>NC_092729.1:34487058-35088201 GCF_047496885.1 Scyliorhinus torazame
TCCGCCCGGGCTGCACTTAGAGGGATTTCCTATCGGTTTCCGGCTGCCATTTTGACTGGCTGTCCTTTTCGTTCGCCCCCGTTTCAGCGTTCCCACACCCATTGCTGTGATACACCCTCAACCCTTCGCCTTGGGGAGACTCCCGGGAATCCTTCATGAATCCCTCTCTCCGTCAAGGAGTCTCGTGTCTAACCCTCTCCGTGCCAAAGTGAAGACGTCGGAACTGAAATGATTTTTAGGAATTGGGAACTACTACAGAAGATTTATTTCGAATCCTTCCACATTGTTTCCAGCTTTAAACAGGGCACCCTAGAAGCACAGTGCTGACGCATCTGAATGGGCTGACGCAGCTGAACACGATTGGACCTTACATTTTCAAATTTGGCGGGGAAGGTGGAGACCAAGCAGAATCAGCATAAAATACAGCACAATTCAAATGAATTTAAAAGGTCATCTGTGCTGAGTGCAAAGTTTATGTCAAGAATTTGGTTGCTGGTTCAAATTGAATTCAGGGAACTGTGGGGCCAAAAGAGGATCATTATAGACCAGGTAATAGGTCAAAGGCGAATGTTAAAAAGACAGACCTGGACCACTTAAGGAGACCGGAACCACACATCGAACTAATGGAACAGTCTGGCCCTCGTGAACTTGCCAGTGAAATGGACGTGGATGGAATTAATGCTGTTGCAATTTGCCCCGAGGACGGACCCAGAATTGTTTCGGAGAGAACTGGGGAAACCAGTTTAATGGGCACATCTTCATCTATCGCGAGCCAGCCTGGAGTCACCGACACTACTAAAGCGCTCACGTGAATTGCATCACTTTCAAAAGATTAACGAATGCCCTGGCCGACTGCTCCTATAAGAAACTGTTGTGAAAGTTTCGCATTGTACCTTCAAATAGTTCCTTCTTTAAGAGAGAAAGATAATCATGTACATGAAGGGGATAATTGTGGAAGCTTGCCCCTTCAGGAGGCACGTTTCCTGAGGGACACGTGACTCGATCAGCCAATGCAGCAGTGCGTGAGCCCTGGGGGCCCAAGACGGGTTCGCCGCCAGTTGGGAGTTTGGCTTCTTGGATCCTGGTAGCTTTTATCTTATTCCCTGTCTGTAGTATTTACTTTATATGCATCGTTCATTCATGAATCCAACTGGTGGTAGCTCGTCTATCAGACCATGACAAATACATCAATGAAGATCAGTTCTCTCATCAATTCTCCAGTTACTTTGACAACTAAATCCATTGAGGGCATTGAATGTGATGTGGAACAAAGATAGCCGTGCTTCTGTTCAGTCATCACCCGATTTACTCGCTAACCTACAATATTCCTGCCCCCATTAATAATAATCTTTAATAATACAAGTAGGAACGTCTTTCTGGACTTGTGGGAGGTAACCGGAGCACCAGGAGGAAACCCACGCAGACGGCGGGAACGTGCAGACACCGCGCAGACAGTGACCCAAGACGTGAATCGAGCCTCGTACCCTGTCGCAGTCAAGCCACCGTGCGAACCACTATGCTACGGTGCTGCCAATTGTGAATTCTAGAAACGTGCTCATGCCGACAATTATGATGACTGCTCTGTCGCTCGATGGTGCATTTCTATAGCTTTTATTAACAGGTTGGGACATTGATAATCCTCCAATCGCCTGGAACCATTCACATATCAGAGGATCATATAATTTCCAGTGCAGAAGGAGGCCACTCGGCCGATCGAGTCTGCACCGGCTCTTGGAAAGAGCACCCTAGCCAAGTCTACACCTCCACACTATCCCCATAACCCAGTAACCCCACTTAAACTTATTATGCACTAAGGACAATTTAGCATGGCCAATCCACCTAACAGCACATCAGTGGACTGTGGGAGGAAACCGCAGCACCCGGAGGTAACCCACGCAGGCACGGGAGAACGAGCAGACGCCGCACAAAGAATGATCGATGCCAGGATCCTGGAGCTGTGAAGCAACAGTGCTAACCATTCTTCTACCGTGCCTCCCACAACGGGGGGCTGATTATCACGGTCAGTGTTTCCACTATTTCGAAGGTTACGTCACTCAGTAACTCTCGCACATCCAATCTCGACACGGTTAATCTTCTCCTTCATTGTGATATAAAAAGTGGGGGATTGAAAGGAATTACCTGATCCTGTTTGTCCAGTGACTGTAATTAATGTCAGTCCCAATGGATCCTAATTGTATCACTGGAGGGTTTCCCTCTTGTATTAATAAGGGATTCCTTTCAATCTGTTATCCCAAACTGGCAGCGGGAGCATCAACTCCAACACTGACAGAGATCAGCGACTCCAGAGAGATCGGGAGGAGAGATCAGAATCTGAGAACATTACATTGGAACGTTACAGCAATGGATCCAAATCTGACCAGAATCGAGCAGAACGTTACAACAATGGACAGGAATATAGCCGAGGGTCTTTACTATGTCTCTTATTATTATTTCCCTTCACCATGGTGGATCCTAGGAGTTCTTCAGATTATTGAAACGGGTTATTATCCCATCCTGGCTCTTGTTGGTGTACCTGGTAAGTCTCTCTGTCCAGTTGTTTGTTTTTTATATCCCTTTAAGTGTATTATTACTGTTTGCTTTTAAACCTTGGCAAGATTCAATTCATTCCCTTGAGTTCTTGCCTCAATTGTCATTCTCTATCCATTGACCCCAGTCCGCTTTCTGCTTAATATTGGAGGCAGTTCGCGATGCACACAGTCGCATTGACACTGCCATCATTTATATCCAGATATTTGCTACAATCCCAATCTTGACCATTTGACATCACCACCATTGTTTCATTTCAGCTGCAGAATAAACATTGATCGGTGTCATTGTTACATCCAGACTCGACGATTCCCGTCACACAATTCCTGTTACAAATCTTCATGAAGTACAACTTATCCAGAACTCTGCTGTCCATATCCTAACTCCCACCCAGTCCCAGTCACAATGATCCCGTTATTACATTTGTTCCCAGTCTGGCAGCATGCCAATACAAACATTTTCATTCTGCGATAGAAATTGACCACAGACTCACCGGACAATGCATACCATTCCCATATTCATTTTCAATGAACGAGGAAATGAGTTGATTTGCTTTCTTTGTCCAGTTATATTGGTGGAAACTTAGTAGAGGTGCTGTGGATGGGTCTTGGAGGTTTTGTTGTGAGCTGTTGCATTCATTCAGGGAGGACAGAGGATGTGGTGACCCCACTTTACGTAAGTTATGGGGACTGTAGGTTACAGTGTATCTGGGTCTGCAACATAACCAATAAATGGAGCAGAGTGCAGCGGGGAGTCGTTAGTGGAGACAGAGGAAGACGAGGGGCTGTGCCCTACTCAGCCCGATTTTAGAAGAACATAGTGGAATTATCCTCGAACTGAAAATCCAGCGATAAATGACAATCATCAGTGCACACAGGTTCTAATCCCAGAAGGGCAATCGGTGGAATTTGATTTGAAAAATATACCAAGTCGAGAATTAACACTTTAATCATGACTATTGTCGATTGCTGTAAAACCCATCCTGTTAACTCATGTTTTTCATGATGAATTCGGCCATTCTTACCTGGTCTGGGCCACATGTAAATCCAGAATCACTGCAATGTGCTTGAATATTAACTGCTCTCTGAAATGGTCAGCAACTTATTGCGTTGAATCAAGGTGCTGTAACGTCACAAATTTAAAATTAACTGGTTGGATCGCAGGGCATCGACCTAGGAACCGGAAATAACAACGGCAAAAACAGCCCTGTCGACCGTACATTGTTAATATCTGGATGCTTGCGTGGAAATTGGGAGAGTGTCTCACAGACAAGTCAAGTATCATCCTGACTCCGTCTCAGACATTATTATAGAGGGTGGGTAATTAATGATGCATCTGACGAAGGATGCCCGGGGTCACTATCCTCAGCTGGCATTGCTAGCAGCAATACAGAGGCGAGGAAAAACATTGAGAGAAACGCGAGGCGAGGAGGAGGCAGCGATGTTATTTCCTGAATTTGTTCAGCACAGAGATACTCAGTTCCCATTAGACAACTCTAATTTCCCACCATGAGAATTGTGTGACAAGAACACCCCATCACAGATTTCTTTGACAGCCATCCTGTCATAAAAATATCAATCATTTCATTCTGATCTTTATTCAACAACACACCAAATTATACAAACGAAACCATATTCCCGCTCCCATACATTTCCCTAGCTCCTGTCTTTTGTTTTCTCGACTTGCAGAGTGCCCATACACAGAACCTCCTCAGTTATTACAGGATGGCTCGGCGACTGCTGCTGTCTTTCACTGGGAGAGAAGGAAGATAGCCTTTCAGAACATCCTCGAGCAGCTTTGGGGCTGTAGGGCTCAGATTCATACAGTTCCACCACGACATGGGCAGCTGCAGTCATGTCTAATGTGTTCTAAAACAAGACGCTGGTGGTGAAGAGAGAACAAATGCTGTCTGCATCTGTAAAAAGATCCATTGGTTGAATAAAAATATAATGTTCTTCTTCAAACTACGGATTTAACTGCCCATCTTCCTGCCTAAAAGAAACAACTGACTGAATCGCTTCATCCTCTTCCTTATTCTGTCTGCCAGACAAGAGGGACATAATTACCCCCTCCCACACTGTTCTGGTATAACTGTATGGGGGGCTGAACTTACTCCTCCTCCTCTTGTGTAACAAAAAAATGAAAATCGCTTATTGTCACAAGTAGGCTTCAAATGAAGTTACTGTGAAACGCCCCTAGTCGCCACATTCCGGCGCCTGTTCGGGGAGGCTGTTACGGGAATTGAACCGTGCTGCTGGCCTGCCTTGGTCTGCTTTCAAAGCCAGCGATTTAGTCCTGTGCTAAACAGCCCCAAACTTGAATGTTTGAATGCCTTCCTCCCGTACTGTTCAGAGAGACCGAATGGCCTCCAACTCCTCCTATTCCAGCGCAACAGACTCGAGGGACCTAATGGCCTCATCCTCTTCCTGTGTTGGTGTAACAAACACCAGGGACTGAATGGCTTCCTTCTGTTTCGGTATAACAGACACGAGGGACTCACTGGGCTGCTCATTCTCCTGTTATCTGATAACAGACTCGAGAACCTGAATGGTCAACTCCTCCTGTTCTGTGTAACATACTAGGCAGACTGAAGGACATCTCCTTTTCTCTTCCATACCTTCGAGGGACTGAATGACATATTCTCCTCTTCCGATTCTATTGTACCAGACTCAGATGACTGAATGGCCTTCTCCCCCTCACGTTGCGGCATAAAGACTCAAGGGACTGAATGGCCTCCTCTCAAGAGTTCAATTCAGCAATGTACATTGGTAGCAGATGAAGCGATAATCTTAATCATAGAGCTGGCATATTGATCCTATTTAAATTTTGAAATTTAAAACGGGATTATTGAAGATATTAAATATTCACATTAAAATAGAACAGATTTGAAGCAAGCATGTTTTCAAAGTGCAGATTTTGAGCCAGATATTTGACAGCACAAAGAGATCTCCGGCCTATCGGGTCTGTGCCGGCCATCAAACAGCAATCTATTCTAATCCCATTATCCGGCACTCGATCTGGAGTCTTTTATGCGTTCATAGATAGATAGAATTTACAGTGCCGAAGGAGGGCATTCGGCCCATCGAGTCTGCACCGGCTCTTGGAAAGAGCACCCTACCCAAGCCCACACCACCCTATCCCCATAACCCAGTAACCCCACTCAACCAACACTAAGGGCAATTTTGGACACTAAGGGCAATTTAGCATGGCCAATCCACCTAACATGCACAACTTTGGACTGTGGGAGGAAACCGGAGCACCCGGAGGAAACCCACGCACACACGGGGAGAACGTGCAGACTCCGCACAGACAGTGACCCAGCTGGGAATCGAACCTGGGACCCTAGAGCTGTGAAGCAATTGCGCTAACCGCTCTGCTACCGTGCTGCGTTCATGTTTCAAGTGCGAAACATTGTGCAGTCATCATTAAATATCCCCCCTTATGATGGAATGAATGTCATTAATGAAGCAGTTTAAGTTGATTTCGCCAAGGACACAACCGTGAGGAACTCGTACTATTAACCCAGATTGTTCTTAATTAGTAATAACCTGATAGTGAGGAGGACATTGCATAGGAGGGTTTGGAGTCGCGGTAAATGCGTGTCAATCGATAACTGAGGAGCCCACGCAGGACAACATCGTGAACAGACTTGTTCATCCAGCAACGCTTCACATGACGGCTGTCTCGGAAGAATGTGAGCCAAGAGCTGTAATGAACTCTGGCAACATGCTGACTTCAACATCTTGTGAGTATCCTGTGTATAGTTTGATATTTCACAAGCCTTTCCTTGGATTTCCACTTTGAGGTGTTGGAGGGGCTTGAACCGTGGTGATACCGAGAGCAATGCCGTCGGATGTCGTAAACTCCTGGCAGGGCCACCCAGGTAAGGCCAGAGGGCAGGATCCAGCCAAGCCACAAAGGAAAATCAAAAACAATTCCTCAACGGTGCATCTGATGGAATGTACTCATGTGGTATCAACGGCAGCCTTAAAGTACGAAGGCTGCAGCAGCAGAAGATCTCCAGTCAGCGAACTTCCCCTGTCACTGGAGCTGAACCTACCCACCATAAAGACCACTGTGTCTGATGATGTGCAACGGCATACCCACGTTTACCAACGTCCCGCAAGATGCGTCTACTCCCAGAAACCCCCCCCCCCCCTCCCGCCCCCCACACACAATCTCACTGACAATGCCTGCGCTGATCGGCGATAGTTGACAGGACTGTCATATCTGGAATTACCCTCGCTTCAGACCGGCAAGTAGTTGATGCAGTTTGATGCAGTCATCTCGCTGTTTGAATAGGAACAGGAGGAGTTTCAGCAGCTTTCCTCATGATTCAGCAGTCCTCCTCTGGATGCACCCTGCGAACCCCACAATGGTTCCCAAAAGGTGTGGTAAAAATAGTCTATTCCGCCCCTAATCTGGCTGGCAAACCGTAACCAGCAGATCAATTACGTCCGGTCGGTAAATCAAAGTTAACCTGAAGTTCGGAACCTGGAAGCATGGCTTTGGATTGGCCGTTTCGAAGAAACACATCTATCGACTCTCCGAGCTCCCTGTTACCATCAACATGGACGCTAGAATCCTGCGTTAACAACTTGCCAAGAAACAGCAGGCAACTCCTCAAAGTCTATGCACCACCCCTTCGTGTCAATGATGAGTCCAAAGAAGGGTTCTTTTCCATTCTGAACACCATCTCTGCGAACGTTCTTGAGGAAGAAAGATGATCCTCCTTGGGGGGGGGGGGGGTGGGGGGGGGGGGGGCTTCTACGCCAGGGTAAGAGTGACTGCCAAATTTGGTATGGAACCATTGGAAAGGAAGGAGTTGACGATTCCAACGCCAACACGCATCTTCTCCTCGTCAAATGCGCGCAACAGCACCTTGTCATCAGCATCACACTGTTCCACAAAAAAAGCCAGTTCAAGACTCCATGGAGACATCCCAGATCAAAACCCTAGCAAATGATCAACTTATTCATTGTCCGATCCGGAGACCAAACGGATGCCCTCATCACCACCGATAGCCAGTGTCGGACGGACCACCGGCTCCTCCGCTCCTCTGTGCCCATCAAACTCCACCAGAAGCAGCAGAAGATGAAGAATAGCTCAGGAAAAAGAGCCAAGCGTGCAAGTGAGATTTCATCATTATCTTCCCCAAAATTTCCAAAGTCTCCATTCGAATGGATGGAGGAAAACTGCAAAAGCTAAACAAAGCCATAATCAGAAACTGTGATAAACCATCTGCTCCAACATTAGCAAACACCAAGACACGTTTGGAGGGAGCGACCACACCGACAAGGACCCCATGGACAAATAGTGGGAAGCTCACTTCGACTGAACACATGCAAAATCAACAAAGAAAAGGGGCAGCTTATTTATTAGCCAAGGCATCGGGACAAAGACAAACTCGGGAAATCAGAAGCCAATGGTGGACTGAGAAAGCTAAGCAACTCCTCGGTGACCAGCATGGCAGCCAGGCTTCGTCAGTGACACCAGGGCAATATATGGACCCAATACCCAAGGACTCAAAACCGGCGAGAAGTCACGATGAACCCACTTGAGAGACAGAGAAAACATCGGTTTTTTATTGAGAGAACACTTAAAACAATTTTTAGACCGTGAAAAACCATAGATGGGGACCTGGTGGAGAAGAAATCACCCGTCATCTCCATCAGCACTTGCTGAAAATCCGGGATAGAGAAGAAATTTCTACCTACCTCAGAGAGGCCGTCATGTTCAATACAGCAGACAAAACGGGCGACAAAACCTACCGAGAACTCATCCTGCTCTCCACCACCGGGACGGCCATGGTCTGAATCCTCATTAGCCACCTTCTCCACGTCTCTGTGGAAATCCTTCGGAAGCCAGTATCACTTTCAACTAAACCATGGGACACTGGACATAATGTTCACGTTTGGCATCTTATTTACGAAAATATTTTTATTGACACGTTTTCATTCAGAACCAGCAAACAAAATGCACAATGGTGCAATAGATACAAAGGTCTGAGAACACGCCCAGCCAATCAAAAACAACTTCATCCCCACTGTTACCAGACTCCTAAAAGATCCTCTTCTGGATTGACCTCATTAACACGACACCCCAGTGTGCTTCACCAGATACCGGTGTTCATGTATCCGATTATGTATTTTATTTTATTTTGTTTGCTTTTCATATATTTAATGATCTGCTGAGCTGCTCGCAGAAAAAATGCGATTCACTGTACCTCGGTACTCTTGACAATAAACAAACATCCAATGAAAATGTGGGATATTAGAAAGTACAGTAATGTATTATAAAACACAGAAAAAAATAGACTGAACACACTCAGGTTTCCACCCTTCCCCGGCGTTGAGAAATAAGAACCATCGCCTCCCCCCAACCTTCTAACAACTGATGGTGATTAGCTCGTTCAAGAGTTCCTCCTGAAGAAAAACGGGCCCGGAGCCGAAAATTTGTCCGCCAAACACTCCCACGCGTGAGACGAAGAGAATCCGGTAATCACCATCAGCAAACTAAACGCTCACCCACGTTGACTCCCTCCCCCAACTAATACTTAAACCGCAGATCGATTGATATCAATATAAAACAAGAACATCGCCACCTCCCCCCACACCCCCCCCCCACCTCCCCCCCCCCCCCACCCCCCCATCCAACTCCAATCCCCGTCGCTGTCTATATGCTAAGGTCCGCAAACCACATGAGATAATTTCGATAGCTGCAACTCATTTCACTCCCATTTCACTCCCTTTAACTACCTGAACCTTAATAAAAGCGGGGCAGTTGCTCCCCTCCCCCACAAAGGAGAGAGAATGAAAAATAACATAGCCTAATCGCCCACTCCGAGATAAAATAAGCCTCTCAATACAATACCCCACAAGACTAATATAACTACAAATATAGTGCAAAGAAACAACGAAAACACTTTTGATCGAAGTAGCATTCCCACCAATACCGCAGTTTTGCTTCTAATTTCACCCGGGCAGGGCCTTGTGCGTCCTGAAGTGACCTATATCGGTTTTATTGTACCTACCTTTACTGCTTCTCTGAGAAACGTACTCTAGAACAGGCCTTTCATGACTGGGTACTACGCGATGAAACAGAATCATTGGCAATCTAGGCGACATCCCTTATGGATGAGCGATTATAACTTGTAATAATGACTCATCAAGATGGGGGGTAAAGTAGTTGATCTGAGATAATGGTCTTGAATCTGAATAAAGGAAACTACCATGACAGGAGTCGCAGGTTGGCTGTGGTAGATTGGAAAACGGCACTTAAAGGGGTGACAGTGGATAGACAGTGACAAAAATACAAAGAGGGCATAGAGGATCTTGGCATGCCGCCATTTAACTCATGGGTCCGCACTGCGTCCGGTGCCATAAGGGGAAACATCGCATGTCAAAATCAGGGGTCGAGTTGGGTCACAGTGCGGTAGGAGTTGTTTGGAAGATTGACGCCTCTTCAGGGCCGTAAATGCCTGATCTGAGATGAGCCCCGGCACCTTTTTTGATATTTCCGGAATAACATATACAACAGTGCAAAGAGCGAGGCCGAATTGGCGATAAACGAGCCACAAATATTACAGAGGACCTACGTCGACAGGGGCTCAATGTCGTTGCGCGGGGTGGGTCCGTCTTGATAGCCTGGATTTGATCAGACTGGAAACCCTTCGCATTACTCCTTCTAGAGAAATAACACCCTTAGTCAGATAAGGAGACAAACACTGCACACAATATTGCGCATGCGGCCTCATAATTGCAGCAAGACATCCCTACTCCTGTACACGAATCCTCTCGCTGTGAAAGCCCACATATTATTTGCCTTATTTTACACCTGCTGTTCCTGCATGCTTACCTTCAGTAACTGTGAACAAGGACGCGTTGGTCTCTTTGTTCAATACTCTGTGCTATTTATGGCCATTCTGATAATATTCTGCCTGCTACTTACTTTTTGCTACTAAAGCTGATAAACTCGCATTGCTCGAAATTATACTGTATCTTCCATTCATTTCCCCACGAACTATGTGCTATGTTATAAAGCTTTTGGTAATGGTTTCTAAATTTTTACCTACTACTGACTTCTGGTTTGAGGTCTATTAATCCCGATTTTCTCTCGAGCCCCCTCCCCCCTTTTAAATACTTGAGTTACATTAGATACCCTTCAATCTGAAGAAACTGTCCCAGGTCTATATAATAATGTAAGATCACCTCCAATGCATCTCCTATTTATAGGAACCGCTTGCTTAATTACTCTGGCTGCAGATTATCAGGCCTGGGGACTTCTCAAACTTCAATCTATCAATTTCATCAACGCCATTTATCTACTAATATTGAACTCCCTTAGTTCCTCTCGAACCCCTGCGTTCCCCGAAATTTCATGTATCTGATTTGTTTCCTAATTCATGAAGACAGAACTAAAGAATGTGTTTAGTTTGTCAGACATTTCATTGACCCTCTATTATACATTTCCCTGTTTCTGTATGTAAGGGACCAATCCTTACCAATGTCATCACCAATCTTTTTCTCTCCATGTACCTATAGATTTTCACGGGCGGTTTTATACTCCCAGAACATAACTCGTATTTCTTTGTCACTCAATCCCTTTTTCCTTCTCTTCTTAATTTTAAACAATTCCCAACCCTCATATCTGTTGTACTTCATGGCCAATTTGTATGCTTCTTCCTTGGATGTAACACTGTCTCCATTTCCCATGTAAGTCATGGATTGGAAAATCTTGCTGTTTCAGTTTAGTGCCAGACAGGAATAAACAATTGTTGAAGTTGTGCCATGTAATCGTTAAATGTTTGCCATTGTCTATCCACTGTCATCCCTTTAAGCAACGTTTCCCAAAGTATCATATACAAATACCGCCTCGTGCTATCGTAGTTTCGGGAGGCTAGATTTAGAATCAAACACGATACCATCCATCTTAATTAGAAATTCTGTCATACTATGGTCGCTCGTCCCCAAGGGGTCGCAGAGCTTGCCTTCCAATTATTCTGTTCATTATACAGTACCAGTCTAGCATGGCCTTCCCTACGCTTTCTTCCTCAACGTATTGGCCCATAAAACCATTTCATATGTACTCCAGGAATTCACCATGTACGGTATTGCTGATTTGATTTGCCAAACCCATGCTTGATAAGATTCCTTTGTTGCATCCATATCTAATTTCTTGTCTAATGCTATTCCCAATATTACCACTACAGTTTGGGGATTTTCTATGACGCCCACGAATGTTTGTTGTTTCTCAGCTCTTAACATACATAACCGACATAGTCAGTGCGAACAAGCATCCCCACGATTGCCTTAATTCCCTCTTTAACCAGCATTGCAACTCCACCGCCTTTTCCTTTTTTCTGCCCATCCTGAATGATGAATAACCCATGACATTCAGTCGCCATTCCTTGTGACTCGAAGCCACGTTCTGTAATTCCGCTATTGGCATACCCGTTTACATTTATTTGCGCGATTAGTTCGCTCGTTGTGTTGTGTATGCTCCTCACATAAAGACACAACACCTTTAATCTTGTCTTTTTAACATTCTTTGTCTCTCTCCCAACAGTTTTCACTGTAGAAATTTTTGAAACTGTCCGTTGGATTGTACACTCACTTTTCGTAATCCCTGTTCTGTCTTTTGTTTTTGTCCACGTTTACTTGTATTCTGACTCATTTCCAAGGGTCATGCTGCCGTGACATTTTAGTTTAAGCCCTTCCCAACCACTCTAGCAAATGATCGACCGAGGACAACATTCCGCTTCTTACCAGGTGCAAACCATTCAGTTTGTACTGGGCCCACCTCCCCCGAACCGGATCGAATGGCTCAGGAATATGACACCCCCCACCTCACACCTTAAATTCATCCAATTCTTCATACGTGATATCCTGCTATTTCTACTCTAGCTAGCCCGTGGCACTGCTAATATTCCTGAGATCACTAACTTTGAGGTCCGACTTCTCAACGTTATTCCTTACTCATTTTATTCTGATTTTAGGACCTCTTCTGTTTTTCCAGCTTTGTAATTGTCACTTCCGTGTACCACGACGACTGGCTGTTCTCCCTCCGCCGTCAGCATGTCCTGTAACCGCACCAATAGTTCCTTGACCCCCCCCCCCCCCGAACACCAGCAAGGCCTCGATTGCGGCCACACAAACGCCTACACATTCCCCTGACAGTTAAATCAACGATAACTATTGCATTTACACATGTTTTACTCTTCCCCTCTGCAGAAGAACCAACCATGGTGCAAGGAATTTGGTTGTTGCTGTTTGAGCCTGAGAGGCCATTCTGCTGAACAGTGTCCAACACGGAAAATCTGTTTTGCAGGGGAAAGGGCCCACGAGATCCCTTCTTGCCTGCAGTGTCTGAGCCTGCGGTGTGACCACCGCCTTATGCGTGTTAGCCACGAGACTACCCGCCTCGCGGATGCTCCACAGTGTCTCCCGCCGCCGCTCCAGCTTGGAATCGTGAGTTTCCAGGAGCTGCCGCTGGAGACACTTCGTGCACACATCTTGTTCCGAGCAGAGTGCATGTCTTAAGGAGACAGGGCTACAATTAAACCATCATCATCAGTTTGGCGAATGGAGATTTGTTTATACAAAGGGTGTTCCCTGTGGGGTTAATACAATCCCACCTGGGTAATATACATAATTACTTTGTGGAACCGAGATATCAGGCATTTTGCAAGAAAGCAGAGTTGCAGTTGTGCGTTAGTTAGACCTGTGGACAGAAGTCATGAAGTCTTTCTCACTGCTGTCCAGTAGAAGATGTTTGTGGGCAGATTGGTAGTTTCTTTTTCGGCAGTGCAGAATAGTGCAATTAAAATATGAGCAGAAGAAGCTTCCAAAAACAACAACAAGCTTCTGTAAAGTTCTGATAGGATTCAGGTCTTTTTCTTTAAAACAGTGGCATAATAACTCTATTTCTCAAAATGTCTGTGAGGTTGCAACTGACCGCACAATCACCCAGCCTAACGTACACTATCAATATGTGCATTTGTGTTTGTGTGTCAGTGACTGTGTGCAGTTATGTCTCTGTGTCTGTAAGTGTGTGTTGTTGTGTCTGTGTCTGTCGCAAATTGTATTTGTGTCTCTATGTCTGAGTATTTACAATTCTGTCTCTGTGACTGTGGTGTATTTGTGTTTGTGTGTCAGTGTCTGTGCGTATTTGTGTCTCTCTGTGTCTGTGTATTTGTGTCTCTGCATCTGAGTGTGTGTGCATTTGTGTCTTGTGTCTGTGGGGGAGGGGGGGGGGTGATTTGTTTATTTGTTTGTCTGTGGCAACACTGCCACAATTAAACTGGTAAAGTGCTCACAATCCTGATCCATAACTTAATTGTTTATATCCTTCCCTCACAGTAAACCTCATCACAATTGTAACCCTGAAGAGAACAAACTGTGGACTGTCCAAATGTGTCATCTGTTACCTGGTGGCCATGGCAGTGGGGGATCTACTGGTCGTTATTCTCGACTTGATATTGAGACACATTCCCATTGTTTTTAAGGAACAGTTTCGTTTCCTGCGGTTCATCCACGTGTGCAATATCCACGCCGTCCTGATCTATGCATCCACGGACTGTTCTGTCTGGTTCACCGTCACATTCACCTTTGATCGATTTGTGGCTATCTGTTGCCCAAAGCTGAAAGGTAAATATTGCAGCCAGAAAACGGCGGCTGTGATTCTAGGAACAGTGACTGTGTTGAGCTGTTTGAAGAACATGTTCTGGTATTTCATGTTAACAGGTCGATATGTGCTCTGGAACGCTCCTTGGTTTTGTTTTGTCCCAATGGATATTATGGAATCTCAATTCTTTGGAACAATCGAGTTCCTCCACCACATTCTAACCCCGTGTGTTCCATTTGTCCTGATTCTGTTGCTCAATGTTCTCACCGTCAGACACATTGTCGTGAGCAGCAGGGCCCGCAGGAGACTCCGGGATCACAGTAATGGGGACAGTCCCAGAGACCCCGAGATGGAGAGTCGAAGGAAATCCATCATTTTACTGTTCATTATCTCGGCCAATTTCATCCTGCTATGGTCATTGTTAATGGTTTATTCTATATGGTGGCGGATGGATTTTCTGGGATATGAGTCTGTATTTTTAGATTATTATGTTCTGGAAATAGCCTTCATGCTGCAGCTCCTGAGCTGCTGCACAAATACAGCGATATATGCCGTGACACAGACTCAGTTCAGACAGCAGTTGAAGAATGTGCTGAAACTTCCCTTTCGTCGAATTCTTGAATCTATTAGATCCTGAGTGGAAAACACAGTTACACAGAATCTCTCTCCTCAGCTTGTCCGCTCAAACTGCTTATAACCAACCAGCTTCAGGCTAACCTGCCATCTTGCGTTGCCAGAGAGCACTTCTGCTTTGAGAAACAGACTGGGGTTCTGAAGGAAACATATTCCATTCTGCAGTCACTTGGGTTTGGTTGGGGATGCAGGCTTAAAAAAAAGATTGCGAAGCACTGCTGGAAACTAAAACTATGCAGAAGTAGTATCTGCAGGAAATACATTTAAAGGTAATTATTTTTCTTTCTTTTAAAGTTGTTGCACGTGCTGACCAACCTGGCTGATCAGCTGCTGCAGAAACGAATGTCTGCTGGAGGCTGTGTCGGTGGCGGTGACTATAGCAGTGACCCAGAGAGGCAGAAAGTCCACTGTACCGGCTTTACATCAGCGTCACGTGGTCTTACACTTCACCTAACCCAGAATTCACCCAGGGAAACTATGGGGAAAAAAGGTCATACGATCTTAGGGATCATTTTTGGAGACCATTTGGTGAGCCATTTTACATCATCCCGCGACCCAGACAGTGGTCTGGCCCATCTCAGTATGTTCTCCCTGGTCAGCAATCGATGCAGTCTCACGTCTATCGCCCTGGTCTGCTCTCGCCTGTCTTAGTTTTCCTTTTCAGCACCCTCTGAGCTCGGTGATCCTCGAGGCGAAGATCCAAGGCTCTCTCACACACCAGTTTCTCTAACAGTTGTGCAGCATATTGCATCGATACCCTGTGGAAGCGCAACTGTGCAAAGGCTTTGCTTCAGTCGCGGTTTTCTATTTGTTCAAGCTTACCATGCAGCTTCCTATGTCTGTCAGCCACCAAGATAAGTTCCGGTTACAACGAGGCCTATTGCTACACATGGCCGGACACGGGCTACTGCATCGTCTGCAGCGTCGCACCCTGGGCTTCAAGTATCTGTTCAATTTGTTTCCAATGCCGCCCGAATTTTCTCATTCCATCAGTGTGCGTGTTCCAGGATGGGTGCGGTTCTGGTCTACAGTGGCTTTGCTGAGGCCCTCGCGGGTTAAAAACCAGGAACTCCAGCAGCTTATTTCGGCAGGGAGTACACCTGTTTTCCATCAGAGTTGGAGTGCGGACTGTACATTTGCTGGGCCGCTTCTGGGCGGCACAATTAATTTCGCTCCCCTATTCTCGCGCCCACATGTTGCACAGGAGCCTCCTGTCACAGGCGCCAACCCATCCACGGTACCCGACCCTCGTGCCGCCATCCTCCACCTCCTCCCGCTGTGTCCCTTGCTCTCTCTGCCCTTCCTTTCCTCGCTCCTCTCTTTCTATTTCTCGGAGCGTGAGCCCATATCCCACCTCACTCTTTCACCACCCCCTAACTATTTACGATTGCTGAAATGACAAAGTCCACATTGGGCTGGGCACTGGTACCGGTGGCGGGGCTGTCAGGAGTTACGTATGCTGGAATAATGGCCTTCTAAGCCTCCACTGCTCCCGTAGACTCGCTACCATTGTGGTGGCTCACCTAGAAGCCGGGGGTTAACTTATTAGCTCACACCACTGTCACAATTGCGGTGTGCGTTTGCGCAATTTCCGGGGTCGTCAGCCCTAAGCGCCATTTCCCTCCGGGCCTCCTCCTCCTCCACCACCATCTCCAGGGGTTGCGCAATGCGAGCTCCCACTCTGGCTAGACGTGGCTTCCACAACAGGCATTACGATTAAAGCCCATAGGGACCTCAATCAATGATCACTTTGTCAGTTGGGCGGTCATCGTCCTGTGATATTCTTCAGACTCATGGAGAAACTCCTCTAAGGGCTTCCATGGGTGACGGGTTACTTGGCCAATGTCCTGATCACTGGGGCCACCGTAAAGGAGAACCTGAGCAACTTGGAGGACATTCTCCGCCGGTTTTCTGAGGTAGATGTCAAAGTTACAGGGAAAATATCTTTTCCACGTTGAAGAGGTCACGGATTAAGGGTACTGTGTCGATCGGGACGGTTTGCGGTCTGTAGACGCCAGGATGCGGGCAATATAACAAGCCCCTACACTCGAGAACATGACTGAATTGTTACGGGAAGTTCATCCCTAAATTGGCGACTATGCTCGCCCTGCTGCCTGCACCATTGAATAAAGCTCCAGGATTGGGCGTGGGGAGAGACGCAAGAAGAAACGCTCGCCAGAGGGAAGCAGCGACAGTCGCCATCGGACATGTTGACCCACTAAACCCAACAAGTCTCGTTTTGTCACTGGTGATGCCTTCCCATACAGGGGGCGTGTTATCCCACTGCCGAGATGACGAATCGGAGAGACAAACAGAGTACGCATTGCAGGCATTTGCGGATGAGGAACGCAGTTGCGCTCAGATTGAGCAAGAAAGGATGGCCGCCGTTTTGACAATACAGAAATTCCACCAGTATGTGTGTGGGTATCGATCGTAATGAATCACAAGCCATTGATTTGCTTGTTTCACGAGGACAAAGCAATTTCGCCGAAGCTTCTTCCTGCTTACAAGGTTGGTCCCTGTTGTCAGTGACGTGTGAGTACGTGTTTGATTATCAACCGGGCAGGCAGTCCGCACACAGCGATGTTCTGAGCCGGCCCCCGCTGCTAAAGACGCCCCCAATCTCCGCCACTGACTGATGAGGTCATATCGACCGTTAATTGTGTTACCTTGCTGTTCACCATCTCACAGTTTCACGAGTGGACGGTGAATCATAGCATTTACAGTGCATAAGGAGTCTGCACCAGCTCTTGGAAAGAGCACCCTACCCAATGTCAACACCTCCACCCTATCCCCAGAACCCAGTAACCCCACCCAACACTAAGGGCAATTTTGGACACTAAGGGCAATTTATCATGGCCAATCCACCTAACCTGCACACCTTTGGACTGTGGGAGGAAACAGGAACACCCGGAGGAAACCCACGCACACACGGGGAGGATGTGCAGACTCCGCACAGACAGTGACCCAAGCCGGAATCGAACCTGGGACCCTGGAGCTGTGAAGCAATTGTGCTCTCCACAATGCTACCGTGCTGCCCTTAAAGGACCCGGTCTTGCGAAAGTTGCACCATGCCATCATGCAAGGGCGTCGACAAGGGAAACCGCCAAAGGAGCTGCGTGCTTTTGACGCCAAAAGCTCAGCGTGGAGGACGGCATCATTCTATTGGGAGCTCACATTTACATTCCAAGCCATCGCAGAAAGCCCACACCCAACATACGCAATGGACACACGGGCATGTCGAAATGAAAATGACAACCAGGAGCTACATACGGTGGTCAGACCTGGAGCCTGGCATCGTGCGGCTGGGCCATCAATGTAACAGACTAGAAGCTGCAATCAGTCACACCCCTTCGTCCATGGCAATCACCCGGCAGGCCCTGGGTGCACCTGCATGCGGATTTTGCCCGGTATTTACTTGAGATGTTTTATTCACGATTCTTTACCTTTTCATTTCACAGGTGACGATGCTGATGCAGTTTATTGTGTAATTAATTACAATGAAGAGACCACAATGTGAAAACACTGTATTTGAGATGTTACACACGCCTGGTACTTTTAAACACAGTTCAGTTTGATATTGCACAAAACTGCAACAAATTCTTTAATTCAGTTGAGCTAATTATCTGTACGATATGTCTGACTGTTATATCTCCGCATGGCTGTGTATGTTTCTATGTGCTGGTGACCGTGGACATATGTGTGTTTATTTGTGTGCCACTTTCTGTGCATACCAATTAATTTTTAACATGAGACGATTATAATTGAATTACATGTATGAAGGAAACAATTAATTTGTAAAGGATAATGCTGAAATTACATTATAAATATTCCAATAAACAAGACAGAGCAAAAATAAGTTAAGTGTTTTTTGTTGTTGTTATGTCTTGAAACACATTTCCGAGCATCAGCAGAGCGCTGAAAGATTGCGCCTCGGGGACATTTTCCATTCTAACTCTTCTGATAAACTCAGAATTTTCCTCTCAAGGGCAGCAGGTTTGTTTCAAACACTAGCTTTCGGAGCACGCCTTCAGGACATGCGACAACGCAGAATCGCCGAGGAGAAACTTATAACCAAGTTCCGCACACATGAGTACGGCCTCAACCGGGACCTGGGATTCATGTCGAATTACATTCACCCCCCACCATGCGGCCTTGGCTTGCGAAATCCTACCAACTGGCCTGGTTTGAGACAATTCGCATCTCTTAAACCTGTGGTTACCCGTATCTCTGGATATGTAAACACTTAATTAACTGCAAATGCTCGCATTCTAAGCATTGTCTTGCATCTTTGAATTTGTCTATATATATGTTTCTGGAACATACCTCTTCATTCGCCTGAGGAAGGAGCAGTGCTCCGAAAGCCAGTGTTTGAAATGAACCGGCTGGACTTTAACCTGGTGTTGTAAGACTTGTTACTGTGCTCACCCCAGTCCAAATCCGGCATCACATCACCTCTTCTAGGGATTTTATGACTCCTGAGTAAATTAGCAATGGAATATCAAAGCGAAATCATTCTGTGTTATCAAGATTTTATTTGACACATCAAAATGTGATTTGGCAAAATACCCAGAATTACATTCCATAGGTTTTTCAGTTAGAAACCAGGATTTTATGTTATTCCTAATGAAAACATAAGAATATGTTTGAAATAACGCCACCCATAAAGGTGTATAATAATATTGCAGATTTATATATTGATGTCATAGATTGAAAGCAAATAAGAAAAGCTACATTCAAATACACATATTGAATAATTATCATCTTCAATTATAAACATTGAAATTAAAATTACACTTTCAATGAGTCGGTCACAAAAGCATTCATTGTTTAACATAAACAATAAAAGCAAGCATCGCCATCTGTCATAGTGGGATCCTAACCCACAGAAACATCCTGAATCTCTGGATTAATAGTTTAGTGAGAATTGCATTAAGCGACTCCCTCCTCCTGACTTCACTGCGGTTCTGTAGTAACAGAGTGTCCTGCGCAAGGAAGGGAGCCAGGTGTCCTTCCCCGAAGAACATCTGCCATCCAGGTAGTTTATTTTTCGACAGTACATAACTTTCCGGTCACCGTTTCACATATATATATATATATACATATATATTTTGAATAGCTTCAATTAAATTGAAAGTTCAGACCTGCCCCGGGATGAGTATGATTTCCAATCGCGGTGTGATTAGTCGCAGCCTCAGGATTATGTGACCACTTCATGAAGAGGAGGTAACACAGAGAAATGGAGACTGAATAATGTCATCGCAAAGTCGGTCTGTCCACTTTACTTAATGTCATGTGAAAATATCACCATGTTCCCCTTCTTGAGGGACGGGAGCTTAGGGATGATTTGAAAGATGACACAGTGGCTTTCTTTAAGAATCGAAATTGAACATTCCTCATTCACTTCTTAATTTCATGGGCTCAATCCCAGTTGGTTTGTGTCTAGTCCCTTTGCTGAATTTCGGAATCTTGGTTATCCTGGACACAGAGGGCAACCCGATCAAGGGAAAGAAACAGACATGCTTAAAAAACTGCTGAATGGATTTGCCAGTTCATGTTGCAAATGGCAAATGAAGCACGTGTGTAGAGTCACACAATAGGTATTCTCTTCATCATTGAATGCTTTCAGATTGAATAGGACCATAGAACCAAGAACATAGAACATTACAGCGCAGTGCAGGCCCTTCGGCCTTCGATGTTGCGCCGATGGGGCAGCACGGTAGCATTGTGGATAGCACAATTGCTTCACAGCTCCAGGGTCCCAGGTTCGATTCCGGCTTGGGTCACTGTCTGTGCGGAGTCTGCACATCCTCCCCGTGTCTGCGTGGGTTTCCTCCGGGTGCTACGGTTTCCTCCCACAGTCCAAAGATGTGCAGGTTAGGTGGATTGGCCATGATAAATTGCCCTTCGTGTCCAAAATTGCCCTTAGTGTTGGGTGGGGTTACTGGGTTATAGGGATCGGGTGGAGGTGTTGACCTTGGGTAGGGTGCTCTTTCCAAGAGCCGGTACAGACTCGATGGGCTGAATGGCCTCCTTCTGCACTGTAAATTCTATGAAATTCTATGACCTGTGAAACCAATCTAAAGCCCATCTACACTGTTCCCTTGTCGTCCATATGTTTATCCAATGACCATTTGAATGCCGTTAATGTTGGCGAGTCCACTATTGTTACAGGCAGAGCATTCCACGCCCTTACTACTCTCTGAGTAAAGCACCTACCTCTGACACCTGTCCTATATCTAGCACCCCTAAATCTAAATCTAAACCCCTCGTGCTCGACATCACCATCAGAGGAAAAAGGCTCTCACTGTCCACCCTATCTAATCCTCTGATCATCTTACATAGAACATAGAAAATACAGCACAGAACAGGCCCTTCGGCCCACGATGTTGTGCGGAACCTTTGTCCCAGATTAATCATAGATTATCATAGAATTTACAGTACAGAAGGAGGCCATTCGCCCCATCGAGTCTGCACCTGCTATTGGAAAGAACACCCAACCCAAACCTACACTTCCACCCTATCCCCATAATCTAGTAACCCCACCCAACACTAAGGGCAATTTTGGACATTAAGGGCAATTTATCATGGCCAATCCACCTTCCGTGCATATCTTTGGACTGTGGGAGGACATAGAACATAGAACATAGAAAATACAGCACAGAACAGACCCTTCGGCCCACGATGTTGTGCCGAACCTTTGTCCTAGGTTAATCATAGATTATCATTGAATTTACAGTGCAGAAGGAGGCCATTCGGCCCCCTGAGTCTGCACCGGCTCTTGGAAAGAGCACCCTACCCAAACTCAACACCTCCACCCAACACCAAGGGCAAATTTGGACACGAAGGTCATAAACCAGAGAACCCGGCGGAAACCCACTCACACACGGGGAGGATGTGCAGACTCCACACAGACAGTGACCCAAGCCGGAATCGAACATGGGACCCTGGAGCTGTGAATCAATTGTGCTATCCACAATGCTGACCTTAAGAACAAATTAATCTACACTATATCATTCTACCGAGAAACCTATCCAATAGCTGCATAAAGGTCCCTAATGTTTCCGACTCAACTACTTCCACAGGCAGTGCATTCCATGCCCACACTACTCTCAGGACCAAGAACCTACCTTTGACATCCCTCCTATATCTTCCACCTTTCATCTTAAATTTATGTCCCTTTGTAATGGTTTGTTCCACCCGGGGAAAAAGACTCTGACTGTCTACTCTGTCTCTTCTCCTGATGATCTTATAAACCTCTATCAAGTGGCCCCTCATCCTTCTCCATTCTAATGAGAATAGGCCTTGCGTCCTCAACCTTTCCTCGTAAGACCTACTCTCCATTCCAGGCACCATCCTGGAAAATCTCCCTTGCAACTTTTCCAAAGCTTCCACATCCTCCCTAAAATGAGGCGACCAGAACTGTACACAGTACTCCAAATGTGGCCTTACCAAGGTTTTCTACAGCTGCATCATCACCTCACGGCTCTTAAATTCAATCCCTATGTTAATGTACGCGAGCACACCATGGGCCTTCTTCACAGCTCTATTCACTTGAGTGGCAACTTTCAAAGATGTATGAACATAGACCCCAAGATCTCTCTGCTCCTCCACATTGCCAAGAACCCTACCGCTAACCCTGTATTCCGCATTCATATTTCCACCAAACTTCGTATCGTCTGCAAATTTACTGACCCACCCTTCAACTCCCTCATCCAAGTCATTCATGAAAATCACAAACAGCAGAGGCCCCAGAACTGATCCCTGCGGAATACCATTGGTAATTGGGATCCAGGCTGGATATTTGCCATCCACCACCACTCTCTGAATTCTATCGGTTAGCCAGTTCGTTATCCAACTGGCCAAATTTCCCACTATTCCATGCCTCCTTACTTTCTGCATAAGCCTACCAGGGGGAACCTTATCAAATGCCTTACTAAATTCCATGTACACTACATCCACAGCTTTACCTTCATCCACATGCTTGGTCACCTCCTCAAAGAATTCAATAAATCTTATATGGAAAGACCTACCCCTCACAAATCCATGCGGACTATCCCTAATCAAGCAGTGTATTTCCAGATGCTCAGAAACCCTATCCCTCAGTACCCTTTCCATTACTTTAGCTACCATCGAAGTAAGACTAACTAGCCTGTAATTCCCAGGGTGATCCCTAGTCCCTTTTTTGAACAGGGGCACGAAATTCGCCACTCTCCACTCCCCTGGTACCACCCCTGTTGACAGTGAGGACGAAAAGATCATTGCCAACGGCTCTGCAATTTCATCTCTTGCTTCCCATAGAATCCTTGGATATATCCCGTCAGGCCCGGGGGAGTTGTCTATCCTCACGTTTTCAAAATGCCCAACACACCTTCCTTCCTAACAAGTATTTCCTCGAGCTTACCAGTCTGTTTCACACTGTCCTCTCCAACAATATGGCCCCTCTCATTTGTAAATACTGAAGAAAATTACTTATTCAAGACCCCTCCTATCTCTTCAGACTCAATACACAATCTCCCGCTACTGCCCTTTGATCGGACGTACCCTCGCTCTAGACATTCTCATATTTTGCCCCTATGTGTAAAAGGCCTTGGGGTTTTGCTTGATCCTACCCGCCAAATTTTGTTCATGCCCTCTCTTAGCTCTCCTAATACCTTTCCTCAGTTCCCTCCTGGCTATCTTGTATCCCTCCAGCGCCCTGTCTGAACCTTGTTTCCTCAGCCTTACATAAGTCTCCTTCTCCCTCTTAATTAGACATTTAACCTCTCTTGTCAACCATGGTTCCCTCACTCGACCATCTCTTCCCTGCCTGACAGGGACATACATATCAAGGACACGGAGTACCTGTTCCTTGAACAAGTTCCACATTTCACTTGTGTCCTTCCGTGACAGCCTATGTTCCCAACCTATGCACTTCAATTCTTGTCTGACAACGTCATAGTTACCCTTCCCCCAATTGTAAACCTTGCCCTGTTGCACGCACCTATCCCACTCCATTACTAAAGTGAATGTCGCAGAATTGTGGTCACTATCTCCAAAATGCTCCCCCACGAACAAATCTATCACTTGCCCTGGTTCATTACAAAGTACCAAATCCAATATGGCCTCCCCTCTGGTCGGTCAATCTACATACTGTGTTAGAAAAGCTTCCTGGACACACTGCACAAACACCAGCCCATCCAAACTATTTGATCGAAAGAGTTTCCACTCAATGTTTGGGAAGATGAAATCACCCATGACTACTACCCTGTGACTTCTGCACCTTTCCAAAATCGGTTTACCAATCTGTTCCTCCACATCTCTTCTACTATTGGGGGACCTATAGAAAACTCCCAACAAGGTGACTGCTCCTTTCCTATTTCTGACTTCAACCCATACTAACTCAGTGGGCAGATACTCCTCGAACTGCCTTTCTGCAGCTGTAATACTATCTCTAATTAACAATGCCACCCCACGCCTCTTTTACCACCCCCCCCCCTAATCTCATTGAAACATCTATAACCAGGGACCTCCTACAACCATTTCTGCCCCCCTTCGATCCAAGTTTCCGTGATGGCCCAAGTACCGATCCATGCCTTAAGTTCACCCACCTTATTCCTGTTGCTTCTTGCGTTGAAATATACATATCTCCGTGCCTGCAAGTACTCTCATTTGTCAGTGTTCCCTTCGCCACTGCCTCACTACACGCTTTGGCGTCCTGAATATCGGCTACCTTAGTTGCTGGACTACAAATCCAGTTCCCATTCCCCTGCCAAATTAGTTTAAACCCTGCCGAAGACTACTAGAAAGCCTCCCTCCCAGGATATTGGTGTCCCTCTTCTTCAGATGCAACCCGTCCTGCTTGTACAGGTCTCACCTTCCCCAGAATGCGCTCCAATTATCCAATTACCTGAAGCCCTCCCTCCTACACCATTCCTGCAGCCACGTATTCAACTGCACTCTCTCCCTAGTCCTTGCCTCGTTATCACGTGGCACCGGCAACAAACCAGAGATGACAACTCTGTCTGTTCTGGCTTTTAACTTCCAGCCTAACTACCTAAACTTGTTTATTACCTCCACACCCCAGTTCCAACCTACGTCGTTGGTACCAATGTGCACAAGGACTTCTGGCTGCTCCCCCTCCCCCTTAAGGTTCCTGAAGGCACGATCCAAGACATCCCTGGCCCTGGAACCCGTGAGGCAACATATCTTCCGGGAGTCTCGCTCGCGACCACAGAATCTCCTATCTATTCTTCTCACCATTGAGTCTCCTGTTACTATTGATTTTCCATCCCCCCCCTTCCCTTCTGAGCCCCAGAGCTAGACTCAGTACCAGAGATCTGGCCGCTAGGGCCTTCCCCTGGTACATCATCACCCCCCCCCCTCCCAACAGCATCCAAAACGGTACACTTGTTTTGAAGGGGAAAGGCCACGAGGGATCACTGCACTGTCTGCCTGTTTATTTTCTTTCCCCTTACTGTAACCCAGCTACTGTTGTCCTGTACCTTGGGTGTGGTTACCTCCCTGTAACTCTTCTCTATAACCCCCTCTGCCTCCCGGATGATCCAAAGTTCATCCAGCTCCAGCTCCAGTTCCCTAACTCGGTGTCTGAGGAGCTGGAGGTGGGTGCCCTTCCCGCAGGTATAATCAGCGGGACACCGATGGTATCCCTCACCACCCACATCCTACAGGAGGAGCATGCAACTGGCTTAACCTCCATCCCCTCTTACCTTCCAGAACATTGCTGCCCTGGGGACCAACTGGACCTCTGCTCTCCGACTCTGCTCCCAGTCAGCTGCACTCTCTGTAAACTCCTGGCTCCCTTCTCGCTCTTTGCGGAAATGAAGGAAACTAAATGAAAGGAGACCCTTACTCCCTCCTCACCTAACTCCCTCAGTCACCAAACTCTCACAATAACACTCAAGTGCACCGAATTCAGCACTCAGTGCAAGCAAAGTCTGCACTGTAGGTGGATCACTAGTATACTGTGAATCTAGCCTCTGAAAACTGGCTTAATGCAATTCACTAATTAACAAGCTCCAGCTCTAAGGACCTACAAGTAGAACCTTTGTTTAAAGTCGATTGAAAATTCACCTTCTTCTAAACCAAACAGCAACTTTTAAGTGAATTAACTAAATAAAAGAAAGACTAGACTTTAGATAAAAATGTATCTTGTATGCCTTTATTAAGACACCTCTTAACCTTCTTCTTTCTAATACATACCTAATGCAATACAGAAGCAGAAAAAAGCAGCATTTCCTCAATCATGCTCAATGTAATCGAGGCAGAAAGAGGTGCCTGATGCCAGGAAATTATCAGAACGTGAAGACATTGTGCAGAAACTTGAAATGCAGGTCAATTAGCTATTTCCTCTCGAGATTAATTTTATTGATCAGTACCACTCATATCAGATAAATGTTGCACAATAGTGTTTCTGAAAAGAAAATAGTTGCATTAGCCATTTGTGACAAAAACCAGGACATTTACAACGCAGCGCCACTTCCACTATGTGGTCTTGTTATTTCTTCCCTCTCAATTCTATCTCCAATATCATCTGAAATGCATTTATACCATGTCCAATAGCTGGACCTGCATTTATTTAAAATACTCGTGTGAATCAGGAAAAAACACATCGCCACAGCAATAGCGCCTGTTAAATTGATAATATTCACTGAATTGATCCGCTTATCCCTAATACAAAGAGTTAATTAAATGCAAGGAACAGCTCTTGTCAATGGAATTCAACCATGAAATATGCACTTTCTGATTCAGAAAACGACTATGTGAATGTTGCCCACGAGAAACTACACAAAAATGCACGGCACAGCCAAGCGTTTTCACAGGTGGCGATGCCAATGCAGTTTTATTACGTAATAAAGGCCAATGAAGATACCACATTATACAAAAAAATTACATTGAAGACGTTGCCCAAGTCTGTTATTGGACAAATCTGCCGCAAAACATTCAAGTCAGTTCAGCCAACTATCATTACGCTGTCTCTACCTCGTCTTCTCCACATCTGTAGCTCAGTGTGTGTGAAAGAGCGTGTTTATGTGTGCAGCTGTGTGAATCATTGTGTGCATATGTGTGAGTTTAAATTCAAGATAATTTTCGCTGAATAACCTATTCCTTGAGGGAGAACTACACAGAGGGTAGTTCTTGCCTGGAAATCGCTGTTGGAGGACGCGGTGGAAGAAGGTACGTTAGTGACGATTAAGGGGTGTCTTCATAATTACATGAATGAGATGTGAATAGTGGGAAACAGATCCTGGAAGTGTAGAAGGTTTTATGTTGGACTGCAAGCATTGTCGGGCAGACTTGGAGGGCCGATGTGCATGTTCCTGTGTTGTACGTTTCTTCTTTATTTGTTCTGTACACAAAGTAAACACCATAATTGAACAGCAAATGTCCGAATGAAAGAATAAATAAACTAATAAAAACACAAACAACAGAGAATAATCAGGTAAATATGTTTTGACGTTTTTGATGTCATGTCGTGAAACACAAATTGGAGCCTGTGGGGACATTTCCTATTTTAAGACTGATGTCAATGTCAGACTATCTCCAAGATAACAGCATTTTCAGACACCTCAGAACGTGTGCAAAGAGTCATCAGAGAGATAATTGCATGTTTTCAAAATTTAATTTGACACATCAAAAACTGATCAGGCAGAACACTCATGATTCCATTCTGCGCTTTCACTGTCGGAACGTAGGACTTTTTAATTCGTATTTTCACTGAAAGCATACGACTACTTTTAAAGAACGGGCGGAACGCAGCACAATGGTTAGCACTGTTGGTTCACAGCTCCAGCGTCCCAGTTTCTATCCCCGCTTGGATCACTGTGCGTGCGGAGTCTGCACGTTCTCCTCGTGTCTACGTAGATTTCTCCCGGGTGCTCCGGTTTCCTCCCACAAGTCACGAACGACGAGCTTGTTAGCTGAATTGGACATTCGGAATTCTCTCTCAGTGTACCCGTACAGCGCTGGAGCGTGGCGACTCGGGGATTTGCACAGTAACTTCATTGCAGTGTTAATGTAAGCCTCCTGCGGACATTAATAAAGATTATTATAAAAGATTATTACATGGTAAGTTATATAGTATTGCAGATTCATACAGTAATGTCACAGATATGAAACAAAGTCTGAGGAAAACCTCTGCACACTTGTCCATATTGTATTGTAATCATCATCAATCATAAAAAATGAAATTAAAAAACAAATGAGTCAATAACAAAATCATTAGTTGATAAAAGAAAATATTTTTTTCCAAAAAGCTTCAAAATACCTTCATAATCGGGGGGGAACATTCTGAAGCTGACATTCTAATCTTCACTTGTAGAGGCTGGGTTTGATCAGTGATAGTCATCATGACTTTCCCAGAGAGAGGTCAAGCCTCAGGAATTTGATTGCATTTCTCGAGAAGGTGATCGAGTGTATATGTGAGGGTAGAGAAGTTGTGGCTTATATGGATTCCAGCAAAGGCTCGACAAAGTTCCCACTTGCACGACTGATACAGTAAGTAAAAGCATGTGGGTTGCAGTGTCCCTTGGCAAGTTAAATCCAAAACTGACTTCGTGGCAATAGTTAAAATGAGTTAAGAAGTCCGGTGTTCACTGGTGGACCACAGAGTTCAGTGCTTGGCCCACTGTTGCTGCAGGGATATATAGACGGTTGGTCAGATGGGCCAGTGGCAGGTGTAATTTAGCTCTGAAAAATGAGAGGTGACGCACCTTGGAAGGAGTAAAAGAGAAGGGAGTATGCAATGCATCATAGGACACGAGAAGCTCAGAGGAACAGACGGATCTTGTGATTATTGTCCAGAGGCGGCAGGACAGTTCAAGAGATTAGTAAAAAGGCACACTGGACACGAGACTTTAATAACCGTGCCCCATATATAAGAGCAGGGAGCTAATGTTGGAACTGCACAAGTCTCCCGTTAGGCCAAAGCAGCAGCACTGTGTGCTGTTCTGGTCGCCTCTCCATCGACGGTGCAGTGCAGCTTCATCAGGATTTTGCCAGGGTGGAGAATTTCAGCTATGAAGAGAGGGTAGATTGGATCGTGTTCTTTAATTCAAAACACAGACGGCTGAGGAGCAAGCTGAGGTGCACAGACAGGATAGATAGGGACACGCAGTTCTCCTTAGTTCCAGGGTTAATATCGAGGAGCATTATTGTAAAGTGGGCGGCAATTGGCTCAGACTGGATCAGAGGACAACACCCCAGAGGGTGTTCGGAGTCGGGAATGCACTGACTGGGAGGGAAGGAGAGGCGGGAAACGTAACAACATTATAAAAAGTAAGTGGATGAAAGTAACTGGATGAGTACTGTCATAACGTTTACGACTGTGTGCCAAGTGCTGGGAAGTGGATTTCAACATCTGCAACAAGAGAAGCCATCATGGTCTCCTAATCTAGCCATCAAACCATTAGAATCTATCATGTGCTATCGTGTGAATGGCCAGCTATCACTATTGATATATATCGAGATCGCTGTGTCATAATCCTGGATCTCTCTCTCTAACAGCACGTTGGGTGTACCTACACCATATGGACGGCAGCTGATGAAGAACACAGCTCACTACCGTAATCCCAAGGGCAATTCAGGATAAGCCATGAATGCTGGCCTTTTCACCTTATTAATTTCTTATTCTTATTAATGAAGATGACAGAATGGTCAGGACTCGCAAAAAGCCACACCTGTATTCAGAATAATTTACAATCCTTTAGATTTCTACATCTCCGTCGCTCAAACGTTTTCTAAGCTGCAACGATTGGTCATTTCAGCAGCAAGATTGTGGCTGTATTGCAATGAGCTTCTCACTTCAGACGAAGTAGAAATGCCGGATGTTAAACTAAATGAGCCTCTCCGAATTACCGATAGCAGTATTGGCCGTTTTGGTGGCAAGGTTTTTCACGTAAATATTACATTTCATGTATCTCTGTTCACCATGACACGCATTTAACAACACCGCACCACATATAGGAGGTGGCCGTTTGGAAAGATTAGCAGAACAGATGTACCTGCCGTGGCCTGATGTAAAACATCATGGCTTCCCCAGAACTTCTGATCAAAGTTACCAATTATTCTCAATGAAAAACATGGACTCATTTGAAATTTCACCTGTAGTCTCCATTCAGTTTCAATTTAATTTCCGTGTCTGGAGAAGCTGAATAACTCCTCTCACAATCGAGCACATGTTTCCCAGCCGAAATGATTGGCTTGGAGACACCGCTCTGGTAGTCACCGGCACCACACATAGCAGAACAACCCCTGACTGCAAACATCCGCTCACAAAGTTGTGGGTTAATAATGCTGCCGATGGATTAATCACGGAAAAGGTACTATTAATTCACCAACCAATTACCTAGAACTTGGAAATTGAACAACTTTTTAAAATAAGTATTGCTCTGTATGGACTTCGTGAACCGTGAGTCCTGATCCACTGAGGAGAACTGGGACACTGCAAATAAACCCCATGGGCATTGATGCCGCCTGCATTCCGATACTGGATGAGTGAGCGATGGGATAAGATGGGGAGAGCGCCAATTTAATACAAACTGAAATCAGGTTCAGTCTCTCAGTCACAATAAACATTCCCGCGTGTATTGACAGCAACAATGACACGCGTAATTGTGCCGAGTCTTTTGTAATTAAATTGTTTTGGTTTTAGGCAGCCTTGGGAATGACCATATGGAGTTTTCATTCCACGGTAAGAGATGTGGTGAATGTATGGAGTTGTTCTATATTGCTGTGGTAATGTTGTTAACGGTCCTGAGTTCAAATACCTTCAGGCCATATGTCTGCTAACGCTGTGATTAAAGAGCCATAAATATGATTTTTGGCATTGACATTAACTAGTTATTTGTTTCCGTGTACAGGGCTAATGAAATAAGGTTTATGGAATGGAGATTTACCGGGTATAGTTAATTAATGAAGGATGGTGTGTAATCGGCGGTCATGGTCATGGGACATCCCACTGGCTCAAATATGATATATTGATGAGAAGAGCCGGGTCTGTATGATTTTTGTGGCAGTTTTGTCATCGGGTTTAAGTCTGTGAAAGCAGAATGATTTCCACGTTGTTCCTGAACGGGTCTCTGTCAAAAGGCCTGCACCGGAACAGGAAGTAAACCTGATTACTGACTATATTTATGAGTGGACAGTGAACTGTATTGGGATGCTTAGTTGAAATATATATGGTGGCAACTGTGCATCGCGAGTTAAAGTTTTTTCTTCCATTTCAGAACGGTTTTCCTGATGGTTGTTAAAGTGTTAATGTACTTAATTCTGTTTTTAAGCTCACGTTACTTTTAACATAACACATGAACGTGCGGGGCATGATTGCAAAATTGCAGGTGACAAGAAATATAACAGAGAGTATCGAAGGTGACAGGAATCTAACTTCATGCAGAGCAAAGACGGGGACAAATATGAGATGGGAGGTGGTCAATGTCGGACTGAGAGTCTTGCACCTAAATGTGCGCAGTATACCAAACAAAGTAAATTAGCTTCTTGCGCACAATTACATTGGTTGATACGATGTTGTGGGCATCACAGAGACGTAGGTACCCGGGAATCAGGCTGGTATCTAAATATCCAAGAATATGTGCCTGTCGAAAGGACAGGCAGATGGGCAGATAACGCGAGTTTGCATCGTTTGTTCGAAATGAAATTAAATCGATAGCCAGGAGAGATACAGGGTAAGAAGGCGTAAAATGTGTTTGGGTGGCGTTGAGGAGTCGCAAACGAAAAAAAGGCCCTGATTTGAGTTATGCCCAGGCAGTAGTCAGGATCTGGGGCAGTAGCCAAGCCACGAGATAGAAACATCTGCTAAAAAAACAATATTACAATAATTGTACGGACTTCAAGATGCATGTGGAATGGGAAAATCAGGTTGCTACTGGATCCCAAGAAATGGAATTCGTGGACTGTGTAAGAGTTTATCTTTATGAGCAACTTGGGACAGAATGCCCTAGGGAGGAGACAATTCTGGGTTTGGTGATGTATAATGAGGCAGACGTAATGAAGGAACTTAAGGTGAAGATACTATTTGGGGGCAGAAAGCACAGTATGATCGAATGCATTTTTAATTTTTGATAATCTTTATTGTCACAAGTAGGCATACATTAACACTGCAATGAAGTTACTGTGAAAAACCCCTAGTCGCCACACCCCGGCGCCTGTTCGGGTACACAGACGGAGAATTCAGAATGTCCAAGTCACTAACACCGCGTCTTTCGGGACTTGTGGGAGGAAGCCGGAGCACCCGGAGGAAACCCACGCAGACTCGGGCAGAACATGCAGACTCCGCAGAGACAGTGACCCAAGCCGGAAATCAAACCTGGGACCCTGGCGCTGTGAAGCAACTGTGCTAACTACTGTGCAACTTGCCGCCCACTACCGCCGTTTTAAACGGAGAACAAATAATCAGATGGAACGGTATTTGAAATTGAATCAAGGAAACCACGACGTGAGGGAGGAGCTGGCCAGAGTTGGTTGCAAGTGGAGGCGTGCAGGGAAGACAGTGGAGCAGCAAAGGCAGGGCTTCTTGGTGGTTATTCGCGAGGTACAACAGAAATTTATCCCAAGGAAGAGGAATCATCTAAGGGGAGGACGAAGCACCCAGGGCTGGCGGGGAAAGTCAAGGAAAGCTTCAAAGCAAAATACAAAGCATACAACGTGGCGAGCATTAGTGGTAAACCAAAGGATTGGGAAGCCTTTCAAAGCGAATAAAGGATTATTAAAAATGCAATGAGGGTGGAGAGGATAATGTATGAGGGTAAGATAGCCAGTAATACAAATGAAGGTTGCAATAGGTATTTGGAAATATATAAAGGGTAAGAGAGAGAGGCAATAACAGCCATTAGACCATCGTAAACTGAGGATGGAGAAGTCGTAATCGGAAACAAAGAAATGGCAGGAGAACGAATAGTCACTTCTCGGTGGAAGACATCGGTGGGGTACCAGAACATACCGAGAATCACGGGGCACAGTTCTCTTTTTTAAAATTAGAGTACCCAATTCATTTTTACCAATGTAGGGGCTATTTAGTGTGGCCAATCCATCTACCCAGCGCATTTTTGGCATGTGGGGGCGAGACCCACGCAAACAAGGGGATAATGTGCAAAGTCCACACGGAAAGTGACCGAGAGCTCCGATCGTACCTGGGACCTCGGCGCCGCCAGGCAGCAATGCTAACCACTGAGCCACCGTGCTGCTCCAGGGGGCACAGTTAACGTCAGTGACCTACACTAAAGAGAACGTTCTGGGGAAACAGAAACGTCCGAGGGTGGATGAATCAACTGACCGGATGGGCTTTATCCCAATGGTTCTAAAGGAGATAGCTGAGGTGATTGTAGAGGCTTTGGTGATGATCTCTCAGTAAACACTGGTGGCACGGAGGGTCCCAGAGGACTGCAAAATGCGTAAATTAACACCCCTGTTTAGGAAGGGTGGGAGGCAGAAGACAGGAAATTATATGTCGGTTAGCCTGACTTCGGTCATTAGTAAGATTTTAGAGTCCGTAATTAAAGATAAGATTGTGGAGTACTTGGAGAAGGCATGATCAAAGAGGCCTCTTCACGTGGAGGACATGTCTGAGTAGGTAACAAGGAAGTTAGACAAAGGAGAACTAGTGGATATGATTGATTTCGATTTCCAGAAGGCATTTGACAAGGGCTCGCATAGGAGACTGTTCAATAAGTTAAGAGCCCATGCTGTTCAGGGTAAGATCCTGGCATTGATGGAGGATTGGCTGACTGGCAGAAGGCGGAGGGGTGGGGGAAAAGGGGTTATTTTTTTGGATGGCAGCCGGTGACTATTGCTGTGCCTCAGGGGTGGATTTAGGGGCCACAAGTTTTTATTATATACATTAAATATCTGGAATCAAGAACTGAGGGCTCTATTGCTAAGTTTGCAGATGATACAAAGATATCCAAAGGGACAGGGAGCATTGAGGAAGCACGGGGCTACAATGTGGAAAAGTGTGAGGTTACGCACTTTGATAGGATTACTGGAGGCTTAGACTATATTCAAAATGCGTAAAGTCTCAGGAAACCAGAAAGAAACAGGGACTTATAAGTCCGAATGCCAGTTCATTTGGCAGTTAGGAAGGCAAATGCAATGTTAGCCTCATGTCGAGAAGGCGAGAATACACAACCAGGGATGTATTTCTGAGGCTGTATAAGGCTCTGATCAGACCCCATTTGGACAGTTTTTGACCCCGTATAAAAATGAGGATGTGCTGGCCTTGGGAACGGACCAGAGCGGGTTCACAAGAATTATCCCTGGAATGAAGAGCTGTCGTATGCGGAGTGGTTGAGTACTCTAGGCCTTTGTTCGTAGGAGTTTAGAAGGTATGGGAGGATCTTATTGCAACTTACAGGAAACTGAGAGTTCTAGATAGTGTGGACGTGGAGAGGGTGTTTCCACTCGTCGGAAAAATCTAGAACACTAGGGCGCAGACTCTTACCGAAGGGATGATCCATTAAAACTGAGATGTGATGGATTTATTCAACCACAAGTTGGAAAACCGGTGGGACTATTTGCCTCACATTACCGTGGAGGCCAAATCACTGAGTGTCTTTAAGATAGAAATATATAGGTTCTTGTTCAATAAGGGGGTCAGGTGTTATGGGTAGAAGGCAGGAGAATACCGATGAGAAAAATATCATGATTGAATGACGGAGCAGACTCGATGAGTCGAATGGCCGGTTTCTAATCCTCTGCCTTTTGGTCTTATAGACATAAATATTGGCAGAGTTGTGGTCAGTGAGAAGGATATCTATAATCTCAAAAATTATATAGATGGGTGAGTGGAGGGGCGATCAAGTGTCAGATGTAATTTAACATTGGGAAGTGTGAGGTCAGCATTTATTGAGGACAAGCAGTTCTAGGGAGTACACAAGAAATGGGAATTGACTGAGAGGGTAATGAAGTGAGAGAGCTTGGTGTACATGTAGACAGATCCCGAAAGGTATCAGTTCAATTCGGCAAGGTCGGAAAGAAAGTACATGGAATGTTCTCCTTCATCGGCAGAGGAATAGAATATAAAGTAAGGGTCCAATGGTGGAATTGTATCAAACACTGGTGAGGCCACAACTGGAGTAATGGTTGTTTACAGGAAGGCCATAATTGCACTGGACAGAGTGCAGAAGAGGTTTGTAAAAATGTTGCCAGGGCTCAACACGTGCAATTAAAATAACAGATTGGATAGTTTGAGGTTATTTTCTTTGGTACAAAGAAGACTTAGGGGGGACTTAATTGTGCTGTACAAAGTTATGAATGGATGTGAAAGAATGGACAGAATAAAGTGGTTTCCCTTGTTCGAGAAGTCTGGAGCCAGGGGACATAGTTACAACTTAAGTGCTAGAAGGAGAAGAGGGGACATGAGGACGTATATTTTCACCCAGGCGTTAGTGGGTGCCTTGAAATCGCTGCCCGAGTTGATGGTGGAGTCCATGACCCCAAACCCTTCTTTAAAATCCCTCATCTGCACCTGATATGTTTGTGAGCGACAGGGTTATGAACCGGGTGCAAGAAGGTGGGATTATGAAGGCACCCCGATCTCCCCGGCTGGCATGGACAAAATGGGCTGAATGTCCTCTTACAGAGTTGCAACAGTTCCAAGTTTCGATAGGACAACTCCTGGTCATATTATACACACCAGTTGCAGACTTATCCATTGCTCATTCTTTTACAAATTGAACATTTTTGAAAATTGCAGTCTGGTCCATTATCATACAACATCGAACATACAGTGCAGAAGGAGGCCATTCGGCCCATCGAGTCTGCACCGACCCATTTAAGCCCTCACAACCACCCTATCCCCATAACCCAATAACCCCTCCTAACCTTTTTTGGACACTAAGGGAAAGTAGCATGGCCAATCCACCTAACCTGCACATCTTTGGACTGTGGGAGGAAATCGGAGCACCCGGAGGAAACCCGCGCAGACACGGGGAGAATGTGCCGACTCCGCATAGACAGTGATCCAGCGGGGATACAACATGGGGCCCTGGCGCTGTGCAGCCACAGTGCTGTCCACTTGTGCTACTGTACTGCCAATCCCAAAAGAGATTGAAGTGAAGAAATGTCCCTCACAGAATCAGAATGCCTGACTATGATGAAGACCAATCTCCAACCAAACACAAATGTTTAAAGTTGTTACTTCTGCTACATTTAACTCCACAACCGAAACAACACATGATCATTGTGTAACTTACAAATGTTAACATTTTCGAACATGACATTATCTTATCAATGTTTCAGCCTTTGTTGTGCAAAATTCAGCGCTGTTGCTCTAACTGTGACTTTAACTGTCACTTCCTCCTAGTAGATATAACCTCTCTCATTTAACATTTCCTGGTTTGAATTTTTGTGAAGTGGCACTTACCCGCCGTCCTTCCAACTCACATGTCCTCAGGTCCCTCAGAGTGAACATGGAGGGTGGTGTCCTGTTTCTATTCTTTGGTGAGTAGTGCAGCAATCTTTTATTGACCCGAGTGTGTTTTTGGCTTCTGCTTGGTGTGTGTACTAGCAGAGGAATAGTGGATCTGAGCCCCGAGGCGCCAGAACGCTGGTAGCGAAGAGTGTTAAAGCAATACCAGTGGTGGAGATTGCATTAGTTTGTACTCTCGGACCAGGAACTTAACTGTGTTGAATTCTGTGTGAGCAGCAATGAAAAAGTGAAGCTGGCTTTAGATCGCGGGAACGTCGAGCGATGTTGATGACAGCAGCAAGCCAAGAGAGTGTCTGCTACTTCGACTGACCTCCTGGCCCTGTTACACTGCATTGATCAGAGGATGTACCCTGAGGATATTATCAGCTGTTTTACATAGTGTTTAATTAGCCTGTTACACCGCCAAATAACTGCTGAGCTCAAACACCAAGTGGGTCCTTTCCACCAATGTGTGAGGCAGAGAATCACTTGCCCAAGAATCGTGTTAAAGGGGGGCTGATTTATGAATCAAACATTAACGCTTCTATTTGTGACTAATTGTATCTACTTGTCGAATTAATATGGCAGCACGGTAGCACAGTGGTTAGCACAGTTGCTTCACAGCTCCAGGATCCCAGGTTCGATTGCCGGCCAGTGTCACTGTCTGTTCGGAGTCTGCACGTTTTCCCCGTTTCGACGTGGGTTTCCTTCGGGTGCTGCGGTTTCCTCCCACAGTCCAAAGATGTGCAGGTTTGGTGGATTGACCATGCTAAATTGCCCTCAATGTCCAAAAAGGTTAGCTGGGGTTGATGGGCTACTGGGATAAGGTGAAGGGATGGTCTTAAGTACGGTGCTCTTTCCAAGAGCCGCTGCTGCAGACTCGATGGGCAGAATGGCCGCTTTCTGCACTGTAAATTGTGTGAAATTCTATGAAAATAAGCCAGTCTGCATCAAGGCTTCTCAGAGGCCTTGAGTTGAATTAAAGCCTCTTCCATCAGTAGTTGGACAAACTGAAATTTTAGCAGAGATGGAATACTTGTGTGCTGTTTGGAGAACATAGTTATTTTGTTTTGTCTTGCCTTGTTCAAGGACAGAGTCGCTCAAGGAGGTATAATCCATTTATTCACAATGACACTGATATTTCACAGAAAAGGCGTAGATATTCTATCATCTGACAAATGTGTCTGAACCATTTATAGAATGATAAAGGAAATAGTCAGGGTCAAAGCTGTTGAAACCTTCAAGAACCATCAATAGATTATTTAGAAATAAACGTTGCCATTATTAGGATTAGAATGGCAGCAGGGCAAGTCTGGTGTACCGAGATCTTACCTTATATGAAGGTAGAATGGAGTCATTCGTCTATGATTTCATCAGAATTTTAGCGGAAGCAAAAATTAGATTCACACTGAGTTGTCTTCTCAGAATTTGAATATTTTGAACTTCCCTGTCCCGATTGCTGGAGCTGAGCATATAACTGAGATGTAATCTCTAATGTGAACAGACACTGGAGCCTTGCAATCGGTGTTTCAGCTGACTATTGTGCTCAGCATTTATCTCTCAGTCTCTTCACACCCTGCACTTACTTTTATCCTCCAATGTCCTTGTGCTACTTGTGGAATTGTTCCTCCCTCTTTGTCTGTTAGGGCCCATTCGTGGAATGTTAAGACCTTCATGCTATTGAATGACTAGATTTCATACTTTCTTGAGCAAATAGCAAATAAACACGGTCCTTATACTGTAACAGTTTTGGTGTTCGAGGCATTAATCCTTTTGAGCTTAGGTTGGAAACAAGTAAGCCAGATTCTTATGTAATAATTTAATTGAATTTGGATTCGCCAGCACTGCGTCTCCCAATTCCCCTATTTCTGTCAATTGAGTTTCTGGCGCTACCAATCAGCTCAGAGCATCGGCAGCTTTGAAGGAATCGTGGACCAAAAGCATTGACAGAGTCACTTAATTCTGCGCCATTCTGGGGAAGAAACACTGTAGGGCGGTGTGGTTGCCATTGTTACCACAGGTCGCGGTTTTTATCCCCCACAGGTCAACCAACTCACTCAGTGTCTGTGCAAACAGGTAAACATTGAGGAGGAGAATGTTGCATTTGTGAATGCAAATCCTGCCAATATATTGACAAAGCTGGAGGGAATTGTTTTATTCACAGTATTGTGACATTTTCTGCTGCATATATTTGGAGCTGTTCCTTTATCTTTGAGTCAATTTCTTTTCTCACAATTGCTAAGTTCCTCTTTCTTTGTCGCGAATGTAGTTTGAGTTGAAACCACAGTCTTCCTGTCTGTTGCTCAGTGCTTTTTCTCCCATTGATAACAATGGCAATTGTCAGCATGTTTGATGTGCTTTCTGGCTCTGTTGCATCTCCTAATTTCAGGCGATGTGTGATAATTTCCAGCATATGTGTTGCGGTCTGCACAACTGAACTTTCCTCACTGATACTTCAGTCAGGGCTCAGCTGTATGAACTTGTCTTAAAACCTTCTCCTCATTCTCCATTCTACAAATGAGCAACAAACTGAGCAGTATGTCTGCAGAGGGGGCGGAGTCAAATGTCCTTGATTAAAACAGCTATCAACACTCCTCAGAATATTTCTCCCCATCTACATCTTTCACAATATACATGATCACTTTTCACAGATACATCCATTTCATAATGGAACTCCGCCAATTGTACTGTACAGTCTGTTTGGTAATCTGTGAAGAAATCTCCCATCTCTACAGTGTACATTTCTGCTCTCATCTATTTTTCGGTCGCGAAATCAATCAGTCGCATAATTATTTCTGAACAGTTGGAGCATGGGACCTCATTAACTAATATTTAATATTTGGGTTCATCTGTCAAAGTCCCAGTGTGGAGCTGCAGTTGATTGGAATACAGGAACATAGGAGCAGGAAGAAGACATTCAACGCCTTGTTACTGCTCCTTCGCTCAACAGCATCATAGCTGGTCCTCCACAATGACAGCATGTTCGTTCACTCTCTAGTTATCAGTTGATGTATTTTACACTCGAAAGTTATCGACATATATCTTCAACATGCCAAGGATTTAGCCCAGAGTTATCTATCATAGAATTTACAGTGCAGAAGGAGGCCATTCGGCCTATCGAGTCTGCACCGGCTCTTGGAAAGAGCACCCTACCCAAGGTCAACACCTCCACCCTATCCCCATAACCCAGTAACCCCACCCAACACTAAGGGCAATTTTTCGGCACTAAGGGTTATTTATCATGGCCAATCCACCTAACCTGCACATCTTTGGACAGCGGGAGGAAATCGGAGCACCTGAAGGAAACCCACGCACACACGGGGAGGATGTGCAGACTCCGCACAGATAGTGACCCAAGCCGGAATCGAACCTGGGACCCTGAGGCTGTGAAGCAATTGTGCTATCCACAATGCTACCGTGCTGTCTATCGGACCGAACGCTAAAGAGTCAGCAGGTTTTGAGTGACGAATGTCCTCCTGATCTATGTTTAAAATGGTCTCCTTGTAATTTAGAGACAGTCTCCCCAGGCTGCCAGGAAACATGCATTCTCCATCCACCTGTCGAGTCTGAGAGAATAATGCTTGGTTCAGTCGGATCATCTGTCATTCGCAACTGTACACTAGGGAACACAAACACATTTTTAGCAATGTTTCCTGAGGGGACAGCTACGCAATCCCTGGGATGGATATCGTGAAGCGAGTCCACTATTTCTGTGGCACATATATTTGTTCTTATGCCAGAAGGCCACAATTATATGGAAAGCTGCGGATATTGTTTCACCATGGCTCTCTCTAAATGCAAGAAAACATTCATATTCCTGTCCGAAAACACTCTTGCAATTAATGACACGGTACATTTTGACATCCTAGTTGTTTAATGAATTTCCATGCCAGCTTTTCGTGAGATATGGGCAATGACATCCAAGTTCCTGAGAATGAAATAACTGAGCATTTGGAAAGTGGGGAACGGATCGGTCCAAATCGGCATGGATTTACTGAAGGGAAATCATGCTTGACCAATCTTCTGGAATTATTCGGTATGTGACCAATTATTATTCAGAGTGGACAATGGTGAGCCAGTTGTTGCTGTGGATCTGGACTTTCAAATGGCTTTTGACAAGATCCCACAAAAGACATTGCTGGACAATATTGTAGCTCATGGTATTGTGGGTAATAGATTGAAGTGGATAAAGAACTGGTTGGCAGACAGGAAGCAGAGAGTGGGAATAAAGTGGTCATTTCAGAGTGGCAGGCAGCGACAATTGATGTACCGCAGGGTTCAGTGCTGGGGTCCCAGCTATTCACAATATTCATCAGTGCTTTGGACGAAGCAATTGCAAGCAGTATCTCAAAATTTGCAAACGACACAAAGCTGGGTGGCAGTGTGTGCTGTGAGGAGGATGCAAAGAGGCGGCAGGGTGATTTGTACAGGCTGGTGGAATGGGCACATACCTGCCAATTGCAACACGATGTGGATAAATGTGAGGTATCCACTTTGGTGGCAAAGCAGGAAGGATGATTAATATGTTAACAGTGGCAGTTTAGGAAAAGGGGAAGTGCAACGAGATCTGGGTGTCATGGTTGAACACAGCAGGCGGTGACGAAAACGAATGGCATGCTGGGCTTCATAGCGAGAACATTTGAGTATAATAGTAGGGATGTCTTGCTGCAGTTATACAGGGCCTTCTTGCTGCAGTTATACAGGGCCTTGAAGAGGCCACATCTTGAGTACTGCGTGAAGATTTGGTCTCCTAGTTTGAGGAAGGACATTCTTCCTTTTGAGGGTGTCAAGAGAAGATTCAGCAGATTAATTCCAAGGATGGCAGGGCTGGTGTATGAAGAAAGACTGGATAAACTAGGCTTGTATTCAGTTGGAGTTTCGAAGAAAGCGAGGCGATCTCATAGAAACATATTAAATCCTGATGGAACTGGGCAGGCTGGATGCGGAAGAATGTTCCCGATGTTGGGTCGTCCAGAACAAGGGGCCACAGCCTAAGAATAAAGGGGGAAGCCATTCAGGACTGAGCTGAGAAAGAATGTCTTCTCAGAGAGCTGTGAACTTGTGGATTTCCAAACCACAGAAAGCTGTTGGGGCCAGTACGTTGGATATATTCAAGCGGGAGCTGCACTTGGCCCTTGCGGCTAAAGGGATCAAGGGGCACTGAGATCAATAGGGAGTGGGATACTGAATTTGAATGATCAGCCATGATCATATTGAATGGTGGTGCAGGCTCGATGGGCAGAATGCCCTACGACTGCACCTATATTCTACGTTTCCATGTTAATATCAAATCTCTCACTATTTCGTAAAAACTCTGACTTTCTGCTTTTCCAACCAAAGCGGAAAACATCACATTTTTACCACATTACGGTTCTTCCGCCAGGTTGATGTCCACTCACCTGTCCTCTCAGAATCCCATTATGCCTCCTTCCATCGCCACTCAACTGACTTCTCCACCTGGCTGCGTGCTGGCAGCATATTTGCAGCTATTGCCTTTATACCTGTCACCAAATTCCTTGATAGAAATTGTGAACAGCTGGGGCCCAATCACAGATCCTTGTGGTTCCCCTGTTTAAACCTTGCCCGAGAGCATGAAATGACTTCCTTTATTGTTCTATTCCTTCCGTATGTAAAAGACTTTTCAGTTCATGCCAGGATATCGTTACTGTTCACATGTACCCTACTTTTGCCCATTCATTTTGCATATCAGACAGTTCTGAATTCCGTCTGGAAACTCAATGCATCGTGCCAATTGCTCTCACAGGAATGTCCTGCCTGGGATTAGATTTCTAGTGATATCCATCACCCACCTCTTGAACCTAATCTCTCTCTCAGAGCTTGAAGCAGTTGAAGTTGTAACTTGTTACTCTGTTCAGGTACAGACAAATGTTGCATCGTGTCTGATCACACCCACCAACCTAACCCATTTAGTCTATGTACTGCCCACAAATGCATCCATCCATGTTTAGGTTAGAAAGTGCTGGTGCAATATTAACTGTATTTATTTATTTATGTGACTGGAATTCAGATTACATCAATAAATAAAGACCTGCGAACTTGTCTGCTGCTTCTCTAACAGGTGTGAAAGACTTTGGAGGATAATATTGTTTAAAACTGAAGTCTTGCCAACAATATACCAACGATAGGTTCTAATTCTCTTGACCTGAAACAAACTTCCCACTCGGATGAGAGAGAGTCTTGTAGTATGTGTTAAATTACAACTGATCATATGTAAAGGGTTCTAAAACTGCAGACATGGATTGTCAGTTCGTGCATTCTCTATTAATTCACGACTCAGTACAATTGAAATTATTTGTATTTATAGTAGATAAAGAGGTCATTCGGATGAAGAGCTCAGGTGTTGTCATTGACACTCCACACCATCCTCCTCTTATACTGGTTCATACAACCTTACCAGTACTTCCTCTAACTCTTTTGTATCAGCCAAATGTTTACAACCAAATTTCCCTGAATGACATGAATGGTACCAGCATCAGCAAATCTGGAAAGTATCAACTTCTATATCCCGTCCACTCCCTGGTGGGGGCGGGGGGGCGGGGTGAGAAGCAGTTATCATTTCAGATCTAAATGATGACTCTACTGAACTGGCTCTGCTGACTCTGTGATGATTTTGAGCGGAGGGAAACCATGAAATGGAAATTAGACTGCTGTTCAGCCCATGGCCTGGACAGAGCAGATAATCTGGTTAGCCCTGGATGTCCTCTGTGACGGCCAATCAGCTCAGTGTGCCAAAGCTATAGAAAGGAAGCATTGACCAAGTGTGGTGATAACGCTGCTCAACCAGTGTTCAATGCAGCGAAGTGAACATGCGCGGAATGGGCGGGGAATTAGCAAAGAAAGAAACAGAGCTAGAAAGGCCTTTAGTTCAGTATTACAACTATGGTTCCCAGTACAGGCAATCAAGTTCAAACTGGCATCCATGATGTATATGGTTATGCGGTGGGACATTGACCAATGGCATGATTCAGTCATGAAGGAGGAGCTTCCGGAGATATGGGAAGTTCAGTTAAAGGGCAGCACTTGAAGACAATAATGGAACGTTCTGGAATGTCTAATTAGGTTATTCTGTTAGATCTGAGTCATGGTCCTTCCTGGAAACAGCTAAGTTCCTCTTTTCTCAACTGAAGTCTCTTCGAGGTCAAAACTTTTCTTTCCACTCTGACACTTAAGTGCTATTTCTGTTATCTTTAATACCGACCACATTCAAAACGTTGGCTTAATTTTTTAGTCTTTGTTGTAGGAGTACGTTCCTGGAAGACTCTGTATATGTTAGGAGCTGATGAATTTATCAGTTATACAATCAAACGCTCCTCTTGAGAAAACCAGGCGGCGTTTTACCTCTGACAACCTGTATTAACTTCACTTCCTCCTTCAGTCTGCTGGAGTTTAGCACACCATTGGTATAGAGGTCTGTAGAGTGGTAGGAGACTAATGAGAGGCAATGCTCTTTGTGCTCAGAATTTCCTTGACTTTTCTCACATACATACATACATTCATACATAGAAGTTGGGGGTAGGAGGAGGCCTTTAGGCCCTTCGAGCCTGCTCCGCCATTCATCACGATTATGGCTGATCATCCAACTCAATAGCCTAATACTGCTTTCTCCCCATAGCCTTTGATCCCATTCTCCACATGTGCTATCTCCAGCCGCCTCTTGAATATATTCAATATTTTAGCATCAACTACTTCCTGCGGTAATAAATTCCACAGGCTCGCCACTCTTTGTGTGAAGAAATGTCTCCTTATCTCTGTCTGAAATGTTTTACCCTGAATCCTCAGGCTGTGACCACTGGTTCTGGACACACACATCATTGGTAACCTCTTCCATGCATCTACCCTGTCTAGTCCTGTTAGAATGTTTTACGTCTAAGGACACATGTAGCACAATGGATCGCACGGGGACTATGGCTCTGAGGACCCGGGTTCGAATCCACGCCTTGGGTCACTGTCCGTGTGGAGTTTGCACATTCTCCCCATGCCTGCGGAGGTTCCGCCTGCACAACTCAAAAATGTGAAGGTTAGGTGGGTTGGCCCTTAATTGGAAAAATAATAATTGGATCGTAAAAATTGATATACAAAAATAATTTTATAAGTCTATATGAGATCCCCCCTCATTCTTCTGAACTCCAGAGAGAACAATCCCAACCTTGTCAATCTCTCCTAATATGTCCCGCCATCCCTGAAATATGTCTGGTAAACCTTCGCTGCGCTTCCTCGAGAGCAAGAACATCCTTCCTCAGAGAAGGAGACCAAAAGTGCACACAATACTCCAGGTGTGGCCTCACCCATGCCCTGTATAATTGCAACAACACTACCTGCCTCTATACTCGAAACCTCTTACAATGCAGACCAACATATAATTGGCCTTCTTTACCGTCTGCTGCACCTGCATGCTCACCTTCAGCGACTGGTGCACAAGGACACCCAAGTCCCGCTGCACACTCCCCTCTCCCAATATACAACTATTCACCTAGGAATTTGTCTTCCTGTTTTTGCTTCCACAATGAATAACCTCACACTTATCCAAATTATACTGCACCTGCCATTGATTTGCCCACTCACCCAACCTGTCCAGATCTTGCTGTAGGATCCCTGCATCCTCGTCACAGTTCACCCTCCCACCTAACTTGGTATCATCTGCAAACTTTGAGATGTTACATTTTGTTCCCTCATCCAAATTATTAATATATACCGTTAATAGCTGGGGCCCCAGCACCGATCCCTGTGGTACCCCACTGGTTACTGCCTGACAATTTGAAAAGGACCCATTAATCCCAACTCTTTGTTTACCCTCTGCCAACCCGTTTTCTATCCACCTCAATACACTTCCCCCAATCCCATGTGTTTTAATCTTGCACAAAATCGCTTTTGCGTGACTTTGTCAGACGCCTGCTGAAAGTCCAAATATACCACATCGACTGACTCCCCCTCGTCAACTGTACTGGTTGCCTGTTTAAAGAATTCGAACAGATTTGTCCAGCATGATTTTCCCTTCATAACTCCATGCTGACTCTGACTGATCCTACCAGTGATTTCTAAGTGTTCCGCTATAAAGTCCTTGATAATGGTTCAAGCATTTTCCCCACTACCGATGTTGGCTTACTGGTCTATAATTCCCTGCTTTCTCTCACCCTCCCTTTTTGAATATCGGAGTGACGTGAGCTACCCTCCAATCTGAAGGTACAGTTCCAGAGTCTATAGAATCCCGGAAGATGACCACCAATGCATCCAGTATTTCCAGAGCCACATCCGAAAGCACTCTGAGATGCAGATTCCTCGGCCCTGGGTATTTATCCACCATCAATCACATCGATTTCCTAGCACCATTACTCTACTAATGTTGATCCCCCTCAGTTCTTCCCTCTCACTAAACCTTTCATTCTCCAACATTTCTGGTGTTTGATTTGCGACCTCTTTTGTGAAGACAGAACCAAAGTGTGTACTCCGTTGCTCAGCCATTTCGTTCTCGCTTTTTGTGCATCCCATGTTTCTGCCTCTAGGCATAGACTGTGGCAATTGAGACTGTATATCACAGTCTCAATTGCCACAGTCCATGACTCCATCTTTTCCATATTGCAACCAGGGCATTGAGATTCACATGATTTGTCTTTTCCTGGACATGAATGGATCGATAAAGATCTGTGACGTTTACACTCACACACTCCACGCAGCTGCACCACTTCGTCTTTACAAAGATTGCACTCAGTCAGCAAATGGAGCTTGTGTGTTATTTAAAACTACTTTAATTCGAGGACTTTCCTGAAGATAATGTGAGGTTATTGATCCTTGCCATGGAATATTAGTAGTTTACATATATGGAGCACCCAGTATCACAAATATAATTATATTCACGGGAGTCCGTTACCAAGCATGATCTTGCCCTGCTGTGCTCTGAGGAGAATAACTGTAATTATCATTCGTCTCCATATAAAGTAAGTGTCATCCTCCCTGATACAATTGGATCAATCTCATTTCATCCCTAACAATTGTTGGATACCCTCCCTAAAGTACCTGTTCAAAATTGGAAATGATGACATGTTCAGGCATGACCGGTGACTTTTTTCAGAATCGTTTATTTCATAAAACCATGGAGGAAAGAAGTACTGCATGGGGCCCGTCTCGTCGATTTCGCAACTCAATGAAATTATATCCGATCTGGTCTGCTAATCAATAACTCCCACTTTTCTGGCTTATCCCCATAATCATTGATTCCATCACTGATTAAAAGTCTGTCTATTTCAGCCTCGTATTTGTCAACGGCCAAGATCTCCAGACATCTGAAATATGGAATTCCACAGGATCACTGCCACATTAGAGAATAAATCCCTCCTCACATAGCTCTGAAAAGATCGGTCCTGAACCTGGGATTATGCCCTCTTGTCCGAGACTCTCTCACAAGGGGAAACAACCATTCCCCATTTACCCTGTCAAGCCTTTCTTGACAATTCTATATTTCTCAATAATGTTCTCATCTGATCTTTCTATGTTTAGAGATCCTTTAATCTTTACTATTTCACAGAGTCTTCCGCATTACCAGTAGTTTGAGTATTTTGTATATGTGGACACTCTTCTCAATGTCAGATGTTAGACAATCAATCAGAAGTACAATGCTTACTGTACAACTACAGTAGTACAACTACTGCCTCCCTCCTTCCTGGAATATCGGTGTAATATTAGTAAGGTTTCAAGCGGCTCCATTCATTCAGGCTGACGGGGATTTGAGAAGGTTACGCCGAATGCATTTGTTATCGCTGTGGTTCACTTCCATTGAGACCCGAGGTTCAAGGCCTTAGATTTGACGGGACTTGTCAGTCTTCACTTCCATAAATGTGTCCCGTATGTGTTGTACCCTGTCTTTCTTGGTTTTAGCTCCCTCCCACTTTTTCGCCGACCAATCCCTGGATGGTTGTTCCCTAATTTACTTTAAACACAATGTTTCTCTCCGTATCATTCTCTCGCGTCTGTCTGTCCGTCTGTCTGACTCTCTCCATCTGTCCACGTGAGGATCCCTGTATCCATCATCCTATGTGTGTTTCTCCCTGACGGTCACTCGGTCTCTCTCTCTCTCTCTCTGGCCGTATGGCTGTATCTGTCTGTCTGCCTCTCTGTTTGTTTGTGCAGCTCTCTCTGCCCGTCTGTCTATCTCTCTCTCCCTCATTCATAGTCTCTCTCTCTCTCTTTCTCTCACCCTCTCTTTCTCCATCTCTCTCTGTCTGTGTGGCTGTATCTGTCCGTCTGCCTATATGTCTGTTCGTGTATCTTTCTCTGCCCGTCTGTCTATCTTTCTGTCCCTCAATCAGTTTCTCTCTCTCTCTCTTTCTCTCACTGTCTCTTTCACCCTCTCTTTCTCTCTCTCTTTCCGTGTGATTGCAAGAGGATTCAGTCTGTAAGTCCGCCACTATTGGTGATGCCCGGTACAGTAATTAATTATTTAATTTGTTCAAATTATTTAAACAAGATTCTCAGAATGTATCTTCACTCGCCTTATAAAAAACATCTTCCCCTGACCGATTGTTTTTCAGTGATGTGTTAATATGATGTTTATTTTGTCTGAGTTGATCTATTTCTGATCTGAGACCACAGGTTTCCGTTATAATATTTACCAACTCTGTTAAATTTAACCAGATACATTTTCATATGTTTAAGCTTTTGTTAATCTTAATCGAGGACTCTTTACGTTAATGCACCAAGTTTGAAATTGTGACAGTTACAAAACTACACTTGTAAACTGAATTGAAGCACGAAACGGATCGAATAATTTAAACTGCACTTCCTCCATTATTCTGCTTGATCTGCTAACACCATTGAGATAGAGATCTGTACAGAGGGAGGAGACTAATGTCCTTTTGTATACACTGTGCAGTAGCTGCTGCTTGTGGTCAACATTTATCCGGCAACCTTCACATGTTCAATAAAAAAACTCTATGGTGAATGCAGCCAGCCGTTTAATGATGGTGGATACAGATATAGGCAGGCATAAACTGACACAGAGACAGAGACACAGACTGGGACAGACAAACTGAGAGCGACAGACAGAGGCCCAGGTTAATACAGGTATACAGGCACAGACTGCTAAACAGAATGTGCCAAATGCATAGAGACAGCTGGACACACAGAGTGAGACAGAGACACAGATTAATACAGATATACAGGCAGAGGCAGCTAAACAGAATGTGACAAATGCAGAGAGACAACAGGAAAATCGTGTGAGACAGAGGCACAGATTAATACAGATATAAAGACATGGGGAGCACGGTAGCATAGTGATTAGCTTAATTGCTTCACAGCTCCAGGGTCCAAGGTTCGATTCCCGGCTTGGGTCACTGTCTGTGCGGAGTCTGCACGTTCTCCCCGTGTGTGAGTGAGTTTCCTCCGCGTGCTCCGGTTTCCTCCCACAGTCCAATCATGTGCAGGTTAGGTGGATTGGCCATGCTAAATTGCCCTTAGTGTCCAAAATTGCCCTTAGTGTGAGGTGGGGTTACTGGATAAGGCGCAGGTGTGGGCTTGGGTAGGGTGCTCTTTCCAAGAGCTGGTGCAGACTCGATAGGCCGAATGGCCTTCTTCTGCACTGTGAACTCTATCTATAAACAGCTAGCTAAACAGAATGTGCCAAATGCAGAGAGACAGCCAGACAGAGACACAGATTAATACAGATATACAGACACAGACAGCGAAACAGAATGTGACAAATGCACAGAGATAGTCGGACAGAGTGACACACAGACACAGATTAATACTGATAGACAGACACAAACAGCTGGTAGATTGTGACAAATGCATAGAAACTGCCGGACAGTGTGAAACAGATTTAAACAGATAGACAGACATAGCCAGCGAAACAGAATGTGACAAATGAATAGAGGCAGCCGGAGAGAGTGAGACAGAGACACAGATTAATACAGATATACAGGTACAGACGGCTAAACAGAATGTGACAAATGCATAGCGATAGCAGGACAAACAGAGTGAGACACAGACACAGATTAATACAGATATAGAGGCACAGACATCTACACAGATTGTATGAAATGCATAGCGACAGTCACAGAGTGAGACAGAGACACAGATTAATATGTTGCTCAGAAGGGAAGGGGGAGAGGAGTAGAGCATTAGTCATTGGAGACTCCATAGTAAGGGGGATAGATAGGAGATTCTGTGGGAACGAGAGAGTCTCGCGGTTGGTGTGTTGGCTCCCAGGTGCCAGGATGCGTGATGTCTCGGATTGTGTTTTCGGGATCCTTAAGAGGGAGGTGGAGCAGCCCCAAGTCGTGGTCAACGTAGTTACCAACGACATAGGTAGGAAAAGGGATAGGGATATAAGGCAGGAATTCAGGGATCTAGGGTGAAAACTTAGATCTAGGACAAACAGAGTTATGAAAATGAAATGAATGAAATGAAAAACACTTATTGTCACAAGTAGGCTTCAAATGAGGTTACTGTGAAAAGCCCCTAGTCGCCACATTCCAGCGCCTGATCGGGGAGGCTGGTACGGGAATTAAACCGTGCTTCTGGCCTGCCTTGGTCTGCTTTAAATCCAGCAATTTAGCCCTGTGCTAAACCAGCCCTATTATCTGTCGGTTGTTACCCGTGCCACGTGACAGCGAGACGAGGAATAGGGAGAGAGAGGAGTTGAACACGTGGCTACAGGGATGGTGCAGGAGGGAGGGTTTCAGATTTCTGGATAATTGGGGCTCATTCTGGGTTAGTTTGGACCTCTACAAACGGGATGGTCTACACCTCGACCAGAGGGGTTCCAATATCCGGGGGGGGGGGGGGATTTTGTAATGCTCTTGGGGAGGGTTTAAACTAGTTCAGCAGGGGCTTGGGAACCTGAATTGTAGCTCCAGTATACAGGAGATTGAGAGTAGTGAGGTCATGAGTAAGGTTTCAAAGTTGCAGGAGTGTACCGGGAGGCAGGTAGGTGGATTAAAGTGTGTCTTCTTCAATGCCAGATTAATCCGGAATAAGGTGGGTGAACTTGCGGCATGGGTTGGTACCTGGGACTTCGATGTTGTGGCCATTTCGGAGAGCAGGGACAGGAATGGTTGTTGCAGGTGCCGGGATTTCGATATTTCAGTAAGCACAGGGAAGGTGGTAAAAGAGGGGGAAGGGTGGCATTGTTAGTCAAGGACAGTATTACGGTGGCAGAAAGGACGTCTGACGATGACTCGTCTACTGAGGTAGTATGGGCTGAGGTTAGAAAAAGGAAAGGAGAGTCGCCCTGTTCGGGGTTTTCTATACGCCTCCGAAAGGTTCCAGAGATGTTGAGGAAAGGATTGCAAAGTTGATTCTGGATAGAAGCGAAAGCAGCAGGGTAATTGTTATGGGGGACTTTAACTTTCCAAATATTGACTGGAAACGCTATAGTTCGGGGACTTTAGATGGGTCTGTTCTTGGGCAATGTGTGCAGGAGGGTTTCCTGACACAGTATGTAGACATGCCAACAAGAGGCGAGGCCATATTGGATTTGGTACTGGGTAATGAGCAGTAAAGGTGTTAGATTTGGAGGTAGGTGAGCACTTTGGTGATAGTGACCACAATTCGATTAAGTTTACTTTAGTGATGGAAAGGGATAGGTATATAACGTAGGGCAAGAGTTATATCTGGGGGAAAGGCAATTATGATGCGATGAGGCATGACTTAGGATGAATCGGATGGAGAGGAAAACTGGAGGGGATGGGCACAATGGAAATGTGGAGCTTGTTCAAGGGAAAGCTACTGCGTGTCCTTGATAAGTATGTACCTATCAGGCAGGGAGGAAGTGGTCCAGAAAGGGAACCATAGTTTTCTAAAGCAGTCGAAACACTTGTCAAGAGGAAGAAGGAGGCTTATGTAAAGATGAGACATGAAGGTTCAGTTAGGGCGCTAGAGATATACAAGTTAGCTAGGAAGGACCTAGAGAGAGAGCTCAGAAGAGCCAGGAGGGAACATGAGAAGTCTTTGGCAGGTAGGATCAAGGATAACCCTAAAACTTTCTATAGATATGTCAGGAATAAAAGAATGACTGGGGTAAGAGTAGGGCCACTCAAGGACGTAGTGGGAAGTTGTGCGTGCAGTCCGATGAGATAGGAGAGGTGCTAACTGAATATTCTTTTACTAAAGTTTTGTACAGCTGCATCATCACCTCACGGCTCTTAAATTCAATCGCTCCGTTAATGAACGCTAGCACACCATAGGCCTTCTTCACAGCTCTATCCACTGGAGTGGCAACTTTCAAAGATGTATGAACAAAGACCCCATGATCGCTCTGCTCCTCCACATTGTCAAGAACTCTACCGTTAACCCTGTTTTCCGCATTCATATTTGTCCTTCCAAAATGGACAACCTCACACTTTTCAGAGTTAAACTCCATCTTCCACTTCTCAGCCCAGCTCTGCATCCTATCTATGTCTCTTTGCAGCCGACAACAGCCCTCCTCACTATCCACAACTCCACCAATCTTCGTATAGTCTGCACATTTACTGGCCCGCCCTTCAACTCCCTCATCCAAGTCATTAATGAAAATCACAAACAGCAGAGGACCGAGAACTGATCACTGCGGTACACCACTGGTAACTGGGATGCAGGCTGAATATTTCCCATCCACCACTACTCTCTGACTTCTATCGGTTAGCCAGTTCGTTATCCAACTGGCCAAATTTCCAACTATCCTATGCCTCCTAACATTCTGCAGAAGCCTACCATGGGGAACGTTATCAAATGCCTTACTAAAATCCGTGTACACTACATCCACTGCTTTACGTTCATCCACATGCTTGGTCACCTCCTCAAAGAATTCAATAAGACTTGTAAGGCAAGACCTATCCCTCACAAATCCGTGCTGACTATCCCTAATCAAGCAGTGTCTTTCCAGATGCTCAGAAATCCTATCCTTCAGTACCATTTCCATTACTTTGCCTACCACCGAAGTAAGACTAACTGGCCTGTAATTTCCAGGGTTATCCCTATTCCCTTTTTGGAACAGGGGCACGACATTCGCCACTCTCCAATCCCCTGGTACCACCCCTGTTGACAGTGAGGACGAAAAGATCATTGCCAACGGCTCTGCCATTTCATCTCTTGCTTCCCATAGAATCCTTGGATATATCCCGTCAGGCCCGGGGGACTTGTCTAGCCTCAAGTTTTTCAAACTGCCCAACACATCTTCCTTCCTAACAAGTATTTCCTCGAGCTTACCAGTCTCTTTCACACTGTCCTCTCCAACAATATGGCCCCTCTCATTTGTAAATACAGAAGAAAAGTACTCGTTCAAGACCTCTCCTATATCTTCAGATTCAATACACAATCTCCCGCTACTGCCCTTGATCGGACCTACCCTCGCTCGAGTCATTCGCATATTTCTCACATATGTGTAAACGTCCTTGGGGTTTTCCTTGATCCTACCCGCCAAAGATTGTTCATGCCCTCTCTTAGCTCTCCTAATCCCTTTCTTCAGTTCCCTCCTGGCTATCGTGTATCCCTCCAACGCCCTGTCTGAACCTTGTTTCCTCAGCCTTACATAAGTCTCCTTTTTCCTCTTAACAAGACATTCAACCTCTCTTGTCAACCATGGTTCCGTCACTTGACCATCTCTTCTCTGCCTGACAGGGACATGCATATCAAGGACACGTAGTACCTGTTTCTCGAACAAGTTCCACATTTCACTTGTGTCCTTCCCTGCCAGCCTATGTTCCCAACTTACGCACTTCAATTCTTGTCTGACAACGTCGTATTTACCCTTCCCCCAATTGAAAACCTTGCCCTGTTGCACGCACCTATCCATCTCCATTACTAAAGTGAAAGTCACAGAATTGTGGTCACTCTCTCCAAAATGCTCCCCCACAAAGAAATCTATCACTTGCCCTGGTTCATTACCAAGTACTAAATCTAATATTGCCCCTCCTCTGGTCGGACAATCTACATACTGTGTTAGAAAAGCTTCCTGGACACACTGCACAAACACCACCACATAGACAAACACAGAGTCACAGACTGAGACAGACACACAGAAAGGGTCAGTAGCATATATTGAAATGTTCATGCTAAGATCGCTTCCCCACAAAACGATGCATGGTATAACTTGTCATTGCACGGTAATCCACTGTCTTTAACCTTTGGCGCTATTTCTCGTGGTCCATCCATGTGTAAGATGTGGTCCCTCACATACCTCCGCGTGAACGCCCACTCCCAATAGACCGGGCTGATATAGGATATTCAGAGGGACATGACGTCATATCCCACACCAGCTCATTCAGAACTTTGGAAACATATCTGAATACAATCCTGTTCTCAAATCGCTCCACCTCCCGCTTGTTTTCTCAATAGACTTCAATCAGAATTATCTGATTATCAATGACATGCCAGTGCAAATAACCACTGCTCCTTCAGCCAATCAACTGCTCTGGTTATTTACCAAACATCTATAACCGCCAATTAATCTTGCTGTGCACCAAGGAGAAAACCCTCAAATTGTCATATCTCCCCACCCAATAAAGTCCCTGTCCTCGGGCAGAAGTATCGAGCAGTCTGCCTGTAACCCTTTATGATACTGTCCGACTCATCCGAAAGTGGTTCCTTCATAATTCGACGCAAAAAAAGTGACTGCTCGGACGGTCAATTTTTTTTCCAGAATTTATTCTTTCATAACGCGCAGTGCGGTAGCACAGTGGGTAGCACTGTGGCTTCACAGCTCCAGGGTCCCAGGTTCGATTCCCCGCTGGGTCACTGTCTGTGCGGGGTCTGCACGTTCTCCCCGTGACTGCGTGGGTTTCCTCCGGGTGCTCCGGTTTCCTCCCACTGTCCAAAGATGTGCAGGTGAGGCGGATCGGCCAAGATAAATTGTCCTTAGTGTCCAAAAAAGGTGAGCTGGGTTCCGGACATAGGGTGGAGGCGTGGGTTTAAGTGGGGTACCCTTACCCGAGGGCCGGTGGAGACTCGATGGGTCGATTGGCCTCCTCCTGCACTTTATATTCTATGATTTCTATGGTAAGACCACAGGGTCGGGTGTAGGCCATTCGGCTAATCGAGCCATTCAATTAGATCATGACCGAGCTGACGTGATAATCCTCAACACCACACTTCCCGTTCTTACCGCATAGCTCTCGATTCCATTACTGATTAAAAATCTGTCTATCTCAACACTGAATGTTTTTCACGACCCAACCGTTGGACACATCGGCGGTAAATAATTCCACAGATTCACTGCCCTCTGAAAGAATAAATACCTCCCCATGTCTGTATAAAATGATAGATGTCTGAGTCAGATATTAGTGCCTTTTGCGTTCGACTCCCCCACAAGGGGGACAACGTCAATCATCGACACTGACAATCCACCGTGAGATTCCTATAATTCCCAATAATCTGCTTTTCTTTTTAAAAAGTGGATTTATTATATTGTTTTAAATTACTTTTTGACATATTCATTCGCTTTTACATGCCACTTTAAAGCTTCATGTATGGGAACACTGATCTCAAGGTCAGATGATAGGTACCTAATCTATAGTGTGAGATCTGTGGGAGGCTGCCAACAATTTGGAATTAGCAATTTGTGGGACTATGAGCGCAGACAAGTCATCCAAGGTTACTAATACTGCTCAATAGGTGTATTTTATGGTACACAAACTTTAATCTAAACACATAATTAACCAGACTCATATTAAGGAAACCTCTTTGCAATTGACAGCTAATACAGTTTGTAAATTACTGAAAAACACAACTTGATCGCACTATCTAAAGCTTCCAAAATATATTCAAGGTTAGTAACCTAATACACTTCAATTTCCACATCTAAATAAAGTCAACATCAGAGCTACTTGCTTCTGAAGAGGAGCAACTAAACCGGAGGGCGTAGACTTATTCCGGTTACGGCAAATTTCGCGGCTAAACAAATCACTTACAAGGGCCCACCCGAGATGAGAAGTTGTGACCTGACCGCGACAGACTGGAGGGTGGAGTTTATTGTATTTATCAATCAATATTTATGGTAGAAATCAAGCACCAGGGACCATATAGGTAATTGTAACTTAATTTAATAACAACGTAATAAGTAAGTTGGGCAGCACGGTGGTACAGTGGTTAGGAGTGCTGCTTCATAGCGCCGAGGTCCAAGGTTCGATCCCGGCTCTGGGTCACTGTCCGTGCGGAGTTTCATTCTCCCCGTGTTTACGTTCGTTGCACCCCCCAACCCGAAAATGTGCAGGGCAGGTGGATTGGCCATACTAAATTGCACCTTAATTGGAACAAAATTATTGGGTACTCTAAATTTATTAAAAACAAGAATATAATGAGTACTTATTTTTTTATTGATTACTTACTGCTAGAAATGTCAGTAAGCGGGCTAAAATGCTTCGCCTGTGAGATGTGGGAAGTCCTTGACAGTTCAAGCGTTCAAATCAAGTGTATCTGCAGTATTTATACCCAATTGCAGATCCTCACAGATCGCTTCAATCTTGAAGCAGAAGTTGGATCAATTGAGGAGCATTCAGGTGACGAAAAGCATCACAAAGAGGTGTTCTAGACACCTGGTCACCCCCCCCGGTACAGATGGGTGACAGCTGTCATAATAACAAACTTTATTGTCACAAGTAGGTGCATCTGACATGTGGGGGTCTTCCAAAGTTTGACTCTGTCTTTCTCTCTCTCAGTTATTCTGTATCCAACTGTCTGCCTGTCTTTCTCGCTCTCTCTCTCTCTCTCTCTCTGTCTGCTACCCCAAGTGACGAATGCTTACTTTAGCTTTTCATTTCCTCTTAAACCCCTTGTCGAACAATATTGCCATGTTTTTTATTCAGTTTCATGGCGCTAAAATCCCCAGCACGTCGGCACAGTGCAATAAATCTGCATGTTAACATATTCTGCGATATGTGTGGAACATTTAAGAGTTAATTAATATTGAAATATGTTAAACATAATTGGATTCGTGCAGGTATGGATCAGTCTGGATAAATAAGTGCAGGGGGTTCAGTCTATCAATCCGACATTTATGACGCCCATTTATTCAAGAATTATCTGTTTCATCTTTTCGAAAAATTTGACAGAGATTTTCACCAAGCATTGCTCAACAGGGTCAGTAAACATGACTTCCTATGGCCCATTGCTTACACTCTCAACGGTTAAGTTTATTTTGTATGAGGCGCTCTGTCCCTGATCTGAAACCACTGGTTTCCGTTACAAACGCTGACTGTCACTAAAATACAACCAGGCGGAATTTAAAATGTTCTATCCACTAATATTTCTGTTTCTTCATTTATGGATTTCATGTTGCGTTTCGGACAGTGCACAAACTAATTCCAGATTCCGAAAATTGAAACAATATTCGGTTCTTATTATTTAAACGGCACGTTCTGCTTCATCTCCCGGATTTAACTAAGTGAATAATCTGTACAGACGGCGGAGATTGATGTTTTTTAGTGAACACATTACGTATGGATCCATATCGTGCCAGGGACAGGCACACAAATAGTGACAGACACACAAAAAGGTAGAGACAAACAGAGGGAAGCACACAGGGACAGGCACACAGACAGTGACAGACACACAGAAAGGCAGAGACAAACAGTGGTAAGCACACAGGGACAGGCACACAGAAAGTGACCGACACACAGAAAGGCAGAGACAAACAGAGGTAAGCACACAGGGACAGGCACACAGAAAGTGACAGACACACAGAAAGGCAGAGACAAACAGAGGTAAGCACACAGGGACAGGCACACAGAAAGTGACAGACACACAGAAAGGCAGAGATTAACAGAGGGAAGCACACAGGGACAGGCACACAGATAGTGACAGACACACAGAAAGGCAGAGATTAACAGAGGGAAGCACACAGCGACAGACACACAGTTAGTGACAAACACACAGAAAGGCAGAGACAAACAGAGGGAATTGGCAAATAGGGTTAAGGAAAATCCCAAGGCTTTTTACATGTACATAAAAAGCAAATGGGTAGCCAGGTAAAGGGTTGGCCCACAGAAGGATAGGCAAGGGAATATATGTGTGGAGCCAGAGGAAATGGGCGAGGTACTAAATGAATACTTTGCATCAGTATTCACCAAAGAGAAGGAATTGGTAGATGTTGAGTCTGGAGAAGGGTGTGTAGATAGCCCGGGTCACATTGAGATCCAGAAAGACGAGGTGTTGGGTGTCTTAAAAAATATTAAGGTAGATACGTCCCCAGGGCTTGATGGGATCTACCCCAGAATACTGAAGAGGCTGGAGAGGAAATTGCTGAGGCCTTGACAGAAATCTTTGGATCCTCACTGTCTTCAGGGGATGTCCCGGAGGACTGGAGAATAGCCAACGTTGTTCCTCTGTTTAAGAAGGGTAGCAAGGATAATCCAGGGAACTACAGGCCGGTGAGCCTTACTTCAGTGGTAGGGAAATTAATGGAGAGAATTCTTCGAGACAGAATCTACTCCCATTTGGAAGCAAATGGACGTATTAGTGAGGGGCAGCATGGTTTTGTGAAGGGGAGGTCGTGTCTCACTAACTTGATAGAGTTTTTCGAAGAGGTCACTAAGATGACGGATGCAGGTAGGGCACTGGATGTTGTCTATATGGACTTCAGTAAGGCCTTTGACAAGGTCCCTCATGGTAGACTAGTACAAAAGGTGAAGTCACACGGGATCAGGGGTGAGCTGGCAAGGTGGATACAGAACTGGCTAGGTCATAGAAGGCAGAGAGTAGCACTGGAAGGATGCTTTTCGAATTGGAGGGCTGTGACCAGTGGTGTTCCACAGGGATCAGTGCTGGACCTTTGCTCTTTGTAGTATATATAAATGATTTGGAGGAAAATGTAACTGGTCTGATTGATAAGTTTGCAGACGACACAAAGGTTGGTGGAATTGCGGATAGCGATGAGAACTGTCAGAGGATACAGCAGGATTTAGATTGTTTGGAGACTTGGGCGGAGAGATGGCAGATGGAGTTTAATCCGGACAAATGTGAGGTAATGCATTTTGGAAGGTCTAATGCAGGTAGGGAATAGACAGTGAATGGTAGAACCCACAAAAGTATTGAAAGTCAAAGAGATCGAGGAGTACAGGTCCAGAGGTCGTTGAAAGGGGCAACACAGGTGGAGAAGGTAGTCAAGAAGGCATACGGCATGCTTGCCTTCATTGGCCGGGGCATTGAGTATAAGAATTGGCAAGTCATGTTGCAGCTGTATAGAACCTTAGTAAGGCCACACTTGGAGTATAGTGTTCAGTTCTGGTCGCCACCCTACCAGAAGGATGTGGAGGCTTTAGAGAGGGTGCAGAAGAGATTTACCAGAATGTTGCCTGGTATGGAGGGCATTAGCTATGAGGAGCGGTTGAATAAACTCGGTTTGTTCTCACTGGAACGAAGGAGGTTGAGGGGTGACCTGATAGAGGTCGACAACATTATGAGGGGCATAGGCAGAGTGGATAGTCAGAGGCTTTTACCAAGGGTAGAGGCGTCAATTACTAGGGGGCATAGGTTTAAGGTGAGAGGGGCAAGGTTTAGAGTAGAAGTACGAGGCAAGTTTTTTACGCAGAGGGTAGTAGGTGCCTGGAACTCGCTACCGTAGGAGGTGGTGGAAGCAGGGACGATAGTGACATTTAAGGGGCATCTTGACAAATACATGAATAGGATGGGAATAGAGGGATACGGACCCAGGAAGTGTAGAAGATTGCAGTTTAGTGGGGCAACATGGTCGGCACCGGCTTGGAGGGCCGAAGGGCCTGTTACTGTGCTGTACATTTCTTTGTTCTTTGTTCTTTGTTCACACCGGGACAGGCACACAGAAAGTGACAGACACACAGAAAGGCAGAGACAAACAGAGGTAAGCACACAGAGACAGACACACAGACAGTGGCAGACACACAGAAATGCAGAGACAAACAGAGGTAAGCACACAGATACAGGCACACAGAAAGTGACAGACACACAGAAAGGCAGAGATTAACAGAGGGAAGCTCATAGGGACAGGCACACAGAAAGTGACAGACACACAGAAAGGCAGAAACAAACAGAGGTAAGCACACAGGGACAGGCACACAGAAAGTGACAGACACACAGAAAGGCAGAGATTAACAGACGTAAGCACACATGGACAGACACACAGATAGTGACAGGCACACTGAAAGGCAGAGATTAACAGAGGTAAGCACACAGGGACAGGCACACAGAAAGTGACAGACACACAGAAAGGCAGAGATTAACAGAGGGAAGCAGACAGGGACAGGAACACAGATAGTGACAGACACACAGAAAGGCAGAGACAAACAGAGGGAATCACACAGGGACAGGCACACAGATAGTGACAGACACACTGAGAGGCAGAGACAAACAGAGGTAAGCACGCAGGGACAGGCACACAGAAAGTGACAGACACACAGAAAGGCAGAGATTAACAGAGGTAAGCACACTGGGACAGGCACACAGATAGTGACAGACACACAGAAAGGCAGAGACAAACAGAGGGAAACACATAGGACAGGCAAACAGATAGTGACAGGCACACAGAAAGGCAGAGACAAAGAGAGGTAAGCACACAGGGACAGGCACACAGAAAGTGACAGACACACAGAAAGGCAGAGATTAACAGAGGGAAGCACACAGAGACAGGCACACAGACAGTGACAGACACACAGAAAGGTAGAGAATAACCGAGGGAAGCACACAGGGACTGGGACACAGATAGAACAGACACACAGAAAGGCAGAGACAAACAGAGGGAAGCACACAGGGACGGGCGCACAGAAAGTGACAGACACACAGAAAGGCAGAGACAAACAGAGGGAAGCACTAAGGGACAGACACACAGACAGTGGCAGACACACAGAAATGCAGAGACAAACAGAGGTAAGCACACAGGGTCAGGCACACAGATAGTGACAGACACACAATAAAAGGCAGATATTAACAGAGGGAAGCACACAGGGACAGACACACAGAAGGGCCGAGACAAACAGAGGTAAGCACACAGGGACAGGCAGCCAGATCGTGACAGACACACAGAAAGGCAGAGAAAAACAGAGGGAAGCACTCAGAGACAGGCACACAGATAGTGACAGGCACACAGAAAGGCAGAGACAAACAGAGGTAAGCACACAGGGACAGTCACACAGATAGTGGCAGACACAAGGAAAGGCAGAGACTAATAGAGGGAAGCACACAGGGACAGACACACATTTAGTGACAGACACACAGAAAGGCAGAGATTAACAGAGGTAAGCACACAGGGGCAGACACACAGTGAGTAACAGACACACAGAAAGGCAGAGATTAACAAAGGTAAGCACAGAGGTACAGGCACACAGATAGTGACAGACACACTGAAAGTGAGAGACAAAGAGAAGTAAGCACACAGGGACAGGCACAGAGATAGTGGCAGGCACACAGAAATGCAGAGATTAACAGAGGTAAGTACACACAGAAAGTGACAGGCACACAGAAAGGCAGAGACTAATAGAGGGAAGCACACAGGGACAGACACACAGATAGTGACAGACACACAGAAAGGCAGAGATTAACAGAGGTAAGCACACTGAGACAGGCACACAGAAAGTGACAGACACACAGAAATGCAGAGATTAACAGAGGTAAGCACACAGGGACAGACACACAGAAAGTGACAGACGCACAAAGGCAGAGATTAACAGAGGGAAGCACACAGGGACAGGCACACGATAGTGACAGACACACGGAGAGGCAGAGACAAACAGAGATAAGCACGCAGGGACTGTCACAATGAAAGTGACAGACAAACAGAAAGGGAGAGAAAAACAGAGGGAAGCACATAGGACAGGCACACAGATAGTGACAGTCACACAGAAAGGCAAAGATTTACAGAGGGAAGCACACAGGGACCGGCACATAGATAGTGACAGACACACAGAAAGGCAGAGAATAACAGAGGGAAGCACACAGGGACTGGGACACAGATAGTGACAGACACACAGAAAGGCAGACATTAAGAGAGGTAAGCACACAGGGACAGACACACAGATAGTGACAGACATACTGAAAGGAAGAGACAAACAGAGGCCAGCACACAGTGACAGGCACTAAGAAAGTGACAGACACACAAAAAGGCAGAGATTAACAGAGGTAAGCACACAGGGACAGACACACAGTTAGTGACAGACACACAAAAAGGCAGAGACAAACAGTGGTGAGCACACAGGGACAGGCACACAGAAAGTGAAAGACACACAGAAAGGTAGAGACAAACAGTGGAAAGCACACAGGGACAGGCACACAGATAGTGACAGGCACACAGAAAGGCAGAGTTTAACAGAGGGAAGCACACAGGGACAGACACACAGTTAGTGACAGACACACAGAAAGGCAGAGATTAACAGAGGTAAGCACCCAGGTACAGGCACACAGATAGTGGCAGGCACACAGAAAGGCAGAGATTAACAGAGGTAAGCACGCAGGGACAGGCACACAGATAGTGGCAGGCACACAGAAAGGCAGAGATTAACAGAGGTAAGCACGCAGGGACAGGCACACAGATAGTGGCAGGCACACAGAAAGGCCGAGATTAACAGAGGTAAACACACAGGGACAGGCACACAGATAGTGACAGACACACTGAAAGTGAGAGACAAACAGAAGTAAGCACACAGGGACAGGCACACAGATAGTGGCAGGTACACATAAATGCAGAGATTAACAGAGGTAAGTACACAGGGACAGACACACAGAAAGTGACAGGCACACAGAAAGGCAGAGATTAATAGAGTGAAGCACACAGGGACAGACACACATTTAGTGACAGACACACAGAAAGGCAGAGATTAACAGAGGTAAGCACACAGAGGCAGGCACACAGAAAGTGACAGACACACAGAAATGCAGAGATTAACAGAGGTAAGCACACAGGGACAGGCACACAGAAAGTGACAGACACACAAAGGCAGATATTAACAGAGGAAGCACACAGGGACAGGCACACAGATAGTGATAGACACACAGAAAGGCAGAGATTAACAGAGGGAACCACACAGGGACAGACACACAGTTAGTGACTGACACACACAATGGCAGAGACAAACAGAGGTAAGCACACAGGGACAGACACACATTTAGTGACAGACACTCAGAAAGGCAGGGATTAACAGAGGTAAGCACACAGAGACAGGCACACAGAAAGTGACAGACACACAGAAATGCAGAGATTAACAGAGGTAAGCACACAGGGACAGACACACAGAAAGTGACAGACACACAAAGGCAGAGATTAACAGAGGGAAGCACACAGAGACAGGCACACAGAAGGGCCGAGACAATCACAGGGAAGCACACAGTGACAGGCAGCCAGATCGTGACAGACACACAGAAAGGCAGAGACAAACAGAGGGAAGCACTCAGAGACAGGCACATAGATAGTGACAGGCAGACAGAAAGGCAGAGAAAAACAGAGGTAAGCACACAGGGACAGTCACACAGAAAGTGACAGACACACAGAAAGGCAGACATTAAGAGAGGTAAGCACACAGGGACAGACACACAGTTAGTGACTGACACACACAATGGCAGAGACAAACAGAGGTAAGCACACAGTGACAGGCACTAAGAAAGTGACAGACACACAAAAAGGCAGAGATTAACAGAGGTAAGCACACAGGGACAGACACACAGTTAGTGACAGACACACAAAAAGGCAGAGACAAACAGTGGTAAGCACACAGGGACAGGCACACAGAAAGTGAAAGACACACAGAAAGGTAGAGACAAACAGTGGAAAGCACACAGGGACAGGCACACAGATAGTGACAGACACACAGAAAGGCAGAGATTAACAGAGGTAAGCACCCAGGTACAGGCACAAAGATAGTGGCAGGCACACAGAAAGGCAGAGATTAACAGAGGTAAGCACGCAGGGACAGGCACACAGATAGTGGCAGGCACACAGAAAGGCAGAGATTAACAGAGGTAAGCACGCAGGGACAGGCACACAGATAGTGGCAGGCACACAGAAAGGCAGAGATTAACAGAGGTAAACACACAGGGACAGGCACACAGATAGTGACAGACACACTGAAAGTGAGAGACAAACAGAAGTAAGCACACAGGGACAGGCACACAGATAGTGGCAGGTACACATAAATGCAGAGATTAACAGAGGTAAGTACACAGGGACAGACACACAGAAAGTGACAGGCACACAGAAAGGCAGAGATTAATAGAGTGAAGCACACAGGGACAGACACACATTTAGTGACAGACACACAGAAAGGCAGAGATTAACAGAGGTAAGCACACAGAGGCAGGCACACAGAAAGTGACAGACACACAGAAATGCAGAGATTAACAGAGGTAAGCACACAGGGACAGGCACACAGAAAGTGACAGACACACAAAGGCAGATATTAACAGAGGAAGCACACAGAGACAGGCACACAGATAGTGATAGACACACAGAAAGGCAGAGATTAACAGAGGGAACCACACAGGGACAGACACACAGTTAGTGACTGACACACACAATGGCAGAGACAAACAGAGGTAAGCACACAGGGACAGACACACATTTAGTGACAGACACTCAGAAAGGCAGAGATTAACAGAGGTAAGCACACAGAGACAGGCACACAGAAAGTGACAGACACACAGAAATGCAGAGATTAACAGAGGTAAGCACACAGGGACAGACACACAGAAAGTGACAGACACACAAAGGCAGAGATTAACAGAGGGAAGCTCACAGGGTCAGGCACACAGATAGTGACAGACACACAGAAAGGCAGAGACAAACAGAGGGAAGCACACAGGGACAGGCACACAGATAGTGACAGACACACTGAGAGCAGAGACAAACAGAGGTAAGCACGCAGGGACTGGCAGAATGAAAGTGACAGACACACCGAAAGGCAGAGATTAACAGAGGTAAGCACACAGGGACAGGCACACAGATAGTGACAGACACACAGAAAGGCAGAGACAAACAGAGGGAAGCACACAGGGACAGACACACAGAAAGTGACAGGCACACAGAAAGGCAGAGATTAACAGAGGGAAGCACACAGGGACAGACACAGTTAGTGACAGACACACAGAAAGGCAGAGACAAACAGAGGGAAGCACACAGAGACAGGCACACAGAAGGGCCGAGACAAACAGAGGGAAGCACACAGGGAAAGGCAGCCAGATCGTGACAGACACACAGAAAGGCAGAGACAAACAGAGGGAAGCACTCAGAGACAGGCACATAGATAGTGACAGGCAGAGAGAAAGGCAGAGACAAACAGAGGTAAGCACACAGGGACAGTCACACAGAAAGTGACAGACACACAGAAAGGCAGACACTAAGAGAGGTAAGCACACAGGGACAGACACACAGATAGTGACAGACATACTTAAAGGAAGAGACAAACAGAGGCCAGCACACAGTGACAGGCACACAGAAAGTGACAGACACACAAAAAGGCAGAGATTAGCAGAGGTAAGCACACAGGGACAGACACACAATTAGTGACAGACACACAAATAGGCAGAGACAAACCGTGGTAAGTACACAGGGACAGGCACACAGAAAGTGAAAGGCACACAGACAGGTAGAGACAAACAGTCGTAAGCACACAGGGACAGGCACACAGATAGTGACAGGCACACAGAAAGGCATAGTTTAACAGAGGGAAGCCCACAGGGACAGACACACAGTTAGTGACAGACACACAGAAAGGCAGAGATTAGCAGAGGTAAGCACACAGGTACAGGCACACAGATAGTGGGAGGCACACAGAAATTCAGAGATTAACAGAGGTAAGCACACAGGGACAGACACACAGATAGTGACAGACACACAGAAAGGCAGAGACAAACAGAGGGAAGCACATAGGTCAGGCACACAGATAGTGACAGACACACAGAAAGACAGAGGCAAACAGAGGTAAGCACACAGGGACAGGCACACAGAAAGGCAGAGATTAACAGAGGGAAGCACACAGGAACAGGCACACAGATAGTGACAGACAGACAGAAAGGCAGAGAATAACAGAGGGAAGCACACAGGGACTGGGACACAGATAGTGACAGACACACAGAAAGGCAGAGACAAACAGAGGGAAGCACACAGGGTCTGGCACACAGAAAGTGACAGACACACAGAAAGGCAGAGACAAACAGAGGGAAGCACTAAGGGACAGACACACAGACAGTGGCAGACACACAGAAATGCAGAGACAAACAGAGGTAAGCACACAGGGACAGGCACACATATAGTGACAGACACACAGAAATGCAGAGATTAACAGAGGTAAGCACGCAGGGACTGGCACAATGAAAGTGACAGACACACCGAAAGGCAGAGATTAACAGAGATAAGCACACAGGGACAGGCACACAGATAGTGGCAGACACACAGAAAGGCAGAGACAAACAGAGGGAAGCACATAGGACAGGCACACAGATAGTGACAGACACACAGAAAGGCAGAGGCAAACAGAGGTAAGCACACAGGGACAGGCACACAGAAAGGCAGAGATTAACAGAGGGAAGCACACAGGAACAGGCACACAGATAGTGACAGACAGACAGAAAGGCAGGGAATAACAGAGGGAAGCACACAGGGACTGGGACACAGATAGTGACAGACACACAGAAAGGCAGAGACAAACAGAGGGAAGCACACAGGGACTGTCACACAGAAAGTGACAGACACACAGAAAGGCAGAGACAAACAGAGGGAAGCACGAAGGGACAGACACACAGACAGTGGCAGACACACAGAAATGCAGAGACAAACAGAGGTAAGCACACAGGGACAGGCACACATATAGTGACAGACACAAAGAAAGGCAGAGATTAACAGAGATAAGCACACAGGAACAGGCACACAGATAGTGACAGACACTGAAAGGAAGAGACAAACAGAAGTAAGCACACAGGGACAGGCACACAGATAGTGGCAGGCACACAGAAATGCAGAGATTAACAGAGGGAAGCACACAGGGACAGGCACACAGATAGTGACAGACACGACAGACACACAGAAAGGCAGAGATTAACAGAGGGAAGCACACAGAGACAGGCACACAGATAGTGACAGACACACAGAAGGGCCGAGACAAACAGAGGGAAGCACACAGGGACAGGCAGCCAGATAGTGACAGGCAGACAGAAAGGCAGAGACAAACAGATGTAAGCACACAGGGACAGTCACACAGAAAGTGACAGACACACAGAAAGGCAGATATTAAGAGAGGAAAGAACACAGGGACAGATACACAGATAGTGACAGACATACTTAAAGGAAGAGACAAACAGAGGCCAGCACACAGTGACAGGCACACAGAAAGTGACAGACAAACAAAAAGGCAGAGATTAGCAGAGGTACGCACACAGGGACAGACACACAGTTAGTGACAGACACACAAAAAGGCAGAGACAAACAGTGGTAAGCACACAGGGACAGGCACACAGAAAGTGAAAGGCACACAGACAGGTAGAGACAAACAGTCGTAAGCACACAGGGACAGGCACACAGATAGTGACAGGCACACAGAAAGGCCGAGTTTAACAGAGGGAAGCACACAGGGACAGACACACAGTTAGTGACAGACACACAGAAAGGCAGAGATTAGCAGAGGTAAGCACACAGGTACAGGCACACAGATAGTGGGAGGCACACATAAATTCAGAGATTAACAGAGGTAAGTACACAGGGACAGACACACAGAAAGTGACAGGCACACAGAAAGGCAGAGATTAACAGAGGTAAGCACGCAGGGACTGGCACAATGAAAGTGACAGACACACCGAAAGGCAGAGATTAACAGAGATAAGCACACAGGGACAGGCACACAGATAGTGACAGACACACAGAAAGGCAGAGACAAACAGAGGGAAGCACATAGGACAGGCACACAGATAGTGACAGACACACAGAAAGACAGAGGCAAACAGAGGTAAGCACACAGGGACAGGCACACAGAAAGGCAGAGATTAACAGAGGGAAGCACACAGGAACAGGCACACAGATAGTGACAGACAGACAGAAAGGCAGGGAATAACAGAGGGAAGCACACAGGGACTGGGACACAGATAGTGACAGACACACAGAAAGGCAGAGACAAACAGAGGGAAGCACACAGTGACTGGCACACAGAAAGTGACAGACACACAGAAAGGCAGAGACAAACAGAGGGAAGCACTAAGGGACAGACACACAGACAGTGGCAGACACACAGAAATGCAGAGACAAACAGAGGTAAGCACACAGGGACAGGCACACATATAGTGACAGACACACAGAAAGGCAGAGATTAACAGAGATAAGCACACAGGTACAGGCACACAGATAGTGACAGACACTGAAAGGGAGAGACAAACAGAAGTAAGCACACAGGGACAGGCACACAGATAGTGGCAGGCACACAGAAATGCAGAGATTAACAGAGGGAAGCACACAGGGACAGACACACAGAAAGTGACAGGCACAGAGAAAGGGAGAGATTAACAGAGGGAAGCACACAGGGACAGACACACACTTAGTGACAGACACGACAGACACACAGAAAGGCAGAGATTAACAGAGGGAAGCACACAGAGACAGGCACACAGAAGGGCCGAGACAAACAGAGGGAAGCACACAGGGACAGGCAGCCAGATAGTGACAGGCAGACAGAAAGGCAGAGACAAACAGAGGTAAGCACACAGGGACAGTCACACAGAAAGTGACAGACACACAGAAAGGCAGATATTAAGAGAGGTAAGCACACAGGGACAGATACACAGAGAGTGACAGACATACTTAAAGGAAGAGACAAACAGAGGCCAGCACACAGTGACAGGCACACAAAAAGGCAGAGATTAGCAGAGGTACGCACACAGGGACAGACACACAGTTAGTGACAGACACACAAAAAGGCAGAGACAAACAGTGGTAAGCACACAGGGACAGGCACACAGAAAGTGAAAGGCACACAGACAGGTAGAGACAAACAGTCGTAAGCACACAGGGACAGGCACACAGATAGTGACAGGCACACAGAAAGGCCGAGTTTAACAGAGGGAAGCACACAGGGACAGACGCACAGTTAGTGACAGACACACAGAAAGGCAGAGATTAGCAGAGGTAAGCACACAGGTACAGGCACACAGATAGTGGGAGGCACACAGAAATTCAGAGATTAACAGAGGTAAGCACACAGGGACAGACACACAGAAAGTGACAGGCACACAGAAAGGCAGAGATTAACAGAGGTAAGCACGCAGGGACTGGCACAATGAAAGTGACAGACACACCGAAAGGCAGAGATTAACAGAGATAAGCACACAGGGACAGGCACACAGATAGTGACAGACACACAGAAAGGCAGAGACAAACAGAGGGAAGCACATAGGACAGGCACACAGATAGTGACAGACACACAGAAAGACAGAGGCAAACAGAGGTAAGCACACAGGGACAGGCACACAGAAAGGCGGAGATTAACAGAGTGAAGCACACAGGAACAGGCACACAGATAGTGACAGACAGACAGAAAGGCAGAGAATAACAGAGGGAAGCACACAGGGACTGGGACACAGATAGTGACAGACACACAGAAAGGCAGAGACAAACAGAGGGAAGCACACAGGGACTGGCACACAGAAAGTGACAGACACACAGAAAGGCAGAGACAAACAGAGGTAAGCACACAGGGACAGGCACACATATAGTGACAGACACACAGAAAGGCAGAGATTAACAGAGATAAGCACACAGGTACAGGCACACAGATAGTGACAGACACTGAAAGGGAGAGACAAACAGAAGTAAGCACACAGGGACAGGCACACAGATAGTGGCAGGCACACAGAAATGCAGAGATTAACAGAGGGAAGCACACAGGGACAGACACACAGAAAGTGACAGGCACACAGAAAGGCAGAGATTAACAGAGGGAAGCACACAGGGACAGACACACACTTAGTGACAGACACGACAGACACACAGAAAGGCAGAGATTAACAGAGGGAAGCACACAGAGACAGGCACACAGAAGGGCCGAGACAAACAGAGGGAAGCACACAGGGACAGGCAGCCAGATAGTGACAGGCAGACAGAAAGGCAGAGACAAACAGAGGTAAGCACACAGGGACAGTCACACAGAAAGTGACAGACACACAGAAAGGCAGATATTAAGAGAGGTAAGCACACAGGGACAGATACACAGATAGTGACAGACATACTTAAAGGAAGAGACAAACAGAGGCCAGCACACAGTGACAGGCACACAGAAAGTGACAGACACACAAAAAGGCAGAGATTAGCAGAGGTACGCACACAGGGACAGACACACAGTTAGTGACAGACACACAAAAAGGCAGAGACAAACAGTGGTAAGCACACAGGGACACGCACACAGAAAGTGAAAGGCACACAGACAGGTAGAGACAAACAGTCGTAAGCACACAGGGACAGGCACACAGATAGTGACAGGCACACAGAAAGGCCGAGTTTAACAGAGGGAAGCACACAGGGACAGACACACAGTTAGTGACAGACACACAGAAAGGCAGAGATTAGCAGAGGTAAGCACACACGTACAGGCACACAGATAGTGGGAGGCACACAGAAATTCAGAGATTAACAGAGGTAAGCACACAGGGACAGACACACAGAAAGTGACAGGCACACAGAAAGGCAGAGATTAACAGAGGTAAGCACGCAGGGACTGGCACAATGAAAGTGACAGACACACCGAAAGGCAGAGATTAACAGAGATAAGCACACAGGGACAGGCACACAGATAGTGACAGACACACAGAATGGCAGAGACAAACAGAGGGAAGCACATCGGACAGGCACACAGATAGTGACAGACACACAGAAAGACAGAGGCAATCAGAGGTAAGCACACAGGGACAGGCACACAGAAAGGCAGAGATTAACAGAGTGAAGCACACAGGAACAGGCACACAGATAGTGACAGACAGACAGAAAGGCAGAGAATAACAGAGGGAAGCACACAGGGACTGGGACACAGGTAGTGACAGACACACAGAAAGGCAGAGACAAACAGAGGGAAGCACACAGGGACTGGCACACAGAAAGTGACAGACTCACAGACAGGCAGAGACAAACAGAGGGAAGCACTAAGGGACAGACACACAGACAGTGGCAGACACACAGAAATGCAGAGACAAACAGAGGTAAGCACACAGGGACAGGCACACATATAGTGACATACACACAGAAAGGCAGAGATTAACAGAGATAAGCACACAGGTACAGGCACACAGATAGTGATAGACACTGAAAGGGAGAGACAAACAGAAGTAAGCACACAGGGACCGGCACACAGATAGTGGCAGGCACACAGAAATGCAGAGATTAACAGAGATAAGCACACAGGGACTGGCACAATGAAAGTGACAGACACACCGAAAGGCAGAGATTAACAGAGATAAGCACACAGGGACAGGCACACAGATAGTGACAGACACACAGAAAGGCAGAGACAAACAGAGGGAAGCACATAGGACAGGCACACAGATAGTGACAGACACACAGAAAGACAGAGGCAAAAAGAGGTAAGCACACAGGGACAGGCACACAGAAAGGCAGAGATTAACAGAGGGAAGCACACAGGAACAGGCACACAGATAGTGACAGACAGACAGAAAGGCAGAGAATAACAGAGGGAAGCACACAGGGACTGGGACACAGATAGTGACAGACACACAGAAAGGCAGAGACAAACAGAGGGAAGCACACAGGGACTGGCACACAGAAAGTGACAGACACACAGAAAGGCAGAGACAAACAAAGGGAAGCACTAAGGGACAGACACACAGACAGTGGCAGACACACAGAAATGCAGAGACAAACAGAGGTAAGCACACAGGGACAGGCACACATATAGTGACAGACACACAGAAAGGCAGAGATTAACAGAGATAAGCACACAGGTACAGGCACACAGATAGTGACAGACACTGAAAGGGAGAGACAAACAGAAGTAAGCACACAGGGACAGGCACACTGATAGTGGCAGGCACACAGAAAGGCAGAGATTAACAGAGGTAAGCACACAGGGACAGACACACAGAAAGTGACAGACACACAAAGGCAGAGATTAACAGAGGGAAGCACACAGAGACAGGCACACAGAAGGGCCGAGACAAACAGAGGGAAGCACACAGGGACAGGCAGCCAGATCGTGACAGACACACAGAAAGGCAGAGACAAACAGAGGGAAGCACTCAGAGACAGGCACATAGATAGTGACAGGCAGACAGAAATGCAGAGACAAACAGAGGTAAGCACACAGGGACAGTCACACAGAAAGTGACAGACACACAGAAAGGCAGATATTAAGAGAGGTAAGCACACAGGGACAGACACACAGATAGTGACAGACATACTTAAAGGAAGAGAAAAACAGAGGCCAGCACACAGTGACAGGCACACAGAAAGTGACAGACACACAAAAAGGCAGAGATTAGCAGAGGTAAGCACACAGGGACAGACACACAGTTAGTGACAGACACACAAAAAGGCAGAGACAAACAGTGGTAAGCACACAGGGACAGGCACACAGAAAGTAAAAGGCACACAGACAGGTAGAGACAAACAGTCGTAAGCACACAGGGACAGGCACACATATAGTGACAGGCACACAGAAAGGCAGAGTTTAACAGAGGGAAGCACACAGGGACAGACACACAGTTAGTGACAGACACACAGAAAGGCAGAGATTAGCAGAGGTAAGCACACAGGGACAGGCACACAGAAAGGCAGAGATTAACAGAGGGAAGCACACAGGAACAGGCACACAGATAGTGACAGACAGACAGAAAGGCAGAGAATAACAGAGGGAAGCACACAGGGACTGGGACACAGATAGTGACAGACACACAGAAAGGCAGAGACAAACAGAGGGAAGCACACAGGGACTGGCACACAGACAGTGGCAGACACACAGAAATGCAGAGACAAACAGAGGTAAGCACACAGGGACAGGCACACATATAGTGACAGACACACAGAAAGGCAGAGATTAACAGAGATAAGCACACAGGTACAGGCACACAGATAGTGACAGACACTGAAAGGGAGAGACAAACAGAAGTAAGCACACAGGGACAGGCACACTGATAGTGGCAGGCACACAGAAAGGCAGAGATTAACAGAGGTAAGCACACAGGGACAGACACACAGAAAGTGACAGACACACAAAGGCAGAGATTAACAGAGGGAAGCACACAGAGACAGGCACACAGAAGGGCCGAGACAAACAGAGGGAAGCACACAGGGACAGGCAGCCAGATCGTGACAGACACACAGAAAGGCAGAGACAAACAGAGGGAAGCACTCAGAGACAGGCACATAGATAGTGACAGGCAGACAGAAATGCAGAGACAAACAGAGGTAAGCACACAGGGACAGTCACACAGAAAGTGACAGACACACAGAAAGGCAGATATTAAGAGAGGTAAGCACACAGGGACAGACACACAGATAGTGACAGACATACTTAAAGGAAGAGAAAAACAGAGGCCAGCACACAGTGACAGGCACACAGAAAGTGACAGACACACAAAAAGGCAGAGATTAGCAGAGGTAAGCACACAGGGACAGACACACAGTTAGTGACAGACACACAAAAAGGCAGAGACAAACAGTGGTAAGCACACAGGGACAGGCACACAGAAAGTAAAAGGCACACAGACAGGTAGAGACAAACAGTCGTAAGCACACAGGGACAGGCACACATATAGTGACAGGCACACAGAAAGGCAGAGTTTAACAGAGGGAAGCACACAGGGACAGACACACAGTTAGTGACAGACACACAGAAAGGCAGAGATTAGCAGAGGTAAGCACACAGGTACAGGCACACAGATAGTGGCAGGCACACAGAAAGGCAGAGATTAACAGAGGTAAGCACGCAGGGACAGGCACACAGATAGTGGCAGGCACACAGAAAGGCAGAGATTAACAGAGGTAAGCACGCAGGGACAGGCACACAGATAGTGGCAGGCACACAGAAAGGCAGAGATTAACAGAGGTAAACACACAGGGACAGGCACACAGATAGTGACAGACACACAGAAAGGCAGAGACAAACAGAGGGAAGCACATAGGACAGGCACACAGATAGTGACAGACACACAGAAAGACAGAGGCAAACAGAGGTAAGCACACAGGGACAGGCACACAGAAAGGCGGAGATTAACAGAGTGAAGCACACAGGAACAGGCACACAGATAGAGACAGACAGACAGAAAGGCAGAGAATAACAGAGGGAAGCACACAGGGACTGGGACACAGATAGTGACAGACACACAGAAAGGCAGAGACAAACAGAGGGAAGCACACAGGGACTGGCACACAGAAAGTGACAGACACACAGAAAGGCAGAGACAAACAGAGGTAAGCACACAGGGACAGGCACACATATAGTGACAGACACACAGAAAGGCAGAGATTAACAGAGATAAGCACACAGGTACAGGCACACAGATAGTGACAGACACTGAAAGGGAGAGACAAACAGAAGTAAGCACACAGGGACAGGCACACAGATAGTGGCAGGCACACAGAAATGCAGAGATTAACAGAGGGAAGCACACAGGGACAGACACACAGAAAGTGACAGGCACACAGAAAGGCAGAGATTAACAGAGGGAAGCACACAGGGACAGACACACACTTAGTGACAGACACGACAGACACACAGAAAGGCAGAGATTAACAGAGGGAAGCACACAGAGACAGGCACACAGAAGGGCCGAGACAAACAGAGGGAAGCACACAGGGACAGGCAGCCAGATAGTGACAGGCAGACAGAAAGGCAGAGACAAACAGAGGTAAGCACACAGGGACAGTCACACAGAAAGTGACAGACACACAGAAAGGCAGATATTAAGAGAGGTAAGCACACAGGGACAGATACACAGATAGTGACAGACATACTTAAAGGAAGAGACAAACAGAGGCCAGCACACAGTGACAGGCACACAGAAAGTGACAGACACACAAAAAGGCAGAGATTAGCAGAGGTACGCACACAGGGACAGACACACAGTTAGTGACAGACACACAAAAAGGCAGAGACAAACAGTGGTAAGCACACAGGGACACGCACACAGAAAGTGAAAGGCACACAGACAGGTAGAGACAAACAGTCGTAAGCACACAGGGACAGGCACACAGATAGTGACAGGCACACAGAAAGGCCGAGTTTAACAGAGGGAAGCACACAGGGACAGACACACAGTTAGTGACAGACACACAGAAAGGCAGAGATTAGCAGAGGTAAGCACACACGTACAGGCACACAGATAGTGGGAGGCACACAGAAATTCAGAGATTAACAGAGGTAAGCACACAGGGACAGACACACAGAAAGTGACAGGCACACAGAAAGGCAGAGATTAACAGAGGTAAGCACGCAGGGACTGGCACAATGAAAGTGACAGACACACCGAAAGGCAGAGATTAACAGAGATAAGCACACAGGGACAGGCACACAGATAGTGACAGACACACAGAAAGACAGAGGCAATCAGAGGTAAGCACACAGGGACAGGCACACAGAAAGGCAGAGATTAACAGAGTGAAGCACACAGGAACAGGCACACAGATAGTGACAGACAGACAGAAAGGCAGAGAATAACAGAGGGAAGCACACAGGGACTGGGACACAGGTAGTGACAGACACACAGAAAGGCAGAGACAAACAGAGGGAAGCACACAGGGACTGGCACACAGAAAGTGACAGACTCACAGACAGGCAGAGACAAACAGAGGGAAGCACTAAGGGACAGACACACAGACAGTGGCAGACACACAGAAATGCAGAGACAAACAGAGGTAAGCACACAGGGACAGGCACACATATAGTGACATACACACAGAAAGGCAGAGATTAACAGAGATAAGCACACAGGTACAGGCACACAGATAGTGATAGACACTGAAAGGGAGAGACAAACAGAAGTAAGCACACAGGGACCGGCACACAGATAGTGGCAGGCACACAGAAATGCAGAGATTAACAGAGATAAGCACACAGGGACTGGCACAATGAAAGTGACAGACACACCGAAAGGCAGAGATTAACAGAGATAAGCACACAGGGACAGGCACACAGATAGTGACAGACACACAGAAAGGCAGAGACAAACAGAGGGAAGCACATAGGACAGGCACACAGATAGTGACAGACACACAGAAAGACAGAGGCAAAAAGAGGTAAGCACACAGGGACAGGCACACAGAAAGGCAGAGATTAACAGAGGGAAGCACACAGGAACAGGCACACAGATAGTGACAGACAGACAGAAAGGCAGAGAATAACAGAGGGAAGCACACAGGGACTGGGACACAGAAAGTGACAGACACACAGAAAGGCAGAGACAAACAGAGGGAAGCACACAGGGACTGGCACACAGAAAGTGACAGACACACAGAAAGGCAGAGACAAACAAAGGGAAGCACTAAGGGACAGACACACAGACAGTGGCAGACACACAGAAATGCAGAGACAAACAGAGGTAAGCACACAGGGACAGGCACACATATAGTGACAGACACACAGAAAGGCAGAGACAAACAGAGGGAAGCACACAGGGACTGGCACACAGAAAGTGACAGACACACAGAAAGGCAGAGACAAACAAAGGGAAGCACTAAGGGACAGACACACAGACAGTGGCAGACACACAGAAATGCAGAGACAAACAGAGATAAGCACACAGGTACAGGCACACAGATAGTGACAGACACTGAAAGGGAGAGACAAACAGAAGTAAGCACACAGGGACAGGCACACTGATAGTGGCAGGCACACAGAAAGGCAGAGATTAACAGAGGGAAGCACACAGGGACAGACACACAGTTAGTGACAGACATACAGAAAGGCAGAGATTAACAGAGGGAAGCACACAGAGACAGGCACACAGAAGGGCCGAGACAAACAGAGGGAAGCACACAGGGACAGGCAGCCAGATCGTGACAGACACACAGAAAGGCAGAGACAAACAGAGGGAAGCACTCAGAGACAGGCACATAGATAGTGACAGGCAGACAGAAATGCAGAGACAAACAGAGGTAAGCACACAGGGACAGTCACACAGAAAGTGACAGACACACAGAAAGGCAGATATTAAGAGAGGTAAGCACACAGGGACAGACACACAGATAGTGACAGACATACTTAAAGGAAGAGAAAAACAGAGGCCAGCACACAGTGACAGGCACACAGAAAGTGACAGACACACAAAAAGGCAGAGATTAGCAGAGGTAAGCACACAGGGACAGACACACAGTTAGTGACAGACACACAAAAAGGCAGAGACAAACAGTGGTAAGCACACAGGGACAGGCACACAGAAAGTAAAAGGCACACAGACAGGTAGAGACAAACAGTCGTAAGCACACAGGGACAGGCACACATATAGTGACAGGCACACAGAAAGGCAGAGTTTAACAGAGGGAAGCACACAGGGACAGACACACAGTTAGTGACAGACACACAGAAAGGCAGAGATTAGCAGAGGTAAGCACACAGGTACAGGCACACAGATAGTGGCAGGCACACAGAAAGGCAGAGATTAACAGAGGTAAGCACGCAGGGACAGGCACACAGATAGTGGCAGGCACACAGAAAGGCAGAGATTAACAGAGGTAAGCACGCAGGGACAGGCACACAGATAGTGGCAGGCACACAGAAAGGCAGAGATTAACAGAGATAAGCACACAGGAGCAGACACACAGTTAGTGACAGACACACAGAAAGGCAGAGATTAACAGAGGTAAGCACACAGCTACAGGCACACATATAGTGACAGACACACTGAAAGTGAGAGACAAACAGAAGTAAGCACACAGGGACAGGCCCACAGATAGTGGCAGGCACACAGAAATGCAGAGATTAACAGAGGTAAGTACACAGGGACAGACACACAGAAAGTGACAGGCACACAGAAAGGCAGAGATTAATAGAGTGAAGCACACAGGGACAGACACACATTTAGTGACAGATACACAGAAAGGCAGAGATTAACAGAGGTAAGCACACAGAGACAGGCACACAGAAAGTGACAGACACACAGAAATGCAGAGATTAACAGAGGTCAGCACACAGGGACAGACACACAGAAAGTGACAGACACACAAAGGCAGAGATTAACAGAGGAAGCACATAGAGACAGGCACACAGATAGTGATAGACACACAGAAAGGCAGAGATTAACAGAGGGAACCACACAGGGACAGACACACAGTTAGTGACTGACACACAGAATGGCAGAGACAAACAGAGGTAAGCACACAGGGACAGGCATACTGAAAGTGACAGACACACAGAAAGGCAGCGACAAACAGAGGTAAGCACACAGAGACAGGCACACAGAAAGTGACAGACACACAGAAAGGCAGAGACAAACAGAGGGAAGCACATAGGACAGGCACACAGATAGTGACAGACACACAGAAAGACAAAGGCAAACAGAGGTAAGCACACAGGGACAGGCACACAGAAAGGCAGAGATTAACAGAGGGAAGCACACAGGAACAGGCACACAGATAGTGACAGACAGACAGAAAGGCAGAGAATAACAGAGGGAAGCACACAGGGACTGGGACACAGATAGTGACAGACACACAGAAAGGCAGAGACAAACAGAGGGAAGCACACAGGGACTGGCACACAGAAAGTGACAGACACACAGAAAGGCAGAGACAAACAGAGCGAAGCACTAAGGGACAGACACACAGACAGTGGCAGACACACAGAAATGCAGAGACAAACAGAGGTAAGCACACAGGGACAGGCACACATATAGTGACAGACACACAGAAAGGCAGAGATTAACAGAGATAAGCACACAGGTACAGGCACACAGATAGTGACAGACACTGAAAGGGAGAGACAAACAGAAGTAAGCACACAGGGACAGGCACACAGATAGTGGCAGGCACACAGAAATGCAGAGATTAACAGAGGTAAGCAAACAGGGACAGACACACAGAAAGTGACAGGCACACAGAAAGGCAGAGATTAACAGAGGGAAGCACACAGGGACAGACACACAGTTAGTGACAGACATACAGAAAGGCAGAGATTAACAGAGGGAAGCACACAGAGACAGGCACACAGAAGGTCCGAGACAAACAGAGGGAAGCAAACAGGGACAGGCAGCCAGATAGTGACAGGCACACAGAAAGGCAGAGTTTAACAGAGGGAAGCACACAGGGACAGACACACAGTTAGTGACAGACACACAGGAAGGCAGAGATTAGCAGAGGTAAGCACACAGGTACAGGCACACAGATAGTGGGAGGCACACAGAAATTCAGAGATTAACAGAGGTAAGCACGCAGGGAAAGGCACACAGATAGTGGCAGGCACACAGAAACGCAGAGATTAACAGAGGTAAGCACGCAGGGACAGGCACACAGATAGTGGCAGGCACACAGAAAGGCAGAGATTAACAGAGGTAAGCACACAGGAGCAGACACACAGTTAGTGACAGAAACACCGAAAGGCAGAGATTAACAGAGGTAAGCACACAGCTACAGGCACACAGATAGTGACAGACACACTGAAAGTGAGAGACAAACAGAAGTAAGCACACAGGGACAGGCACACAGATAGTGGCAGGCACACAGAAATGCAGAGATTAACAGAGGTAAGTACACAGGGACAGACACACAGAAAGTGACAGGCACACAGAAAGGCAGAGATTAATAGAGTGAAGCACACAGGGACAGACACACATTTAGTGACAGACACACAGAAAGGCAGAGATTAACAGAGGTAAGCACACAGAGACAGGCACACAGAAAGTGACAGACACACAGAAATGCAGAGATTAACAGAGGTCAGCACACAGGGACAGACACACAGAAAGTGACAGACACACAAAGGCAGAGATTAACAGAGGAAGCACATAGAGACAGGCACACAGATAGTGATAGACACACAGAAAGGCAGAGATTAACAGAGGGAACCACACAGGGACAGACACACAGTTAGTGACTGACACACAGAATGGCAGAGACAAACAGAGGTAAGCACACCGGGACAGGCATACTGAAAGTGACAGACACACAGAAAGGCAGCGACAAACAGAGGTAAGCACACAGAGACAGGCACACAGAAAGTGACAGACACACAGAAAGGCAGAGATTAACAGAGGGAAGCACACAGGGACAGGCACACAGAAAGTGACAGACACACAGAAAGGCAGAGACAAGCAGAGGTAAGCACACAGAGACAGGCACACAGATAGTGGCAGACACACAGAAAGGCAGAGACAAACAGAGGTAAGCACACAGAGACAGACTCACAGACAGTGACAGACACACAGAAAGGCAGAGACAAACAGAGGTAAACACACAGGGACAGACACGCAGACAGTGACAGACACATAGAAAGGCAGAAATTAACAGAGGTAAGCACACAGGGGCAGGCACACAGATAGTGACAGACACACAGAAAGGCAGAGACAAACAGAGGGAAGCACACAGAGGCAGACACACAGACAGTGACAGGCACACAGAATGGCAGAGACAAACAGAGGTAAGTACACAGAGACAGGCACACAGAAAGTGACAGACACACAGAAAAGCAGAGATTAACAGAGGGAAGCACACAGGGACAGGCACACAGAAAGTGACAGACACACAGAAAGGCAGAGACAAACAGTGGTAAGCACACAGGGACAGTGACACAGATACTGACAGATACACAGAAAGGCAGAGATTAACAGTGGTAAGCACACAGGGACAGGCACACAGAAAGTGAAAGGCACACAGACAGGTAGAGACAAACAGTCGTAAGCACACAGGGACAGGCACACAGATAGTGACAGGCACACAGAAAGGCAGAGTTTAACAGAGGGAAGCACACAGGGACAGACACACAGTTAGTGACAGACACACAGAAAGGCAGAGATTAGCAGAGGTAAGCACACAGGTACAGGCACACAGATAGTGGGAGGCACACAGAAATTCAGAGATTAACAGAGGTCAGCACACAGGGACAGACACACAGAAAGTGACAGGCACACAGAAAGGCAGAGATTAACAGCGGGAAGCACACAGGGACAGACACACATTTAGTGACAGACACACAGAAAGGCAGAGATTAACAGAGGTAAGCACACAGGTACAGGCACACAGATAGTGGCAGGCACACAGAAAGGCAGAGATTAACAGAGGTAAGCACGCAGGGACAGGCACATAGATAGTGGCAGGCACACAGAAAGGCAGAGATTAACAGAGGTAAGCACGCAGGGACAGGCACACAGATAGTGGCAGGCACACAGAAAGGCAGAGATTAACAGAGGTAAGCACACAGGAGCAGACACACAGTTAGTGACAGACACACAGAAAGGCAGAGATTAACAGAGGTAAGCACACAGCTACAGGCACACAGATAGTGACAGACACGCTGAATGTGAGAGACAAACAGAAGTAAGCATACAGGGACAGGCACACAGATAGTGGCAGGCACACAGAAATGCAGAGATTAACAGAGGTAAGTACACAGGGACAGACACACAGAAAGTGACAGGCACACAGAAAGGCAGAGATTAATAGAGTGAAGCACACAGGGACAGACACACATTTAGTGACAGACACACAGAAAGGCTTAGATTAACAGAGGTAAGCACACAGGGACAGGCATACTGAAAGTGACAGACACACAGAAATGCAGAGATTAACAGAGGTCAGCACACAGGGACAGACACACAGAAAGTGACAGACACACAAAGGCAGAGATTAACAGAGGAAGCACATAGAGACAGGCACACAGATAGTGATAGACACACAGAAAGGCAGAGATTAACAGAGGGAACCACACAGGGACAGACACACAGTTAGTGACTGACACACAGAATGGCAGAGACAAACAGAGGTAAGCACACAGGGACAGGCATACTGAAAGTGACAGTCACACAGAAAGGCAGCGACAAACAGAGGTAAGCACACAGAGACAGGCACACAGAAAGTGACAAACACACAGAAAGGCAGAGATTAACAGAGGGAAGCACACAGGGACAGGCACACAGAAATTGACAGACACACAGAAAGGCAGAGACAAGCAGAGGTAAGCACACAGAGACAGGCACACAGATAGTGGCAGACACACAGAAAGGCAGAGACAAACAGAGGTAAGCACACAGAGACAGACACACAGACAGTGACAGACACACAGAAAGGCAGAGACAAACAGAGGTAAACACACAGGGACAGACACACAGACGGTGACAGACACATAGAAAGGCAGAAATTAACAGAGGTAAGCACACAGGGGCAGGCACACAGATAGTGACAGACACACAGAAAGGCAGAGACAAACAGAGGGAAGCACACAGAGGCAGACACACAGACAGTGACAGGCGCACAGAATGGCAGCGACAAACAGAGGTAAGTACACACAGACAGGCACACAGAAAGTGACAGACACACAGAAAGGCAGAGATTAACAGAGGGAAGCACACGGGGACTGACACACAGGTAGTGACAGACACACAGAAAGGCAGAGATTTACAGAGGTAAGCACACAGGGACAGGCACACAGAAAGTGACAGACACACAGAAAGGCAGAGATTAACAGTGGTAAGCACACAGCGACAGACACACAGATAGTGACAGACACACAGAAAGGGAGAGACAAACAGAAGTAAGGACACAGGGGCAGGCACACAGATAGTGGCAGACACACAGAAATGCAGTGATTAACAGAGGTAAGCGCACAGGGACGGACATATAGAAAGAGACTGTCCCATACACAGAGACTGACAGACAAATGACGCAGAGAAAGATAAGGGTAACACATAGAAACATTCACCGAGATAGCCAAAGAAACAAAGTTACACACAAACGGACAAATGGAGGTGGGCAAACATAAAGACAGAAACTAACACATAGACTCACACAGACACATCCATGAGCACACAAAAAAGACAGAGGCACATAGACTGTCACAAAGACTGAAATATAAAGGCACATCAGCGCAAACAGAGACAGATACACAGAAAGACTCATAACAAAGTATAAAGAACAAAGAAAAGTACAGCACAGGAACAGTCATTCGGCCCTCCAAGCTCGTGCCGACCATGCTGCCCGACTAAACTACAATCTTCTACACTTCCTGGCTCCGTATCCCTCTATTCCCATCCTATTCATGTATTTAACAAGATGCCACATAAATGTCACTATCGTCCCTGCTTCCACCACCTCCTCCGGCAGCGAGTTCCAGACACCCACTACCCTCTGTGTAAAAAGACTTGCCTCGTACATCTCCTCTAAACCTTGACCCTCGCACCTTAAACCTACGCCCCCTCGTAATTGACCCCTCCATCCTGGGAAAAAGTCTCTGACCATCCACTCTGTCTATGCCCCTGGAGACCTCTATCAGGTCGCCGCTCAACCTCCTTCGTTCCAGTGAGAACAAACAGAGTTTATTCAACCGCTCCTCAAAGCTAATGTCCCCTATACCAGGCAGAATCCTGGTAAATCTCGTTTGCATCCTCTCCAAAGCCTCAACATCCTTCTGGTAGTGTGGCCACCAGAATTGAACACTACACTCCAAGTGTGGCCTAACCAAGGTTCCACGCAGCTGCAACATGACTTGCCAATCTTTATACTCAATGCCCCAGCTAATGAAGGCAAGCATGCCGTATGCCTTCTTGACTGCCTTTTCCACCTGTGTTTCCCCTTTCAGTGACCTGTGGACCTGTACACCTAGATCTCTCTGACTGCCAATACTCTCGAGGGTTCTACCATTCACTGTAAACTCCTTACCCGTATTAGACCTTCCAAAATGCATTACCTCATATCTGTCCGGACTAAACTCCATCTGCTTTCTCTCCGCCCAAGTATCCAAATGATCTAAATCCTGCTGTATCCTCTGACAGTCCTCATCGCTATCCGCAATTTCCAAAATCTTTGTGTCGTCCGCAAACTTACTAATCAGAGCAGTTACATTTTCCTCCAAATTATTGATTTCTACTGTGAACAGCAAAGGTCCCAGCACTGATCTCTGCGAAACACCACTAGCCACAGCCCTCCAATCAGAATGGCACCCGTCCATTGCTACTCTCTGCCTTCTATGACCTAGCCAGTTCTGTATCCAACTTGCCAGCTCACCTCTGATCCCGATTGACTCACCTTTCGTAACAGCCTGCCATGAGCGACCTTGTCAACTGCCTTACTAAAGTCCATATAGACAACATCCATTGCCCTACCTGCATCTATTATCCTTGTGATCGCCTCGAAAAACTCTATTAATTAATGAGACACGACATCTCCTTCACAAAACCGTGCTGCCTCTCGCTATTACGACCCCTTGCTTCCAAATGGGAGTAGATCCTGTCTCGAAGAATTCTCTCCAGTAATTTCCCTACCACTGACGGAATAGTTCCCTGGATTTTCAGTGCTACCCTTCTCAAACAAAGGAACAACATTGGCTATTATTCAGTCCTCCGGGAGATCACCTGAAGACAGTGAGGATCTAAAGATTTCTGTTCAGGGCTCAGCAATTTCCTCTCTTGCCTCCTTCAGAATTCTTGGGTAGATCCCATCAGACACTTAGTATTATTCAAGACGCCCAACACCTCGTCTTTTTTGGATCTCAATGTGACCCAGGCTATCTACTCATCCTTCTCCAGACTCAACATCCGCCACTTGAAATGAAATGAAATTGCTTCTCTTACGGTGCAAAGTATTCATTTAATACCTCGCCCAATTCCTCTGGCTCCACATATCGTTTCCCTCCCCTGTACTTCAATGGGCCAACCCTTTCCCTGGCTACCCTCTTGCTTTTTATGTACTCATAGAGCTATATGTACAGAACGAGAGCGAGACAACAACAATCACACAGGCTAGCAGAGACAGATACGCAGATAGACATACACGCACAAAAACGCACAGACAGGTCTGAAGCTGGGAAACGTTTCTCCGAGAAAATGGTGCTCGAAGGTTGGAACCTGTTGCTGAAAATTGGAAGTGTTCCACGATTAATTATTAATTCCAAATCTCACACTGGGAGACGTACAGGCACAAACACACAAAGACAGACTCATACAGAGAGACTGCGACAAAGGCAGAGACAGAGACACATTACAGAGAATGATCCAGCCCAACATTATTGACGACATAGAGAGCGTATACAGGAAGGAACGTTCCCCACGAGTAGAGGGGCACATATCCAGGGGGTATGACGTAAGGAATATGTCATTTCGAGGCAATTTGAGGGAATACCACATTCACACAGAGGAAGGTGGGAATCTGAAACTGACTGCCTGGAAGGATGGAAGAGGTGGGAATCCTCACAACATTGAAGAAGTATTTAGGTGAGCACTTGAGACTTCATAACATAGAAGTCACGGGACCAATTGCTGAAAATGGAATTAGAATAGATATGTGCCACACGGCTGCTACAGAACCTCTGGACCGAATGGTCTCTCTGTATCCTGTAAAACTCTATGGCAACTCTGTCCCCTCAGCTACTTGACTTCTTATATCTAAAGACATGGTAATACATTTAATTTCGAAAAAAAACTCCTGAACTGAGATTTACAATTAGTATTTGACAGTGGATCAATTGCAATTTGTCGGGGAAAGTTCCAATCTTTGGGTACCGTTTCCCCGGGAAAAATTATCCCGATCTTTCCGACTGAAGGCATTGGCACTCGAGTGTCTTTTATTCCCCAATATCCGCACTGCAGTGTTGGAGCCGCTGGGCTTGTCTTCCCCCGAGCAGCGAACATCCAGATGAGCTTCAACTCAAGTTTTCAAAATCATAATCGATATTTATTGATTGCATAAGGATAAATCATCTTTATGTGCAGAATAGTGGGTAGCCAGAGGATACTCAATAGAACCTGATTGGCACAAGAAACAAACGGGCATAAGAGGGACTTTTTTCTCCACAGCGAGCTGCTTCACTGAAATGGACGTCCTGACATGTCAACAGCAAAGCTGAAAATAAAATCAGATGCTTACCTGCCGTCAAAAAGGAATACCTGGATATCAGGGAATTCGGGATGTGTGTTTAGTAACAAAGCCTCTGAAACGGGCACTTTGGCGCTGCATTGGAACAGGCATTGTTTCGAGAATTCTAGGAATGGTGTTGATGCTCCTTTTATTCATTCTTATTTTCTCAATTTCAGTGATTTTCCTGATTGAAATGAGCGTTTCACAAAGTAAGTGGCGACATATCTCTCCAATTTCATAAACTGCCTTGAACAACTAATTCTTGTCCTGTTTAATCAATCCTTTTTTTCCATGGTAATTGATCTGAATATTGTAACCCATCGTGCTACAACACTGACAATGATAATGCAGGACCTGATTGTCAATGTGACCGGAAATTCCGTATTTTCTGTTGACACGTCACCCATTCACACACACCGGGGGAGGATGACGAGAGAGGCATGTCGTTTTCAAGTTGGCAACAGCTGAAGTTCTGTAAAATATGAGTATTCATTTTATGTTTGCAGTTACAATTCCAAGTATATGTACAGCATATCCAAAGGTGTCATTGCATGTCTTCGAACTGCTCCACTGTCCAATTGAGGCCTATCCTCGGAGTACCTAATAAACTGCAAAACCGATAACCCTCATGTCTGAAATTAACAACTAACTCAGATGCTCTAGCAGATCTAAAACACTCACCTCGTGTGTAATTGCTTGTTAGAATCGCCCATGAAATGGGCTTCTTCTACTCCTGAGATTTTCTCACATGCCATCTGAGCAGAAATGAAGGGAAATAGTCTCACTGTCAAGTGCATGACAAAGGTGATAATTGTCCACCAATATCATTCCCATCCAAAGGCCTCACCAAACATTATTTTATTTATACAGTGGCAGTACTGCAGTAACTCGTCCTAAACGCCACAAGGGAGCAAATATCCATTGAACACCGAGCATGGAGATGGCATTGGAGATTAGCAAAAACTGTGACGAGAAGGAGGTCTTCAAGGGGGAGTGACTCAAGCGGAGAGTTTTAGGGGGCGAACCCCAGAGCTCAGGGTCCCAAAGCAGCTGCAGGAGCTCATTACAGGGTAATGGAAAGTCTAAGTGAGCTCTAAGGCACACAATTATATTGGTGTAGAGAGATCAGCGGGTTTCAGGAGCTCGGGAACAGAACACAGATAGGGATGACACATGGAGAGTTCCGGAATATAATTATTTTCCTCTTTAATGCAGGCAGTTTTCAATTCATTGGCTTTCGTTTAGAGGAGCACAATTTTGTTCTTAGAGAATGGAGCTCCGACATTAATGGGCCTTAGGTTGCATTGGGGCTGAGGATACCGGATATTCTGTTACATTCATTCTGATGCAGTGTGACAGATGTGTTCTCCACCGGGTGAGAGTTGAAATACACATGTGCGGAGGCAGGAAAGACAGGTGGGCTGAGACAGGGGCGGAGTCAGCGGATGTCATGGAGATTGACGTTTTTGGTCTGAGCAATGATGCATTAATGGGGGCAGAAATCAACGTAGGGTCAAATATGATATCAAGATGGTGAAGAGTCTCTGTCAGCTCAGGCGGATATCAATGAGAAGGATCCAGTTCGTGTCTGGGGAACGAGTTTACAGGGTGCCAAGGGCGGACTGGTGTTTGGGACGAGGTTATTAACATAGACACTGAAAGCAGATTCATAGGAAGGCCATCAAAGTACGGTTTTCCTCCATTTCGCAACAAATCCAAACTCGGAATATGTCAGTGGTCCTTAACTAATAGCTGGCTCCAACTGCTGCCTTCCTTTTGTTTTTAGATTAACATCACACCATGGAATGCATCGCTTCGCAGAGTATCCCCAGCAGATTCTAAACGGCCCATTCGTGAGGGCAGTAATTAGAACAAACAAATAACATATCAACACAGGAACAGTTCCTTCGGCCCTCCAAGCCTGCGCCAATCCAGATTCCTGATTATCACTTAGCACTTATTGCCCAAGCGATCTGCGTCCCTCCATTCTCAGACCGTTCATGTATCGAGCAAGATATGTCTTGAACGTTGCTATCGGCCTGGCACCACTACCTCCACTGGCACCGTGTTCCCGGCGCCCAACCCCGTCTCCGTGAAAAACAATTCCCCTGAACGTTCCCCCCTCACGTTGAGCCTCTCGGCCTTGTAATTGAGCCTTCCACCCTGGGAAAAATATTCTGACTATTCACCATGTCTATACCTCTCTTACATTCGTAGACTTCAATCAGGTCACCCTTCAGCCTCCGTCTTTCAAACGGAAACAATCCGAGTTGATGCAACCTCTCCTCAGGGATAACTCCCTCCAGACCAGGCAATACCCCAGGACACCTTCTTTGCACTTTCTCCAAACCAACCACGCCCATCTGGTATAGTCGCGAGCAGAACTGCACATAATATTCCAAATGTGACCTAAATAACGTTTTATATAACTGTAACATGATCTGCCATCAATTGTCCTCAATACCCCGGTGGATGAAGGCAAGCAGACTGTCTGTCTTCTTGACCGCATTGCCCACCTGCATTGCATTTTTCATAGAAATATGGACCTGAACGCCCAGATCTCAGTGTATGTCAATGCTCTGAAGGGCTCTGCCATTTACTCAATAATTCACACCTGAATTTGATTTTCGAAAATGCATCGCCTCGCATTTGTCCGGATTGAACTGCACCTGTCATTTCTCTGCAAAACTCTCCGATCTATCATTATCCTGTATTCTCTGACAGACCCCGTCACTATCTGCAACCCCGTATATCGTAGTGGTCCCTGAAAACTTGCTAAACAGAGCACCGAAGTTTTATTCCACATCATTTGCATATATTAAAAACAAATATAGTCCAAGCACTGATCCACGTGGAACACCACGAGTTACATAACTCTATTCTCAAACACTCCCTTGCACTACTACTCTCTTTCTCCTGTTGCCAAGCCAGTTCTTTTACAATCTAGCTAGCATACCCGACTCCCACGCAACTTTATATTTTTTAGCAGTCTGCCATGAGGGACATTGTGAATCGCCATACTAACGTCCATGTAGACATCTCCACCCTATCCCTCATGAATTAATTTTGGCACCTCCTCAAAAAAACTAAATGAAGTTGATAAGACAATACTGCTCCCGAAAAAAACTATGTTGCCTGTCACTAACAAGTCCATTCGGTTCCAAATGCGAATAAATCCTGTCCCTCGGGAGTTCTCCAATAGCTTCCTCGCCATTGACGTCAGGCTCAACAGGCGATAGTTACCTCGTTTATTATTGCTTACCGTCTTAAACAAAGGGAATTTAGCTATTGTCCAGTCCTCTGGAACCTCGCCTGTGGTCAAAAATAATGCAAAGCTTTCAGTGGAATCCCCCGGTTTTACCTCTTTTGACTCCCATGACCCTGGAATATATCCCATCCGGCAGAGGGCACATGTCTAACAGTGCATTGATAGATATCCAGCACTTGCTCCTTCGTTATGCTGACGCATCCTCTATTATTCACACACCCTTAGAATCATATAATTTACAGTGCACAAGGAGGCCATTCGGCCCATCGTGTCGGCACCGGCCTTTGGAAAGAGCACCATACTCAAGGCCACACCTCGATCTTATCCCGATAACCCAGGAACACGTCCTAACTATTAAGGCAATAAGGGGCAATGTATCATGACTAATCCCTCTAAACTGCACATCTTTTGCTTGTGGGGAGAATGCAGAGCACACGGAGGAAACCCATGCAGACACATGGAGAATGGGCAGACTCCACACGAACAGTGACCCAAGCGGGAAACTAACCTGGGACCCTGGAGCTGTGAAGCAATAGTGCCGGCCACTGTGCAAACTTGCCACCCAAACACTGTACTGCTGTGCCACCCATCCGCAACCCCAACATCCGTCATGCTCCTGTCCTTGGTGAATACCGATGCAAAGTACTCTTTGAGGATATCAACCACTTCCTCTGACTCCACGGATGCCCTCCCTCCTTTGTCCTGGAGTGGGACTACTCTTTCCGTCGGAACCCTCTTGCTCCTCGCATATGTATAAAATGCATTGGGATTTTAATAAACCCAATGGCAATGACATTTCAAGCCCACTTTTAGCTCACCTAATTCCCCGCTTGAGTTTGTCAGTCTTGACAGAGTCACTCGCCGCTGTAATAATTGTATGTACTTATTTCAGCGAAGAGAATCTATTGTTTGAAATTGCACAGATTAAAATAGATTTTCACACTTTTAAATTACATTTTTAAATCAGTTGTACTTAACATAAATATTGACGTCAAAATAAATCTTCACTTCCAGGAAAATATTTCTGATCAAACATCTCACTTTGGTAAAGGGTATTCCACTGATTTATTATATTTATTGTTATTTTATTTACTACTTTCAGATCTAGTTACATTTAAATATCTGTATCACGTGCTGAGCTGAGCTACTGAAATGTATTCTGCAATTTCAAATATCTCACTGTTTCTTTGCAACCAAACTCCTTAAAGTAAGATTGGTCAACATGAGATGCCGGAGCAAACATTTCCCTCCAGCACAGTTCAGCAGTTACTGAGTTATCACATTCTCACTGTACATGAAGTCCTGATGATCTATTTAACAGTCATTTCTGTTCCGGTCAACACAGTTCACCGGACAAAGGCAAATATATCACTTGATCAACCGACTGGAGTGTATTTAGAAACAGAGAATGTCACCATTACCTGCACCGGCCAGACATGTGATTCTGATAAAACCTTCTCCGTTTACAAAGATGGTCAACATTTTAACGGTGCTGGAATTACCACACAGGACATCTCTGCAACTTTCTGATTTGCTGCAATCGGCAATAGAGGACATTTTGCGTGTTATTCTTATTGTGTGCATGATCAGAAAACATCCGCAGTGAGCGAATCTGTGATTGTGACAATAGCAGGTGAGGGACTGAAAACAGTGTTTTTTTTAAGATAACTGCTTCAGTTCATTGTTATTTTACAAAGCCTGTTTCATCTAATGTAAGAACATTTTCGGTCAGATACTGAGAGGGAGCATTTTAATTGAATAAAATCCTGACAGAATCCATGAACGTTTGGGGCCTGGATACTTGATCTATAACTATGAGCCAGAGAAGACCACACGAGCCAATCAGGAGGAGGTGTGAAGTATCCAGTCCACAGATGATGTGGTCTGGAACTGAACTGCAGACTGTGATCATTGCCACATGATGGCGCAGTCACTCCCACGCTGCGTGAGTATTTAGAGAGTGCTGCACTGTCAGGGGCTAGATATAAAGAATTTAGGGTTTGAGGTCGATAATCCGGAGCAGAACTCCTTCTACAGCCCGTCCGTTTCCGCTACTGCGGAGGTGCTGCACTCTTGGAGGTAGATGTAAATAATTCAGGAACTGAGATCCATAACACAGGCTGACACGAACCTCGATGCCTGTACTGAAGAAGGCTGCACTGGGCGGGGTAGATGTATATGCTTTCAGGCTTGAGCTTCATAATCCACGCCGACACTAGCCCCCACCCCAAACCCGTGGAAAGAATGAGGGAGGGCTGCACTGTCGGAGGTAATACGTGAATGAGCCGATTTAAGCAGATTTGATCGCACTCTCATGAGGCAGAGGAAAGCACATTTAACTCCCACTCCATGCAACCCCTTTTTAAATTCTTATTTCCCAGATGTTGGTTTCGCTGGCTGGGCCACAATCTATTCCAAATCCCTAATATCGCTGCAGAATGTGTTGGTGAGTTGCCTTCTTGAAGCACAGTCCCTTGTGCTGCACACACCGTTAGAGAGGAAATACCCCGGTCTTCACACTGGGACAGTGAAGAAACAGCGATATATGTCCAACTCTGAGTTATTTGCCACAGGATTCCTAGTCGCCACAGTGTTTGTAAGGCTCGTCCAGTTCCGTTTCTGGGCTTAGTACTCTAACCTGAGGAACTGCTGCAGTGATGTCCAGACAATTATGTGAGTGACCTTCAACAACCACAACCATCATACACTGCGCTTTGTATGACTCGAAACAGAGGACAGTTTCAGAACTCATTCCCATTGACTCCAGTTTTGCTAAGGCTCCTTGAAGCCATATTCGACCTTCGATATCAATGAAAGTGTTAGCTATCGTTTGGGTTCCAGCTCGTCTTTCCTTGTTTGACCCTAGGCTGTAATGATGCCAGCAGATGAGTAACCGTGGTAAACCGGATCTAAGCGGCAGTGAGCAAGTTATGGCTTAGTAAATTCCGCTTGATAGCACTGTTGATTTAGTCAGGGAGCAGCTCAGTGGACTGTGAGACCGGTTTGTTTTCCGGAGAGACGCCATCAGTGGGTTGAACTCCTCGGGCAACCTACGGTATCCATGTGACCTCTCCCTGTCAGTTGTTCCCCCTGCCTGCGGTGTGGTGATCGGCAGGTTAAATCCCAACAATCAGCTCTCTCTTTGATCTGTGGCTGTGATCCTCAGAGACTCAGGGTGCTTTGAGACAGATCAATGGAGGTTTTTGTCCTAACAATGGCCCTAATATGTATTCTTCTGATACATTTAGAACTAATCTATCCACTTTCTCTTTACCATAGATCCGCCGGCAAAGCCAAGGGCAGTCCTTGATCAATGGACCGGAGTGTATGTAAGAGGAGAGACTCTCACTGTTACCTGCACAGTGACTGGAGATAATCGAGAAAAATACTTCAAATTTTACAAAGATAAACAACGTTTGTCCACCCGTGGAATTGACAGAAACGTCAAAATTGGACCAATCCGGGCCACTGGTAGAAGAAGTGAAGGGCGATATGCCTGTCAATATGGAATTTGGGTTCCAGCTCGTCTTTCTCAGGCTGACAATAGCGCCTGTAACAGCTTGAGTGAGGGAGCAGCTCAGTTGGATGTGAGGCCAGTTTATGGTACGGAGAGACGCCAACAGTGGGTGTTACCACACGGGCAGCCTACGGTATCCATGTGACCTCACCCTGTCACCCATTCCCCCTGCCTGCGGTGTGGTGAACGGCAGGTTAAATCCCATCAATCAGCTCTCTCTAAAAAAGGAGATGGTGGCCTGTGATCCTCAGAGACTCAGGGAGCTTTCAGACAGATCAATGGAGATTTTTTTATAACAAAGGCCCTAAAATATGTTCTTCTGATACATTTGTAACTATTATATCCACTTTCTCTTCACCATAGATCCGCTGGCAACGCCAAGGGCAGCACTTGATCAATCGACCGGAGTATATGTAAGAGGAGAGACTCTCACTATTACCTGCACAGTGACTGGAGATAATCGAGAAAAATACTTCAATTTTTACAAAGATCAACAACGTTTGTCCTCCTATCAAATTGTCAGAAACGACAAAACTGGACGATTCGGGGCCACTGACAGAAGAAGTGAAGGGCGATATGCCTGTCAATATGAAATTTCCGTAGGTGGTAGGCAGCTAATATCCCCAATGAGCGAGGCTGTGGAGGTGACAATATCGGGTAAATAACATAGAATAGAAAATTCTATGTTTATTCTGTGGGCTTTACGTATTGATTATTTCAGCTCCGGTTCAGGGCAATAACAGTTTAACTTTCATTTGGGGTGGCTCCGTGTCACCGGGCTGGCACGGTAGAAGCGACAGTATTTCTAAATGAGTGTCCATTTCATTCATCAACGATTGATTCTCTAAATGACAGAATGTGTCATGAATTCACCAATGGAGCATCGGCTGTGGATTTGGGGACTCAGAGAGCTGATATGGGTAGTGGGTGGTTGTCAAATTTGATGCATGGTGTGAGGAGTATATTAGTAGGGAAAGGTGCATTCACTGGGAGATATTTTGCTAGCTCCGATGAATTCACAGTCCTGTGATTTCGGAGTTGATTACATAATATTGCTTGAAAGGAGCGGACGCTGCCATTGATTTTCTGTACCAACGAATGACCAATTCCGATCCTACAGCCCCCATGGAGATCTATATGTTGCTTAGTTAAACGCCACTGTCATGTGAGAGTACCTTTATGAAATGGATGTTTATTACTGCAGTGATGTCAGAGAGTGGGTGGAGATGGCCTGTCTGTCAGCTTTTTACTTTCGCTTGAGGCTTTTGCTGCAGGGTGGATTTGGTTTAATTTTAGTTTTGGAGACACTGAAATCACACCAGGATGCGTATGAATCCCTGCAAGCTTATGAATGTTTATTTGGGGTTTTCAAAGTGGTAACAGCTCTCAGTACTGAATTTAAACATGATGTGCTTCTGTTAAAAGTTTTTTTAAGTCGTATGGGTGTTGAAAGGAAAGCATGGATTACTTAGTGTTGTATTCTTTGCGGGTTGTATTTGAATTAATGGTTGCTAAGATGTTCACTATGTTTTAGAAAGCTTAACTTGTGTTCATAGAATAAACATTGTTTTGCTTTCAAATTCCTTTTCCATTTCTGCTGTACCGCTCCTGTCGAGTGGGCCGTGTGCTTCCCTTACCACAATCTATTAAAAGTTGTGGGTCTGGTAGGGCAGCACCGTGGCGCATTGCTGCCTCATGGCCCCGAGGTCCCAGGTTTAATACCGGCTCTGGGTCACTGTCCGTGTGGAGTTTGCACATTCTCCCCATGTTTGCGTGGGTTTCGCCCCCACAACCCAAAGATGTGCAGTGTCGGTGAATTTGTCTCGCTAAATTGCCCCTTAATTGGAAAAATGAATTGGGTACACTAAATGAAATACAAAAAGTTGTTGGTCAGGTGAACTCCATGATGCACTTTGGGGTTCTCTAAACCATGCCCAGAAGACCACTCTCCAACCTCCAGCCATCCAACTCGTCATTCACTCTCTTTCTTGGTATGACCAATAGTTCAACTTCTTTTGGATTGTCTCCATGCAAATTCACCGGACATATAATTTTGGCGTTGTCTCGGCTATATATATATATATATATATGTATATTCACCAGGTTAATCCAGACAGACACGCATATATATATTATCAAGTTAATCCAGACTGACACTCCAGACGTTGCCAGTATTGAATGCGACACTATTGGAGCTAGACACAGATAGTCTTCGACCAGAGCTCTATAATCTAGTCTGACACATCGCCCTGTGCCAGTACTGAGGGTGCATTTCACTATTGGAGGTGGCTACAAACACACTGGGACTTGTGCTTCATAAATACTACCTGTAACAACCCTGTGGCTTTAGTCAGGGAGCAGCTCAGTGGACTGTGAGACCGGGTTGTTTTCCGGAGAGACGCCATCAGTGGGTTGTACCCCTCGGGCAACCTACGGTATCCATGTGAACTCACCCTGTCAGCTGTTCCCCCTGCCTGCGGTGTGGTAAACGGCAGGTTAAATCCCAACAATCAGCTCTCTCTAAAAAAGGAGATGGTGGCCTGTGGTCCTCAGAGACTCAGGGTGCTTTCAGACAGATCAGTGGAGATTTTTGTCCTAACAATGGCCCTAATATGTATTCTTCTGATACATTTATTACTATTCTGTCCACTTTCTCTTTACCATAGATCCGCTGGCAAAGCCAAGGGCAGTCCTTGATCAATGGACCGGAGTGTATGTAAGAGGAGAGACGCTCACTATTACCTGCACAGTGACTGGAGATAATCGAGAAAAATACTTCCGTTTTTACAAAGATAAACAACGTTTGTCCTCCCGTCGAATTGACAGAAACGACAAAATTGGACAATTCCAGGCCACTGGTAGAAGAAGTGAAGGGCGATATGCCTGTCAATATGGAATTTCCCTCAGTGGTAGGCAGTTAATATCCCCAATGAGCGAGACTGTGGAGGTGACCATTTCAGGTAAATAACATAGAATAGAAAATTCTATGTTTATTCTGTCGCCTTGAGATATTGATTATTTCAGCTCAGGTTCCGGGTAATAAAAATTTAACTTTCATTTGGGGTGGCTCCGTGTCACCGGGGTGGGACGGTAGAAGCGACAGTATTTCTAAATGAGTGTCCATTTCATTCCTCAACGATTGATTCTCTAAATGACAGAATGTGGCATGAATTCACCAATGGAGCATCGGCTGTGGATTTGGGGACTCAGAGAGCCGGTATGGGGAGTGGGTGGTTGTCAAATTTGATGCATGGTGTGAGGAGTATATTAGTGGGAAAAGGTGCATTCACTGGAAGATATTTAGCTAGCTCCGATTAATTCACATTCCTGTGAGTTAGGAGTTTATTACATAATATTGCTTGAAAGGAGTGGACGCTGCCATTGATTTTCTGTACCAACGAATGACCAATTCCGATCCTACAGCCCCCATTGAGAGCTATATGTTGCTTCGTTAAACGCCACTGACATGTGAGAGTACCTTTCTGAAATGGATGTTTATTACTGCAGTGATGTCAGAAAGTGGGTGGAGCTGGGCTGTCTGTCAGCTTTTTCTTTCGCTTCAGGCTTTTGCTGCAGGGTGGGTTTGGTTTAATTTTAGTTTTGGAGAAGCTGAAATAACACCAGGATGTGTATGAATCCCTGCAAGCTTATGAATGTTTATTTGGGGTTTTCAAAGTGGTAACTGCTCTCAGTACTGAATTTAAACCTGATGTGATTCTGTTAAAAGTTTTTTTAAATCGTATGCGTGTTGAAAGGAAAGCATGGATTACTTAGTGTTGTATTCTTTGCGGGTTGTATTTGAATTAATGGTTGCTAAGATGTTCACTATGTTTTAGAAGCTTAACTTGAGTTCATAGAATAAACATTGTTTTGCTTTCAAATTTCTTTTCCATTTCTGCTGTACCGCTCCTGTCGAGTGGGCCGTGTGCTTCCCTTACCACAATCTATTAAAATTGTGGGTCTGGTAGGGTAGCACCGTGGCGCATTGCTGCCTCATGGCCCCGAGGTCCCAGGTTTAATCCCGGCTCTGGGTCACTGTCCGTGTGGAGTTTGCACATTCTCCCCATGTTTGCGTGGGTTTCGCCCCCACAACCCAAAGATGTGCAGTGTCGGTGAATTGGTCACGCTAAATTGCCCCTTAATTGGAAAAATGAATTGGGTACACTAAATGAAAAACAAAAAGGTGTTGGTCAGGTGAACTCCATGATGCACTTTGGGGTTCTCTAAACCATGCCCAGAAGACCACTCTCCAACCTCCAGCCATCCAACTCGTCATTCACTCTCTTTCTTGGTATGACCAATAGTTCAACTTCTTTTGGATTGTCTCCATGCAAATTCACCGGACATATAATTTTGGCGTTGTCTCGGATATATATATAAATATATGTATATTCACCAGGTTTATCCAGACAGACACGCATATATATATTATCAAGGTTAATCCAGACTGACACACCAGACGTTGCCATATTGAATGCTACACTATTGGAGTTAGACACAGATAGTCTTCGACCAGAGCTCTACAATCTAGTCTGACACATCGCCCTGTGCCAGTACTGAGGGTGCATTTCACTATTGGAGGTGGCTAGAAACACACTGGGACTTGTGCTTCATAAATACTACCTGTAACAACCCTGTGGCTTTAGTCAGGGAGCAGCTCAGTGGACTGTGAGGCCGGTTTGTTTTCCGGAGAGACGCCATCAGTGGGTTGTACCCCTCGGGCAACCTACGGTATCCATGTGACCTCACCCTGTCAGCTGTTCCCCCTGCCGGCGGTGTGGTGAACGGCAGGTTAAATCCCAACAATCAGCACTCTCTAAAAAAGGAGATGGTGGCCTGTGATCCTCGGAGACTCAGGGTGCTTTCAGGCAGATCAATGGAGATTTTTGTCCTAACAATGGCCCTAATATATATTTTTCTGATACATTTAGAACTAATCTACCCACTTTCCCTTTACCATAGATCCGCTGGCAAAGCCAAGGGCAGTCCTTGATCAATGGACCGGAGTGTATGTAAGAGGAGAGACTCTCACTGTTACCTGCACAGTGACTGGAGATCATCGAGAAAAATACTTCAATTTTTACAAAGATAAACAACGTTTGTCCTTCCGTCAAATTGACAGAAAGAACAAAATTGGACCATTCCGGGTCACTGATAGAAGAAATGAAGGGCGATATGCCTGTCAATATGGAATTTCCGCCGGTGGTAGGCAGTTAATATCCCCAATGAGCGAGACTGTGGATGTGACCATATCAGGTAAATAACATGGAATAGAAAATTCTATATTTATTCTGTGGGCTTTACGTATTGATTATTTCAGCTCCGGTTCCGGGCAATAACAATTTAACTTTCATTTGGGGTGGCTCCGTGTCACCGGGCTGGCACGGTAGAAGCGACAGTATTTCTAAATGAGTGTCCATTTCATTCATCAACGATTGATTCTCTAAATGACAGAATGTGGCATGAATTCACCAATGGTGCATCGGCTGTGGATTTGGGGACTCAGAGAGCCGGTATGGGGAGTGGGTGGTTGTCAAATTTGATGCAGGGTTTGAGGGGTATATTAGTAGGGAAAGGTGCATTCACTGGGAGATATTTAGCTAGCTCCGGTGAAATCACAGTCCTGTGATTTAGGAGTTGATTACATAATATTGCTTGAAAGGAGCGGACTCTGCCATTGATTTTCTGTACCAACGAATGAACATTCCGATCCTACAGCCCCCATGGAGAGCTATATGTTGCTTCGTTAAACGCCACTGTCATGTGAGAGTACCTTTCTGAAATGGATGTTGATTACTGCAGTTATGTCAGAGAGTGGGTCGAGCTGGGCTGTCTGTCAGCTTTTTCTTTCGCTTCAGGCTTTTAATGAAGGGTGGGTTTGGTTTCATTTTAATTTTGGAGAAGCTAAAATGACACCAGGATGTGTATGAATCCCTGCAAGCATATGAATGTTCATTTGGGGTTTTCAAAGTGGTAACTGCTTTCAGTGGTGAATTTAAACCTGATGTGCTTCTGTTAAGTTTTTTAAAAAGTCTTATGGATGTTAAAAGGAAAGCATGGATTACTTAGTGTTGTATTATTTGGGGGTTGTATATGAATGACTGGTTGCTAAGATGTTCGCTATGTTTTATAAATGTTAACTTGTGTTCATGGAATAAATATTGTTTTGCTTTCAAATTCCTTTTCCATTTCTGCTGTACCGCTCCTGTAGAGTGGGCCGTGTGCTCCCCTTACCACAATCTATTGAAATTTGTGGGTCAGGTAGGGCAGCACCGTGGCGCATTGCTGCCTCATGGCCCCGAGGTCCCAGGTTCAATCCCGGCTCTGGGTCACTGTCCGTGTGGAGTTTGGACATTCTCCCCGTGATTGCGTGGGTTTCTCCCCCACAACTCAAAGATGTGCAGGGTCGGTGAATTGGTCACGCTAAATTGCCCTTTAATTGGAAAAATGAATTGGGTACACTAAATGAAAATCAAAAAGTTGTTGGTCTGGTGAACTCCATGATGCACTTTGGGGTTCTCTAAACCCTGGTCCAGAAGACCACTCTCCAACCTCCAGCCATCCAACTGGTCATTCACTCTCTTTCCTGGTATGACCAATAGTTCAACTTCATTTGGATTGTCTCCATGCAAATTCACCGTACATATAATTTTGGCTTTGTCTCGATATGTATATTCACCCGGTTAATCCAGACAGACACGCATATATATATTATCAAGATTAAACCAGACTGACACTCCAGACGTTGTCAGTATTGAGTGCTACACTATTGGAGCTAGATACAGATAGTCTTGTACCAGATCTCTATAATCTAGTCTGACATATCCCCCGGTGCCAGTATTGAGGGTGCATTTCACTATTGGAGGTGGCTATATACACACTGGGACTTGTGCTTCATAATTCAGGCTGAAAATACCACCTGTAACAAACCTGTGGATTTAGTCAGGGAGCAGCTCAGTGGACTGTGAGGCCGTTTTGTTTTCCGGAGAGACGCCAACAGTGGGTTGTATCCCTCGGGCAACCTACTGTATACATGTGACCTCACACTGTCAGCTGTCCCCCCTGCCTGCGGTGTGGTGAACGGCAGGTTAAATCCCAACAATCAGCTCTCTCTAAAAAAGGAGATGGTGGCCTGTGATCCTCAGAGACTCAGGGTGCTTTCAGAAAGATCAATGGAGATTTTTGTCCTAACAATGGCTCTAATATGTATTCTTCTGATACATTTATAACTATTCTATCCACTTTCTCTTAACCATAGATCCCCTAAAAAAGCCAAGGGCAGTCCTTGATCAATCAACCGGAGTATATGTAAGAGGAGAGACTCTCACTATTACCTGCACAGTTACTGGAGATAATCGAGAAAAATACTTCAATTTTTACAAAGATAAACAACGTTTGTCCTCCCGTCAAATTGTCAGAAACGACAATTTTGGAACATTCCGGGCCACTGATAGAAGAAGTGAAGGGCGATATGCCTGTCAATATGAAATTTCCGTCAGTGGTAGGCAGCTAATATCCCCAATGAGCGAGACTGTGGAGGTGACCATATCAGGTAAATAACATTGAAATGAAACTTCTATGTTTATTCTGTAGGCTTTACGTATTGATTATTTCAGCTCCGGTTCACGGCAATAACAATTTAACTTTCATTTGGGGCGGCTCCCTGTCACCGAGGTGGCACGGTAGAAGCGAACAGTATTTCTAAATGAGTGTCCATATCATTCCTCAACGATTGATTCTGTAAATGACCGAATGTGACATGATTTCACCGATGGTGCATCAACTGTGGTCGTGGGGACTCAGAGCCGGTCGGGGGTGCGGCTCGTGGTGATATTGGTGGTAAGGTGTGAGGGGTATGTTAGTAGGGAAAGATTCATCCATTCGGGGGCGAAATTGATATTCTAAGGTGAAACCAAATATCCTGTGGCGGAGGGGGTTTATTACAGGCATAAAGTACCGGACTGTGCCATTGATTTCCTATATCAACGAATGCCCAATTCCGTACCCCCTTCCCCCTGGAGTGGTATCTACTGCATATACTGTCAAATGTCACCCTACAACCTGCACCAACCTCGTCATTCATTCTCCTTGTTCGTATCACCAGCAGTTCGACTTCATTTGGGTTATCTCCAGTTGAAATCTCCCGACCGATAATTGTAGCTTTGTCTCGGAGATAGGCATGTTGTCACATCATTGAATTTACAGTGCAGAAGGAGGTCATTCGGCCCATCGTGTCTGCACCGGCTCTTGGAAAGAGCACCCTACCAAAGGTCAACACCTCCACGCTATCCCCATAACCCAGTAATCTCACCAACACTCAGGGCAATTTTGGACACTAAGGGCAATTTATCATGGCCAATCCACCTAACCTGCACATCTTTGGACTGTGGGAGGAAACCGGTGCACCCAGAGGAAACCCACGCAGACACGGGGAGGACGTGCAGACTCCGCACAGACAGTGACCCAAGCCGGAATCGAACCTGGGACCCTGGAGCTGTGAAGCAATTCTGCTATCCACAATGCTACCGTGCTGCCCCGGTAATATCCTCAATATCAAGCAACATAATCGTAAACTCACTGTACCCCCTCCAAAGCCTCCATATCCTTCAGGCTCAATGCCGTGGATGAAGGAGAACCTGACATATTCCTACATTCCGAGTTTCTCTACCTGCGTTTTCACTTTTAGTTACCTGTCGACCTGTACACTCAGGTCCCTCTGCCTTTCACTACCTCGGAAGTTCTGATATGTATTGCTTATTTCGCACTCGTATTAGACGTTTGAAAATGCATTACCTCACATTTGTCCACATCAGACTCCATCTGGCACTCTCTGCCGAAGTCTCCAACCGATCTGTATCCTGCTGTGCAGACCCGATGGGCCGAATGGCCTCCTTCTGCACTGCATGTTCTATCTTTATGTTCATCAACTGCAAATATGTATCCAGCTCTCTTCGGCAAAGTCCAATGCAATCCACCTCCAACACTAGGCAGCGCATTCAAAACCCCCAAAACCGATCACTCATAGCTCTCTTGATTGCCGTCTTGTAATTGTGACCGCTAGTCACTGATATACCAATTAGTGGAAAAGGAATATTCTCTTGACCCTATCAAAATTGTTCAGAATATTCGCCGCTTAATGTTCTCTGATCCAAGGAAACCTGTACAAGGAGGATGGGCCGCATCTCACCTGCAGGGGCACTAATATCTTGGCTGGTAGGTTTGCTAGAATCGGGAGGATTTACCGTAGTCTGTCAGGGGTTGGAAACCCCTCAGCGTTAGCGTAGAAAGTGTAATAACTGAAGGGGAAACATAGAACAAAATAAGAGATCGACATCAGCCGCAGGCAGAGCAAAGAGGGTGACAAGTGTGAGAAGAGTGGAGTCAATGCAGGACTGAGGATGTTGTATGTTAATGCGCACAGTGTACGGAACAAGGTAAATGAGCTTGTTGTACGCATTGAAATTGGCCGGTACGATGATGTGGGCATCACAGAGATGGTGCTGCAGGGGGATCAGGACTGGTATCTATATATCCAAGGATATGTGTCCTATCAAAAGGGCAGGTAGGTGGTCAAAGGGGCGGGGTTGCATTATTGGTAAGAATGAAGATAAATCGATCGCAACGAGTGGTATGGGACAGAAGGCATAGAATCTCCAGGTAGGCTGAGGAATCGCAAAGGTAAAAGTACCTGATGGGAGTTATGTCCAGGCCCCCTGGCACTGGTCAGGATGTGTGGCAGATAATAAATCAGGAGATAGAAAAGGCAAGTGAAAAAGGCAATATTGTGTTATGGGCGAGGCGTTTTCAGGACCCCAAAATGTATCATGGAGTTCAACCAACCTCTGCTATTAATGGATGTGTTGCTTTTCCTAGCACACGGCTTTTTCCTTAGTTGTGGGATTATAATTATGGACACGTGGGTTTTAAAACACAAAACAATGTTTATTCCATGAACTCAACTCACATCTTAAATAAACATTGGATCTCTCAACACCCCTTACTACAAAGATAACTCAGAATATATTGCAACAGTAAACAACTCCTTAAAATGTTCCTTCAAACTTCCAAGAGACTTAACATCTTTAAACAGTATCACATCAGGTTAAAGGATATATATTTTTCTGTAAAATGGCATAGATCTATTAGCTCGGTTGACTTCAGCTCCAGCACCTTGCTTTCTTCCTACAAACACTCTGAAACACACAGACACACACAACCTGCTTTTTCCAACTGGCTTTCTCCCTCCAATCAACTCATAGCGTACCAGAACTTCTCACACTGGCTTTCTCCTTTTAATTAGCTCACAGCAAAACAGCCAGGCACTTTGAAACTGCCCTCAGCAAAACCAGCCAGGCACTTTTCAAACTGCAAAACCAAACTGCAAAATTGCTGAACTGAACTGAGCTCCACGCACTCTATGACATCATTGTTTTCTTAAATGTACATTGCTTAAATATCCAGTTCTTAAAGGCACTCTCGCATGACACCTCCCCCCCCCCCCCCCCCCCCCCGCCCAAAGAAAATTAAACCCAACAACTTCAAGATGGTTTCATTTTTCGCCTTTGCACCATCAATTAAGAAATGCACAAAGTAAATATACATTTTCATTTAAAGAAAACCACACACTCAAACAGGTATAATAATATAGTCCATTCATCTTTGTTCTTCTTCCTCCAACCGAAATCCTTCTCGACTGACAGCCTCTTTGAACAAAGTCTCTGCACGATCCATCTATTCCTCTACTCCTCGGTATTTCTCTTCAGAATCAGATACTTTATTTCAATCTGACCACAGAGTCCCTTGCAATTCTCCAATACAGGAACATTGGTGATCACAGCTTTCAGGTAGTCAAATGCCTGTTGAAAGTCCGCTGTCCATTGAAATTTTTGACGTGTCATTAGCAAGTCCATCAGTGGAGTAATCACGCCGCAAAACTTTTGCACAACTGTTCGATCAAATTCATTCATGCTAGGAGATCACATTATTTCTCTTCGTCTTGAGGGTACTGGAAACTCCGCAAGGAAAGTGTTTCGGGCTTCTCCAAATTCACTTTCGGCTCGGTTCATCACCAAACCCGCCTCCTGAAGTCGATCGAAGAACTCTACACGATGTTTTAAATGTTCTTTCCATGTCTGGAAGTTGGAAATAAAAGCAAATTGTCCCACTTTCTCCATTCAATCCTTCAATGGTGGGATAGGATAAAAGTCCGTTCTTGTAACTGTATTCACCTTTCGATAGTCCACACACAACCGTTGGGTACCGTTTGGTTTAGTTACCATCACTATGGCTGAGCTCCACTGACTGCAACCCACTTCAATTATGCCATTTTTAAGCATACTCTCACTCTCTCTGTTAACCTGTGACAATTTTAAAGGGTTAAGTATATATGGATGTTATTTGATAGGAACCGCATTTCCCACTTCTACATCATGTACAGCCATTTTAGTACTTCCCAAATTAACTCTCCAAACGTTCCCATGTGATATCAATAACTCTTACAGGTCCGTTCGTTTTTCCTCTGGAAGGTAACTTAACAATTCATCCCAATTTTTAAGAACATCCCCATTTTCCAATTTAATTTGAGGTATGTCAAATTCAGCCATCTGGATTTGGCTCGTCACTTTGAGTTAGAATCATTAAAACCTCCTTTTTCTCTCCTTCCCTTTCAAAGTACCTTTTAAGCATATACACATGACACACTCGGTGAGTCTTCCTTCTATCTGGTGTTTTTAACCACATAATTCACCTCACTTAATTTCCTTTCAATTTGATTCGGTCCACAAAACCTAGCTTTTAAAGGCTCCCCTCCCACTGGTAACAACACTAAAACTTTATCCCCATTGGCAAAACTACGAACTTTGCATTTCTTATCCGCTACCCGTTTCATCACATATTGTGCAACTTTCAAATGTTGTCTAGCCAATTCACCTGCTCTATTTACTCGTTCCCTAAAATTTGACACGTAATCCAATAGTGTAATTTCCTGTTTCTCACCCACCAATTTTTCCCTAATCAATGTAAGTGGTTCTCTTACCTCATGACCAAAAATTAGTTCAAAAGGACTAAATTTGGTATACTCATTAGGCGCATCTCTAATTACAAACAGTACGAATGGAATTCTTTTATCCCAATCCACTGGATAATCTTGACAATACGCCCTCAACATTGTCTTTAATGTCTGATGCCACCTTTCTAGCGTTCCCTGCGATTCTGGATGGTACGAAGTTGATTTAAATAGTTTTCTTCCTCAGCTGTCCATAACTTCTTTGACTAACTTTGAAGAAAATTCGTCCCTTGATCCGATTGAATTTCTGTGGGTATTCCATATCTCGTAAATAATTTAAATAACTCCTCCACAATCCTTTTAGCTATAATATTATGTACTGGAATGGCCTCTGGAAACCTAGTAGACACATACATTACAGTCAAAAGATATTGATTCCTACTTTTTGTTTTAGGAAGCGGTCCTACACAATCGATTAGGACCCTTGTAAAAGGTTCTCCAAATGCTGGAATGGGTATTAAAGGCGCTGGTTTTATCACCACTCGAGGTTCCCCTATCACTTGGCATGTGTCACATGATTGACAAAATTTAACTACATATTTATGGATTCCAGGCCAATAAAAATGTTTCTGGACTTTAGCTTGCATTTTCCTTATTCCCAAATGACCTCCCACTGGTACCTCATGTGCAACTCGCAACACCTCCTTTCTGTACCTTACCGGCAATACTACTTGATGAACGTCTTCCCACTTTTCATTCGTCTGCATATGTACAGGTCTCCATTTTCTCATCAAGACATCATTTTTACAGTAATAGCACTCTGGTATACTCTCAGATTCCTCTTCCGTATATGCTTTCTGATATATGCGTTTTATTTCCACATCTTTCTGTTGTAACTCCGCCAATTTTCCAGAACCAAAAATATCCGCCTGATCCTCCTCCACCTGTTCTTGTTCTTTTTCAACCATCTGATCAAAATTCGTTTCTGATAATTGCACTTCAACTTCATCTTCACTCCTTGATTTCTGCTCTTGTCTTAACCTTTGACTTTGCGACCTTGTTACTACACAATCCTGAAAAATCCCAGGATGTTCGTCCTTCAACACTTCAGTTCTCTGATTTTCCACTGGCTTATCAACCACAGTAGGCATCACTCCCACCTGCGATCCAGCCATATCATTACCCAAGATAAACTGTATTCCTGGACAAGGTAGTTTATCTATTACTCCTACTACCACGTCACCACTCTTCACTGGACTTTCAAACCTTACCTGAAATAATGGAACACTACTCCTCTAAACCTGAATTCCACAAATCACCACCTTTTCTGGCAACATTCTTCCCAAACTACATAATTCCTCATCTCATACCAATAAAGATTGACTATCCTCTGTATCTCTTACTATTGTGACTTTTTTTCCTGCTGCTCCTGATACACATGAGTAAACTTTACCCACACAAGTAAATTCTTTAAATACATCTGGCACATTCTTAACAATTACTTCTTGAACAGACTGTCCAATCGATTGCACCTGCTACGCTTCCCTTGGGCTTTCCTTTACCACTCTACCAAACCCCACTGTCTTATCTTGTTTTACCACACCAGCCTTCCCAGTGCTTTTCCTCAACCCCCCAACACTGTGACGTTACATGGCCTAGTTTATTACAGTGAAAACATCTGAAACTTTTCATTTTTTTTCCACCCTCCTGGATTTATTTTTTAATCTGAGGTACACTCTCTTTATTGTCTCCCATCAGATCACCTTTACCTTTACCACTTGAGTATTTCTCATGTCCCCAGTTTCTATCCCTCACTGGCTGAAACTGATGTCGGAAACCAATCTTTGATTTATGCACTAATTCATAATCATCTGCCATTTCCGCAGCTAATCCTACAGTTTTAACCCTCTGTTCTTCCACATGAGTTCTCACTACATCAGGAATTGCATTTTTAAACTCTTCCAAAAGTATAATATCTCTGAGAGCTTCAAACGTTTGGTCTATTTCCAAAGCCCTTATCCACCTATCAAAATTACTCTGTTTGAGCCTTTCAAGCTCCATGCATGTTTGACCAAATTCTATCCTTAAATTTCTAAACCTTTGTCTGTAAGCTTCAGGCACTAGCACGCATGCACTTAAGATGGATTTATTCACCTCTTCATACGTTCCAGGTACCTCCTCCGGTAGTGATGCAAACACTTCACCAGCTCTAACTACCAGCTTTGTTGGAACCAGTAACATGCACATGTCCTGTGGCCATTTCATTTGTTTAGCTACATTCTCAAATGAAATGAAAAAGGCTTCCACGTCCTTCTCTTCAATCCTTGGCAATGCTTGGACATATTTAAATAGATTCCCAACAAACCTTCGACTCTCTTTATCGTTTTCCCTGATCTGTATCTCCCTTTCATTTTCTTTTTGTTCTGCTAGGGCTATTCATTCTTTTCTCCTTTCTTCTCTCTCCTTTTCTTTTTCCTCTCTCTGTCTTTCTCTTTCTTTTTCCTCTCTCTCTATCTCTTTCTTTTTCCTCTATCTCACTCTCGTACGTCAGCCGCTTTAATTCTCTCTCATGTTCCATTTGTTTAATTTGCAACTGAATTTTTGCCATTTACAATGAGTCAAACTCTATCTTGGCAAATTTAAATGCTTAACCACCGCCATAATTACCTCATCTTTTCGCATTTTGTCAGGTAATGTTAACTGCAATGTTCTTGCCAAATCTAACAGTCTGCTTTTCGTTTCTGTCCGTAAACTACTACGTGTGACATTCTCCACCCCCAAAAACTTCTGAGCTTCTGAAAGAGCCATTATTCAGAACACTCTCACATGAACTAAAATACCGCACCGGAAAAGCAACAAGCCTTCACTGTCTTTAAGTTCACAAAAGCCAATCCAATAGATAGACTTTTATCCCGGGCGAGCCCCAAATTGTTATGGGCGAGGCTTTTTTAGAACCCCAAAATGTATCATGGAGTTCAACCAACCTCTCCCTTTAATGGATTTGTTGCTTTTCCTCGCACACGGCGTTTTCCTTAGGTGTGGTATTACAATTATGGACACGTGGGTTTTTAAACACAAAACAATGTTTATTTCATGAACTCAACTAACATCTGAAATAAACATTGGATCTCTGAACACCCCTTACTTCAAAGATAACTCAGAAAATATTGCAACAGCCAATAACTCCTTACAATGTTCCTCCAAACGTCCAAGAGACTCAACACCTTTAAACAGTATCGCATCAGGTTAAAGGATATATATTTTTTCTGTAGAATGGCAGAGATATATTAGCTCGGTTAACTTCAGCTCTTCCTGCAAACTTGCTGTCTTCCTGCAAACTCTCTGGGAAAATACAGACACATACAACCTGCTTTTTTCCATCTGGCTTTCTGCCTCCAACCAACTCATAGCAAACCAGAACTTCTCAAGGTGCTGTCTCACACTGGTTTTCTTATTTTAATCAGATCACAGCAAAACAGCCGGGCACTTTTAAACTGATCTCAGCAAAACCAGCCAGTAACTTTTCAAACTGCAAAACCAAACTGCAAAATGGCTGAACTGAACTGAGCTCCACCCACTCTATGACATCACTGTTTTCTTAAAGGTACATTGCTTAATCATCCAGATCTTAAAGGCACTCTCGCATGAAAATTGCAATAATCATGGCGGATTTCAATATGCAGGTGCACTGGGGAAATCAATTTCGTTGTGGATCCCAAGAAAAGGAATTTGTGGAATGCCGAACAGATGTTTTTTTAAGAGCAGCTTGCGACAGAGCTTGCTCGGAAACAGGCAATTCTGGGTTTGGTGATGTGCAATGAGGTAACTTGATTAGGGAACTTAATGTGAAGGAACCCTTAGGGAGCAGTGACCACAATATGTTAGAATTTACCCTGCAGTTTGATAGGAAGTTGCTGGAATCAGATGTAACGGTATTAAAATTAAATAAGGAAAACTACAACGACATGAGGAAGGAGCCGGCCAGTGTTCATTGGAAAAGACGCCTAGCAGGGAAAACAATGGATCAGCAATGGAAGGAGCTTTTGGGGATTATTCGGGAGGCACAACATAAATTCATCCCATTGAGGAGGAAACATGCTTAGGGGAGGATAAGGAATCCATGGCTGACGAGGGAAGTAAAGAATCAGATGAAAACAAAAGATAAAAGGTTGCAAATTGGCGAGGATTAGTGGGAAGCCAGGGGATTGGGAAGCCTTTAAAAGCGAGCAGACAACTACTAAAAAAACAGAAACGGGGGAGAACATGAAATATGAGGGTTTTGTAAGGGCCACGAAGAATCCAGGACGAGTTTTAAGGATACAAAGTAATAACATTTATTTACTATAACATATATACATAACAGTAGCAGTAACTTCCCTTGCTACATACCCCTTCCTGCTGGTTCCTGAACTGGCCAGCTTATTTATACTAGGAGTTTACTAGTGGTTTCTCCGCCCCCCTCATTGGGGAAGCTCATACTCCCACAGGATTGTGGGATAGTCATTAGTCCCCAGCCAATGGTAAGTAGGCAGGGTATAACATCCCCCCCCCCCCCCCCCAAAGTCCAAGGAATCCACCGAAGACCATGGCGAAGGAGGGCGTCGGACTCGTTTGGCCGCAGGCCGGACACCATTTGCACACAGCGGTGGATCAGGCAGCGTGTAACGAGACGGAGACCAGCGCGTCCATGATGAATGGCGCGGTTGTACATCCACTGCCCGTGGACCCGAGGATTCCCCCTCTTATGCATCCTGTGTCTCCATCTCGGAGTCAGAGTCTGCTGCCTCCGTCATGTCAGCGTCTCTATCTCCATTCGGTCCCGTAAAGACCTGCGCACGCTTCGAGTGAGGCACCAGTGGAAGATTGTGAGGACTACCTTCCCTTGTCTCTGGTCTCTGTGGCTGTTGAAATGAGCCCCGGGGGCGGGGAATCTTTTGAGGGGATGGTCTTCTGGACCGAACGTGGTCTACATATTTTCGCTGGAGACGACCCTGGGCTTGCACTTGGGAAGACATAGGGACCGTTTGGCAAAAGATTACACCAGGAACCCATTGGGCACCACCAGCAAAATTCCGAACGGGTGCAAACTGCCGAATCGGCCGATGCCGAGAAAATCCCTGTCACTGCCGTTCTTGTGTGTGGCGTACTTTTGCGCCAATGTCCGGGAAAACCATACTCAGGCGGGTGCGACGTGTCCGGCCCATTAGGAGTTCTGCGGCAGCTACCCCAGTCACTGCATGGCGGCGGGGGGGGGGGGGGTCCTGTACGTAAACAAAAAGCGAGCCTGTCTCGAGTCCATTGATCCGGAAGACTGCTTCTTTAGGCCTCTTTTGAATGTCTGCACTGCGCGCTCTGCCAACCTATTTGAAGCCGGGTGGTAAGGGGCAGTGCGGATATGGCGGATGCCGTTCACCTTCGTGAACCTCGCAAACTCCTCACTCGTGAATGGAGGGCCATTGTCCGTTACCAGCACCTCGGGGAGGCCATGCGTACTAAACGATAGACACATTGTTTCAATTGTTGCACAGGACGTTGTCCCCTGCATCTTATGCACCTCTAGCCATTTGGACTGGGCGTCAATTAGTAGAAGGAACATGGATCCTTGAAAAGGGCCCGCAAAATCTGCCCAAGGCCGCGCTGGCCATTACCAGTGATGTAGGGGCGCTGCCGGCGGAAGCTTCTGATGCTCCTGGCAAATGGAGCAGTTTTGGGCCACCTTCTCAATGTCGGTGTCGAGGCCTGACCACCAGACATAACTCCGGGCCAACATTTTCATTTTGGTCACACCTGGATGCCCATTGTGCAAGTCTGATAGTATCAGCTCCTGGCCTTTTCCCGGGACAATCACACGCATCCCCCACAAGAGGATGCCGTCTTCCACGCTGAATTCTGACAGCTTGGAGGAAAATGCCCGCAACTCGCCTGGGAGCTGTCTATGCTGCCCACCATACAGGACTATGTGCCGAACCTTTGACAGGACTGGCTCCGTCTGGGTCCACTCACGGATCTGTGATGCCGTGACAGGCAAGGTGTCCATAAAACATAGGGTTGCAACCACCTCACCGATCGTGGGGGTCGACATGGGGCCGGTCGATAAAGGCAATCGGCTCAGTGTGTCGGCATTTGCTGTCTGCGCACCTGGTTTGTGCTCCAGAGAATACTCGTAGGCAGCAAGCAACAAAGCCCAGCGCTGGATCCGTGCAGAAGGAATCGGCGGTATTGGCTTATCCTCTCTGAAAAGTCCCAGCACGGGCTTATGATCAGTCACGATAGTGAAATGGCGGCCGTACACGTACTGGTGGAAGCGTTTCACCGCAAAAACCACTGCCAAGCCCTCCTTCTCGATCTGCGTGTACTTTTTCTCCGCTGCAGTCAATGTGCGGGAGGCGAAAGCTATCGGTCGTTCGGCCCCGTTCTCCACCTTGTGGGACAGGACGGCCCCAATACCATACGGGGATGCATCACATGTGACGAGCAAAGTCTTTCCAGGATCATAGTGGGTTAGTAACCCAGACAACGACAATTGTTGCTTTACCCGCCGGAAAGCGGTTTCTTGCGGCTGACCCCAAACCTAGGTGTGATTTTTCTTTAGCAGAAGGTGCAAAGGGGCCAGCGTAGTTGCCAGATTGGGGAGGAACTTCCCGTAATAGTTTATGAGACCGAGAAAACAACGAAGATGCGAAGTGTCAGCCGGGGTGGGGGGCCTGTTGAATTGCACGCACCTTCTCTGCGATGGGGTGCAGACCTTCGCATTCCACCCGATAACCTAGGTAGACTACTTCCTTTGCATGAAATACGCACTTTGTGCGACGTAAACGGACTCCAGTCTCCGAAAGGCGTCAAAGGACAGCCTCCAGATTTTCCAAATGTTCCTGCTCCGAGTCCCTGTAATCAAAACGTCATCTAGGTAGACAGCCACACGTGGTAAACCTCTCAAAATGTCCACCATAACACGTTGAAAAATTGCGCAGGCAGAGGATACTCCAAAGGTCAATTGTGTATATTCATACAGGCCCCGGTGTGTATTAATCGTTACATATGGTCGGGAGGCAGGGTCCAGCTCCAACTGCAGGTAGGCGTGACTCATATCTAATTTTGTGAACGAGAGTCCACGTGCAAGTTTCGCGTAAAGATCCTCGATGCGAGGCATTGGATATCGGTTGAATCGGGACACCGTATTCACTGTAAGTTTATAGTCGCCAAACAAGCGAACTGTGGCATCTGGCTTCATTACAGGTACAATTGGTGCTGCCCAGTCAGCAAAACAGACGGGCCTGATAATACCCAAACTCTCCAAACGAGTGAGCTCACCTTCTACCTTCTCGAGCAAGGCGCAAGGCACTGGGCGCGCCCGGAAATAGCACGGCGTGGCTCCTGGTTCAACTTGGATACGGGCTACGGCCCCTTTTATTTTCCCCAAACCAGGCTGGAATACATCTGGGTATCGTCCTAGCACCTCGGTCAACCCTTCAGAAATTGTTTGGAGGATGTGCTGCAATTGCAACCGCAAATGGCGCAACCAGTCCCGACCCAACAGGCTGGGCCCATGGCCGCGCACCACGATAAGTGGGAAACGCCCTTCCTGGCGTCCATAGACAACAGGGATCATTGTAGTTCCAGCAATGTCCAGTGGTTCCCCCGTGTAGGTGGCCAACCTGGGCTGTGAGTCGGTTAATGTAAGAGTCTGTATACCCTGCTTGATGCGGTCGAATGTCCTCTGGGCGATCACGGAGACCGCTGCGCAAGTATCCAACTCCATCTCAAGCGGGTGGCCATTGACCCGTACTGTCACCTTAATGGGGGCCACACGGGGAGCTGCCACACAATGCAACTGCAGGCAGTCATCCTCCGTCTCCATGTCCTCAGAAGTAGTCGCCGCAGGTTCATCCACATGGAAGGTACGGCCTCTGGGCTGGTCCCAGTTTTTGTCGGAACGACGGCGCCTCTGGCGCCGCCAGGACCGCCGTCCGCGACGGGGTCGGCGCCTACAAGTCTGACATGGACATGGCTCCTCATCCATTGACTCTGGAGAAGGCTCCCTTCGGGGAGGAATGTCCGACGGCCACTGGCGTCGGTCCGGATGTTGCCTCGCTCAAGGTACCGCAGGGGTGCGGAGGGACGTTTTCGGACGGAAGGGGTTGCGCCCCAACGCATCCGTTGTGTGTACTGGTTCCAGCTTTCCAGCGCAGCATCAAAAACATCCAAACGTCCGTACAGAGGCATGGTATAATAGAAAACAACTTCCAACCTGTATCCAACAAAAATTCAGGGAGGTGGCTTCAGCAGTGTAGACGGCTATTCACTTTAACCTTCGTTGCCAGTTTTGTAAGGGCCACGAAGAATCTAGCACGAGTTTTAAGGATACAAAGTAATAACATTTATTTACTATAACATATATACATAACAGTAGCAGTAACTTCCCTTGCTACATACTCCTTCCTGCTGTTTCCTGAACTGGCCAGCTTATTTATACAAGGAGTTTACTAGTGGTTTCTCCACCCCCTCATTGGGGAAGCTCATACTCCCACAGGATTGTGGGATAGTCATTAGTCCCCAGCCAATGGTAAGTAGGCAGGTTATAACATAGGGCAAGTTAGCTAGCAATGTAAAAGATATAAAAAAAGTAAGAGAGGCAATAATAGATATTGGGCCACTGGAAAATGTGGCTGGAGAAGTAATAATAGGAAACAGAGAAATGGCAGAAGAACTGAATACTTACATTTATTGTGGAGCAGGGTTTAGAAAACTCCAAAGTATATCATGGAGTTCAGCTGTCCCACGACTTTGAATAGATGTTGCTTATGGGGAGAACAAGGGTCCACTCTCCATCAGTTATGCAACTGAGATCATAAGTATTTTTTTAAAAAAAAACAATGTTTATTCTATGAACACAGTTAACATTTTAAGAAACGCACAGTAAACATCTTATCAACTACGAACACACGTAACCCCAGAGATACAATACTCTATAGATAGCCCTCAATGCCTTTTCCAGCAAGATCCATAGGTTAAACCCTTTTAACAACGATAGCAGGTTTAAATTCTCTCCATAAACAGGTATTTCTTTGAAATTATCAAGTGAGCTGAAGACATTCTTTAGCTTGTCGAGAGTGGTCATTACACATTTGTTTGCTTTGATAATAGCTCTTCAAGTCTGAAAACGAAACCAAAAACATAGCCACAAAGCAGCTTTTCAGCTCAAAACGAAGTAAAAGACTGAAAGACAGCACAGCCCCAGCCAAACACTGACATCACTGCAGCTATTTGCTAAACACCCATTTCCTAAAAAGTACATCCACCTCACACCTCACACCAAGATTAAAAAAATAAACCATCAACTTTAATATGCTTTCATTTTTCACCTTTTTATTTTCCTTTTGAGAAATACTGAGAGTAAAATATCTTTACGTTTCACAAAACAAATGATGCAAACAGGTATAACAACATAATCCATTTTACTTCTTCTTCCTCCACCGAACCTGCTTCTCTTCATCACATTCGTGACAAAGCATCGGCTATCACGTTTTCTCGTCCTGGCACACGTATTATTTTTTAATGAAATGGGTGTAACAGTAACCTCCATCGAAACAGTCCGGCATTGTTATTCCGGAATCGCTCCAAAAACCTCAATGGATTATGATCAGTTTTTCTAATTGTTTCAGACAGATTAATGGTCACACGAATGTGAAAACGTCTCCAAATCCAAGCTCAAAGTCTCCTTCTCAATCGGAGAACACTTCTTCTGGTGCGGGTTTAATTTCTTGGAAAAATAACCAACAGGCCTCGCTTGTCCTTAGTCATGGTCTTGTAGAAGCACTGCACCTCAGCTCACATCACTCGCATCAACAGTCACTTTGAATGGTTTGGTATAATTTGGGATGGCTAACAGAGGAGCAGTGGCTAACACAGACTTCAAGCCATCAAATGCCAGTTGACACTCCGCTGACAACTGAAATTTGCTACGTTTCTTTGGCAAATCCGTCAGCGGAGCGACCACACTGCTGGAATTCGGCATAATTTTCCGGTAAATTCCACTCATGCCAAGAAGTCGCATCATTTCCCTTCGTGCCGACGATACTGGAAACTCCCCAATAACTGTTGTTTTCACAGCCCGTTGCACCATTCGACCCTCTCCGATTCTGTGGCCAAGAAAAGTGACTTGGGTTTCCAAATTCACTTTTGGCTAGGTTTGCTACCAAACCAGGCTCCTGCAGTCGATCGAATAACTCCATCAGATGCTTTAAATGTTCTTTCCATGTCTGGCTGAAAAATCTAGATCGTCGATGCACACCGCACAATTGGGTAATCCTGAAACAACTTTGTTAGTTCACCATTGAAATGTGGCTGGGGCGTTTTTCATGCCAAATGGCACAACGTTGAATTGGTGTACATCATCTGGAGTCACAAAAGTTGAAAACTCCTTCGCTCTTTCGGATAAAGGTACCTGCCAGTAACCTTTAAGTAAATCCAGTTTGGAAATAAAAGTTGATTGTCCCACTTTCGCAATCCTCTAAGCGTGGGATACGATAAGAGTCCGTTCTTGCAACTGCATTCACCTTTCTATAGTTCACACACACCGTTGGGTACTGTCGTGATTCGGTACTTTCAGTATGGGTGAGTTCCATTGGCTACAACCCACTTCAATTATGCCATTTTGAAGCATACTTTCAATCTATGTGTTAACCTGTGCTAATTTTAAAGGATTAAGTCTATATAGATGTTGATTGATAGGAACACCATTTCCCCACATCTACATCGTGTATAGCCATTTTAGTACTTGCCAACCTATCTCCACAAACTGGCCCATGTGATATCAATAACTCTTTCAGGTCAGTTAGGCTTTCCTCTGGAACTTAACTCAACAATTTATCCGAATTTTTAAGAACATCCTCGTTTCCAATTTACTTTGAGGAATGTCAAATTCAAAGTCATCTGGATTCAGTTCTTCACTTTGAGTTCGAATCATTAAAACTTCTTTCTTTTGCTCTCCTTCCCTTTCAAAGTACCTTTAAAGCATCTTCACATGACACACTCGGTGAGTTTTCCTTCTATCTGGCGTTCCTACCACATAATTCACCTCACTTAATTTCCTTTCAATCTGATCCGGTCCACAAACCGTAGCTTTTCAAGGTTCACCTACCACTGGTAACAATACTAAATCGTTATCTCCACTGGCAAAACTGCGAACTTTTTCTTTCTCTTCCGCTTACCGTTTCATCACATGTTATGCAACCTTTAAATGTCGTCTAGCCAATTCCCCTGCTCTATTTAATCGTTCCGTAAAATTTGACACATAATCCAATAATGTAAGTTCCGACTGCTTACTCACCATTTTTTCCGGAATCAATTTAAGTGGCTCTCTTACCGCATGCCCAAAAATTACTTCAAAAGGACTGAATTTGGTTGACTCATTAGGTGCATCCCTAATTGCGAACAGTATGAATGGAATTCCATTATCCTAATCCTCTGTATAATCTTGACAATAAGCCCTCAACATTGTCTTTAATGTCTGATGCCACCTTTGTTACGCTCTCTGCGAATCTGGATGGTACGCAGTTGATTTAAATTGTTTTAGTCATAAGCTATCCATATCTTTGAATAGCCTTGGGGTAAAATCTGACCCTTGATCCGATTGTAATTATGTGAGTTGTCCATATCTCGTAAGAATTGAAGTAATTTCTTCACAATCTTCTCGCTGTAATATTTCGTACTGGAATGGCCTGTGGAAATTTAGTAGACACATTCATTATAGTTTACTAATCCAGTGACTGTGAATGCTGCTGTGTAAACTCGAGTGCTTTAGAGTTGGATGTAAACAGCGCATTCAAAGGATACGTTGCAATGTGTTAATAGCAACTAAACTAAATTTCAGCCGTACTTTGAAGCTACATTAGTTATTTAATGTCGTAACTAAAATCTTCTCAGAATCAGGAGTCATCGAAGACGATCTCAACTGAATAACTGGGGCTTAACCAGTTATAACATCATTGAGTTGGGGGATTGGGTATGAAAAGCGGACACTCAGAGCTGTTCACTGCACTGTGAGTGTTTCTTGTTTAAACACGAGCTGGACTTGAGTAAAAATGGAGTTCTCTGAAACAGGGAGAATTGGTGCGGAGCTCAGATTCCGTCCGGGCAGGTGCAGTGCGCGGCTAGGCTTCATAAACACCGAGAGAGAGAGCAAAGGAACTGATGTGGTTCGTCTGAGGTAAGGTTGAGCAAATATTACTGGATGCTTGTTTGCAGTTGGTGAGGCGGTATTTGGGAACTGAACTGTGAGGAAGTATTGAGGCGGAGATGAACCTCTCCAGATTGGTGACTGACTGATTGGTGGGTGTTTCTTCCGTTTGAGTCTTTCATGGACCTTAGTTTTGGAGTTGTTCGTATTTAAAATAGAGGACTGTCCCTTTCGTAACCAGGGAAACTAAACACATTTTAAGTGTGCGGCCGGAGCATTCGGCCACGTGGATGATCCACCTGCAATAGAGGGAAATCAGGGACACTTCCATGTGTCCAACTGCAGCTCCTGAATGACCGCATGGTGCCACTGAAGAGGCGGATGGTCTCACTCTGCAGCATCTGTACTGCTGAAGGTATCGTAAATAGCACATTTTCCGGGTTAGTCGTACCGCAAGCAATGGCTGCAGGTCAGAAAAGCATTTCGTGACCACAGGGAAGAGGATTGGACAGGGACATAGATACATAGAAGACAGGATTCGGAGGAGGCATTTTGGCCCTTCAAGCCTGCTCCGCCATTCATCGCGATCATGGCTGATCATCCAACTCAATAGCCTAATCCTGCTTTATCCCCATCGCCTTTGACCCCATTCTCTCCAAGTGCTATAAACAGCCGCCGCTTGAATATATTCAACTACTTCCTCTGGCAACTCATTCAACAGGCCCACCACTCTTTGTGCGAAGTAACAACTCTTTGTGTGTCATTATCTCTGACCGAAATGGTTTACCCTGAATCCTCATGCTGTGACCACTCGTTCTTGACATGCCGATCATTGATAACATCTTCCCTACATCTACCCTGTCTAGTCCTGTTTGAATTTTATAAGGCTCTATGAGATCCCCTTCATTCTTCTGAACTCCAGCGAGGACATTCCCAACCTCGTCAATCTCTCCTCATACCACAGTCCCGCCGTTCCTGGAATCAATCTGGTAAACCTTCGCTGCACTCCCTCGAGAGCAAAAACATCCTTCCACAGGGAAGGAGACCAAAACTGCCCACAATACTCCAAGTGTGGCCTCACCAAGGCCCTGTACAATTGCAGCAACACATCCCTACTTCTATACCCGAAACCTCTTGAAATGAAGGCCAACATACCATGAGCCTTCTTTAACGCCTGCTGCACCTGCATGCTTACCTTCAGCGAATGGTGCACAAGGACACCCAGGTCCCGCTGCACACTCCCCTCTCCCAATTTACAACCATTCATGAACTAATCTGCCTTCCTGTTTTTGCTTCCAAAATGAATAACCTCACACTTATGCAAATTACACTGCTTCTGTCATTGGTTTGCCCACTCGCCTAACCTGCCCACATCTTGCTATAGGTTCCCTGCATCCTCGTCACAATTCGCCTCCCAACTAATTTGGTATCATCTGCAAACCTTGAGATGTTACATTTTGTTCCTTCATCCAAATCATTAATATGCAATATGAATAGCTGGGGTCCCAGCACCGATCCCTGTGGTACCCCACTGGTTACTGCCTGCCAATTTGAAAAAGACCCATTAATCCCTACTCTTTGTTTCCTCTCTGCCAACCAGTTTTCTATCCACCTCAATACATTTCACCCAATCCCATGCGCTTTAATTTTGGACAATAATCACTTATGCGGGACTTGGTCAAACGACATCTGAAAGTCCAAATATACAACATCGACTGGCTCCCCCTTGTCGACTGTACTGGTTACCTCTTCTAAGAATTCTAAAAGATTTGTCAAGCATGATTTTCTCTTCATAAATCCATTCAGATTCTGACTGTTCCTGCCACTGCTTTCTCAATGTTCCGCTATAAAGTCCTGTATAATGGATTCAAGCATTTTCTCCACTACCGATGGACGGCTTACTTGTCTATAATTCCCAGCTTTCTCTCTACCTACTTTTTTGAATATCGGAGAGACGTGAGCTATTCTCCAATCTTCAGGGACAGTTCAGAGTCTATGGAATCCCGGAAGATGATCACCAATGCATCCACTATTTCCAGAGCCACCTCCTTAAGCACTCTGGGATGCAGACGTCACAAAAGGTCAGCCCCTCTCAAACATATATACCGTGTTGGATACTATTGCGAGGGTCTGTCGCTCAGTGGACAGAGCCAGCAGCCATGAGCGTGGCACCAAAATTTGTTCAGCTGCACACCAAGGAAGGCAAAGTACTGGGAGCACTATTGTAAAGAGATAAGTGTGGTCCAGATGAAGAGGGTCCAGAACATATCATTGTTGGTTATCATTCAGGAAAGCCCCAAGGCATTTTACAAGAATACTAAGAGCAAGAGGATGATCAAAGAAACATTGGGGCTCATTAGGGGTCATAGGTACACTCTGTGCATTGCGCCAGAGGACGTGGACGAGGCTGTTAGTGGCTATTGTTCGTCTGTATTTGCTAAGGAGAAAGAGATAGGTAGCTAAATGTGTACATTTGAACGGAAGCGTACTAGAGCACGTTAAGCTTAATAGGGATGAAGTATGTGATATATATGCGGTCACAAAGGTACATAAATCCCCAGAACCTGATGAGATTTGTCCTAAGCTGATATGGGAGGCAAGGGAGGATATTGCACGGGACTGACAGAGGCACCTAAATCTTCGCTGGCCACACATGAACTTCCAGATGATTGGAAGATAGCAGACGTAATTCCTTTGTTCAAAAAGCCAGTACGGTAAGACAGGTAAGAACAAGCCATTCTAGTTATCATCATGTCATTTGTCGGGATATTCCTGGAAAAAGAATTCTGCGCAACAGGATTACTCAACACTGAGATACACGGCTATTAATGATGGGTGGTCAGCATGGATTTGTTCGTCGGAGATCCTTTCTAAGTAATTAAATTCCGTTTTGTTGAAAAGGTAATGAAACATATTGATGAGGGCAGCACAGCTCAGATTTACATCGAGTTCAGTTTGACCTTGTTCAGCGTGCCACATGGAACGATGGTCGAAAATACGGAGGGCCAAAAATTCCAAGGAAAGTTGGCAAATGTGAATCAAAATTGGCTTGTTAATAAGAATCATAGGGTGTTTTGTTTGCTACATGTTTGTTTGTTATTTACAGCATAGAAAAGGGCAAATCAAACCATCGTGTCTGCTCCTACTCCCAAAAGACCTTGCTAGCTGCTCCCGTTCCCCAGGCCTATCTCCATAGCCCTCTAAATGTATAACTTTCATATAGATAGAATTCATATGGAATCCACCTCTCCCACTCCCCTACGCAGCGCATTCAAAACCCATACAACATCTCGTTTGGCACGGTAGCACAGTCTTTACACTGTAGCTTCACAGTGCCAGGGTCCCAGGTTCGTTTCCCGCTTGTCACTGTCTGTGCGGCGTCTGCACGTTCTCCTGGTGTCTGCTTGGGTTTCCTCCTGGTGCTCCGGTTTCCTCCTGCAGTTCCCAAAAGACGTGTTGCTGGGTAATTTGGAGATTTTGAATTCTCCCTCTGTGTATCCAAAAAGGCGCCGGAGTGTGGCGAATAGGAGCTTTTCGCAGTAACTTCATTGCAGTGTTAATGTAAGCCTACTTGTGAAAATGACACAGGTAATTATTATTCTTATTTTTATCTCACTCCTAAGTCTCTTGCTGACCATCTTGAAATTATGACCCCTAGTCACTGAAACAACAACTTGTGTAAGCAGAATGGAGGATTGACTGACTGGCAGAAGTCGGAGAGTGGGGATGAAGCAGTCTTTTTCAGGATGGCAGTCTTGTGTTGGGCGCTCTGGATCCGTGGAACACATACAGGTCACCAACACTTGACATAGCGCAACACTGTTTTATTGAATCATTAACTGTTTAATATACTCTCACTGTGGGTTCACACGATACTAGCTTTAACTAAAGACCTTTGCCTTGTCCTAACCAGTCGATGAACTCGGCACATGGTGAATGTCTGTGCTGCAGGCTGTGAGCTCTGCTCTACTAGCTAGCTGGAAGTTGAATGAGCGGGAACTCTGATGCCTCCTTTCTTTATAGTGCGTGTGCTCTAACTGGCGATTGGCTGCGGTGCTGTGTTTGTTGATTGGCCCCACTGTGTGTCCATCAGTGTGCGTCTGCACCATGATATACTGGTGTATATTATGACATCGTCCCCTTTTATAAAATAACGTACATGTGTGGCAATAAATAGTGTATGGTGAGAATGTCCCTGACTACGTGTGTGCGAAAGACATATTTACAGGACTATGTACATGAGAACTAAGCTATTTACATGGGAAGGTGCCTGGTGCAGAAAAAGAGTACGCAACAAGAATAACGAGATGACCACTATATACAAACCATGTAAAAGATCAAACGGAAGAACAGAACAATTCAGAAAATCTATAAGTCCACAAAGTTCACAAATTAAGTCTCTGAGGTGGGCGACGAATTCTGGGAGACCGCCTCAAGTGTGGTTCGGGAGCCGCCGGTTGAGGAGCGGGCTGGACTGCGTCAGAGTGAGGAGGATGCAGAGTGACCGGGATCTCTGCATAGTCCATGGCAGGGTCATCAGGAGGGCGAGGCGACAGTGCAGGATGACGTAGCGAGCGTGGAACGAGACGAAGGGCGCGTCAATTGTGGCGGAGAATGGAGCCATCTCGTATACGAACCAGGAACGAGCGGGGGGCCACCTGCCGAAGGACAACAGCGGTTGCAGACCAGCCACCATCCGGAAGACGGAAGTGGACGTTGTCATCTGTAGCCAGAGCAGGGAGATCAGCTGCACGGGAGACACGTGCCGCCTTGGGCTGTGCACGAGACAGCTGCATCCGTCGAAGGACCGGAACGTGGTCGAGGTATGGGACAAGAATGGACGGCGCCGTCGTCCTCAGGGTACGACCCATGAGCAATTGGGGTGGCAACAGGCCAGTGGACAGTGGGGCGGAGCGATAGGCCAGCAAGGCGAGGTAGAAATCGGACCCAACATCGGCAGCCTTGCAGAGGAGCCGTTTGAAAATATGGACGCCCTTTTCCGCTTTGCCGTTGGATTGGGGGTACAAGGGACTGGATATCACGTGTGCAAAATTGTACTGCCTGGCAAAGTTGGGCCATTCCTGGCTTGTGAAGCAGGGCCATTGTCCGACATAACCGTGAATGGGATGCCGTGTCGAGCAAAGATGTCCTTACAGGCACGGATGACTGCAGACGATGTGATATCATGCAACCGTATCACCTCCGGGTAGTTTGAAAAGTAGTCCACGATCAGGACATAGTCTCTACCCAGCCCGTGGAACAGGTCGATGCCCAACTTGGTCCAAGGTGACGTGACCAACTCATGGGGCTGCAGTGTCTCACGTGGTTGGGCCGGCTGGAAGCGCTGACAAGTGGGGCAGTTGAGCACTGTGTTGGCTATGTCTTCATTAATGCCGGGCCAGTACACTGCCTCTCGGGCCCGTCGGCTGTGATTCATGTCCTACTAGCTAGCTGCAGTTCGAATGAGCGGGATCTCTGATGCCCCCTGTCTTTGTGCTCTAACTGGTGATTGGCTGCGGTGTTGTGTGTGTTTATTGGTCCCAGTGTGTGTCCATCAGTGTGTGTGCCTGTACCATGATATATTGGTGTATATTATGGCAGGCAGCCGGTGACTAGTGCTGTGCCTCAGGGACCTCTGCTGCGACCAGAACTTTTCACAATATACATTAATGATCTGGACGAAGGAACTGAAGGCACTGATGCTAAGTTTGCAGATGATACAAAGATCTGTCGAGGGACTGGTAGTTAGAGGAAGCATGGGGGCTGCAGAAGGATTTGGGCAAGCTTGGAGAGTGGGCAATGAAGTGACAAATGAAATACAATGTGGAAAAGTGTGAGGCTATGTATTTTGGAAGGAGAAATTTAGGCATAGGCACTTTTCTAAATAGAGAACTGTTTAGGGAATCAGAGGCACAAACGGACAGTTCAGGAATCTCTTAACGTTAACGTGCAGGTTCCGTCGGCAGTTAAGGAAGCAAATGCAATGTTAGCATTCATGTCAAGAGGGCTAGAATACATGACTAGGGATGTACCTTTGAGGCTGTATAAGGCTCTGGTAAGATCCAATTTGGAGTATTGGGAGCAGTTTTGGGCCCCGTATCTAAGGAAGGATGTGCTGGCCTTGGAAAGTGTCCAGAGGAGGTTCACAAGATTGATCCCTGGAATGAAGAGCTTGTCAGATGTGGAACGATTGAGGACTCTGGGTCTGTACTGGTTGGAGTTGAGAAAGATGAGGGGGGATCTTATTGAAACTTACAGGATACTGCGAGGCCTGGATAGAGTGTATGTGGTGAGTATGTTTCCATTTGTTGGAAAGATTTGAACCAGAGGACACCATCTCAAACTAAAGGGACAATCCTTTAAAACAGAGACGAGGAGGAATTTCTTCAGCCAGATGGTGGTGAATCTGTGGAACTCTTTGCCTCAGAAGGTTGTGGAGGCCAAATCACTGAGTGTCTTTAAGACAGAGATAGATAGGTTCTTGATTAATAAGGGGATCAAGGGGTATGGGGATAATGCAAGAGAATGGGGATGAGAAAATATCAGCCATGATTGAATGGCGGAGCAGACTCGAAGGGCTGAGTGGCCTAATTCTGCTCCTATGCCTTATGGTTTTATGGTCTTACTTTGTCAAAATTGTTCAGCATTTTGAACACCTCAATATTCGCCTCTAATCTTGTCTGATCCGAGGAGAACAAGCCCAGTTTCTCCAATCTTCCATTGTATCTAAATTCCTCATCTTTGTAAATTCCAAAATGCCTAAAAATCTTCATTCCTGGTATCATATCATCTGCACTGTCTCCAAGGCCTTAACATCCTTGCCCCGAACTGAATACAGTACTCCAAATGTGGTCTGACCAATCAATTTTAAAAATAAATTCAGAGGACCCAATCATTGTTTTTCCAATTGAGGGGCAACTTTGAGCGGCCAATCCGCCTAAACTACACATCTTTGGTGAAACCTACGCAGACACCGGGGTAACGTGCAAACTCCACACAGATAGTCACCCAGCTCCGTGATTCGAACCTGGGTCCTCGGCGCCATACGCAACAGTGCTAACCACGCTGCTACGAGCTGCCCTTTGACCAATCGTTTGTAGAGGTGCAGCATCACTTGCTTGCTTTTATACTCTATGCCTCTATTTATTAATGATGTGGAGATGCCGGCGTTGGACTGGGGTGAGCACAGTACGAAGTCTTACAACACCAGGTTAAAGTCCAACAGGTTTGTTTCGATGTCACTAGATTTCGGAGCGCTGCTCCTTCCTCAGGTGAATGAAGAGGTCTGTTCCAGAAACACATATATAGACAAATTCAAAGATGCCAGACAATGTTTGGAATGCGAGCATTAGCAGGTGATTAAATCTTTACAGATCCAGAGATGGGGTAACCCCAGGTTAAAGAGGTGTGAATTGTCTCAAGCCAGGACAGTTGGTAGGGTTTCGCAGGCCAGATGGTGGGGGATGAATGTAATGTGACATGAATCCCAGGTCTCGGTTGAGGCCGCACTCATGTGTGCGGAACTTGGCTATAAGTTTCTGCTCGGCGATTCTGCGTTGTCGCGGGTCCTGAAGGTCGCCTTGGAGAACGCTGACCCGGAGATCAGAGGCTGAATGCCCTTGACTGCTGAAGTGTTCCCCGACTGGAAGGGAACATTCCTGCCTGGTGATTTTTGCGCGATGTCCGTTCATTCGTTGTCGCAGCGTCTGCATGGTCTCGCCAATGTACCACGCTTCGGGACATCCTTTCCTGCAGTGTATGAGATAGACAACGTTGGCCGAGTCGCACGAGTATGCACCGCGTACCTGGTGGGTGGTGTTCTCACGTGTAATAGTGGTATCCATGTCGATGATCTGGCACGTCTTGCAGAGATTACCATGACAGGGTTGTGTGGTGTCGTGGTCACTGTTCTGAAGACTGGGTAGTTTGCTGCAAACAATGGTTCATTTGAGGTTGCGCGGTTGTTTGAAGGCAAGTAGTGGGGGTGTGGGGATGACCTTGGCAAGATGTTCATCGTCATCAATGACGTGTTGAAGGCTGTGAAGAAGATGACGCACCACAATACGCCAACATCTTCATGCACAAGTTTGAACAGGACCTACTCACCGCACAGGATCTTCAACCGATGTTATACACCAGATACATCGATGACATTTTATTCCTTTGGACCCACGGCGAAGAATCACTGAAACGACTACACAATGACATCAATAGGTTCCATCCCACCATCAGACTCACCATGGACTACTCTCCAAAATCAGTTGCATTCTTGGACACACTCGTCTCCATCAAGGACGGTCACCTCAGCACTTCGCTTTACCGCAAACCCACGGATAACCTCATGATGCTCCACTTCTCCAGCTTCCACCCTAAACACATTAAAGAAGCCATCCCCTATGGACAAGCGCTCCTTATACACAGGATCAGCTCAGACAAGGAGGAGGGTAACAGACATCTACAGACGTTGAAAGATGCCCTCGTACGAACCGGGTATGGCACTCGACTCATCGATCGACAGTTCCAACGTGCCACAGCGAAAAACCGGACCGACCTCCTCAGAAGACAAACATGGGACACAACCGACAGAATACCCTTCGTCGTCCAGTACTTCCCCGGAGCGGAGAAACTACGTCATCTTCTTCACAGCCTTCAACACGTCATTGATGATGATGAACATCTTGCCAAGGTCATCCCCACACCCCCACTACCTGCCTTCAAACAACCGCGCAACCTCAAACGAACCATTGTTTGCAGCAAACTACCCAGTCTTCAGAACAGTGACCACGACACCACACAACCCTGTCATGGTAATCTCTGCAAGACGTGCCAGATCATCGACATGGATACCACTATTACACGTGAGAACACCAACCACCCACCAGGTACGCGGTACATACTCGTGCGACTCGGCCCACGTTGTCTACCTCATACGCTGCAGGAAAGGATGTCCCGAAGTGTGGTACATTGGCGAGACCATGCAGACGCTGCGACAACGAATGAACGGACATCGCGCAACAATCACCAGGCAGGAATGTTCCCTTCCAGTCGGGGAACACTTCCGCAGTCAAGGGCATTCAGCCTCTGATCTCCGGGTAAGCATTCTCCAAGGCGGCCTTCAGGACCCGCGACAACGCAGGATCGCCGAGCAGAAACTTATAGCCAAGTTCCGCGCACATGAGTGCGGCCTCAACCGGGACCTGGGATTCATGTCACATTACATTCATCCCCCACCATCTGGCCTGCGAAATCATACCAACTGTCCTGGCTTGAGACAATTCACACCTCTTTAACCTGGGGTTACCCCATCTCTGGATCTGTAAAGATTTAATCACCTGCTAATGCTCGCATTCCAAACATTGTCTGGCATCTTAGAATTTGTCTATATATGTGTTTCTGGAACAGACCTCTTCATTCGCCTGAGGAAGGAGCAGCGCTCCGAAAGCTAGTGACATCGAAACAAACCTGTTGGACTTTAACCTGGTGTTGTAAGTACTTTATTTATTAACCCACGCTTCTTAAAAACTGTTTCAACTTCTCTGGCCACCTTCAGAGGATTATGCACTTGTACTCCGAGTTCCCTCTGCTCCTGTACTCACCCCAAAGTCGTCCCATTGAGCCTGTATTGATATTAAGAAGGAGGATGTGCTGGAAATTGTTTAAAGTTTCAGGATTGATAAGTCGCCTGGGCCTAACGGGATATACCCAAGATTAGTACGGAAACTAGGGTGGAGATTATTGCACCAGTGGCGATGATCTTTGTACCCTCACTCTCCATTGGAGTAGTGCCGGATGATTGGAGGGAGGCGAATGTGGTTCCCATGTTCAAAAAAGGGAATGGGGAAATCCCAGGGAATTACAGACCAGTCAGTCTTACGTCTGTGGTGACTAAATTACTGGAAAGGATCCAGAGAGAGAAGTTATGATTATTCAGAAAAACATAGTTTGATTAAAGATAGGCAGCATGGCTTTGTGAAGCGAATGTCATGCCTCACAAGCCTCCTTAAATTCTTTGAGGATGTGACGAGACACATTGATGATGATCGGGCCGTGGATGTAGTATATATGGATTTCAGTAAGGTTTTGATAAGGTTCCCCGTGGTAGACTCAATCAGAAAGTAAGGGGGCATGGGATGCAGGGAAATTTGGCTGTCTGGATACAGAATTGGCTGACCGAAAGAAGTCAGCGAGTGGTAGTGGATGGAATGTATTCCCCCTGGAGATCAGTGACAAGTGGTGCACTGCAAGGATCTGTTCTGGGACCTCTGCTCTTTGTGATTTTTTAAAATGACTTGGATGAGGGAGTGGAAGGGTGGGTTAGTAAGTGTACCGATGACACAGAGGTTGGTAGAGTTGTAGATAGTGTCGAGGGCTGTTGCAGGTTACAAAAGGACATTTACAGGATGCAGAGCTGGGCTAAGAAGTGGAAGATGGAGTTCTACCTTGATAAATGAGAAGTGATTCATTTTGGAAGGTCGAATCTTCATGCTGAATACAGGGTTAAAGGCAGAATTCTTGGAAATGTGGAGGAACAGAGGGATCTTGGGGTCCACGTACATAGATCCCTCAAAGTTTTTACCCAGGTTGATAGGGTTGTTAAGACGGCGTGTGTTGTGTTGGCTTTCATTCACAGGGGGATTGCATCATTAGGGATATTTTTAAATTTATTTTTAATTTTTATAAATTTATAGTACCCAATTCATTTTTTCCAATTAAGGGGCAATTTAGCATGTTCAACCCACCTATCTTACACATCTTTGGGTTGTGGGGGCGAAACCCACGCAAACACGGGCAGAATGACCGACACGGACAGTGACCCAGAGCCGGGATAGAACATGGGACCGCGGCGCCGTGAAACTGCAGTGCTATCACTGAGCCATCGTGCTGCCCTATCATTAGAGACATTTATGTGACTCTGGGACAGGCACATGGTCAGCAGTAAATTGAAGCGCTGTAGGTCAGGTTGATCATAGATTAGGATACATGGTCGGCACAACCTTGTGGGCGAAGGGCCTGTCCTGTGCTGTACTGTTCTATCCTCCATATTCTTTGTTCTATATTGTCTCCGCATGTTGTGACTGCCAAAAAGCATTACCTCATATTTCACTGCATTGATAAAAGGGTTGCATTTGTGACTGAAACCCTTTTACCAGCTGTGTGCCACAGGGATCTCTGCTGGGACCATTGCTGTTTTTTTATTTACATAAACGACTTGGATGTGAAAGTAGAAGGTATAATTAGTAAGTTTGCAGTTGACACGGACATTGGAAATATTCTGGATAGTGAGAAGGAAAGTCTTGGTCCTCAGAATCATATTGATCAGCTCGTAGTCGGGTACAGCCATAACAGTTGGAATTTACTCTGGACCAGTGTGAGCTGATGATTTTTGCGAAGGCTAATAAGGATAGGATATACCCAATTGTAATACGGTAAGTCCATAGGTAGTATTGAGGAACAGGGGATCTCTGGTTGACAAGTCGATGGCTCCCTGGACATGGCAGCACAGGTAGATAGAGTAGTGAAGAATACACGCTGAACTTTGCCTTCATTACCTGGAACATTGAATAAAGGAGCAGGGAGTTATTGGTACAAATTTAGTACATTGCTTCGACAACAGATGGAATATTGTGTGTAGTTCTGATCGGTACACCATCGGAAGGACGTGGTTACACTGGAGAGGGTGCAGAGGAAATTCACAAGGATGCTGCCTTGGGTAGAACGTTTCAACTATGAAAACAGTCTGGATAGGCTTTATTTGGTTTCTCTGTAACAGAGGAGGATGAGGGAAGGATCTGATAGAGATATTCAGAGGCAGAGATAGGGGGAATCGTGATAATTTTTTCCCAGGGAATCCCAAAGGCGATATGTTTCAGATGAGGAATGAATTGCTCGGAGGGGAGTTGATAATAAACATTATTTCACCCAAAGTGTCGTTGGAATATGAGTAAAAGCAAGTTTTCAGAATAATCTGGACAAGCACTGAAATCGCCAAGCTGTAGCTTGTGAACCATGTGCTGGTTTATAACATTAGTATTGAATGATATTTCATGCACTGAGAACCCGGGTTCGAACCAGGCCCCTGTTTCACTGTCTAAGTGGAGTTTGCACATTCTCCCCGTGTTTGCGTGGGTTTCGCCCCCACAACACAAAGATCCAGAGCCGGGATCGAACCTGGGACTGAGGCGCTATGAGATAGCTGGGCTAACACACTGCCCCACCGTGCTGCCCATGTATGTAAGACCTCGTAAGGCCGGCAAATTATCTTCCCTTAAGTCTATAAGTGAGTCCGCTCCGTTTTTCGTGGTCATCATTCGGTGTTAATTGAATTGAAATCTTACTATCTGCTGGGTGGAATTCGAACACTAGTCCGTAGCGCATTACCCTGGGGCTCGAGGTTACTCATCCAGTAACCATACCACTGTGAGAGCTGCTTGGCTGGACGAGAATGCTTGCTTAATTGAAAACAAGGCATCCAAGGCATTTGTTTTTTTCGGTAATTGGTAATTAAATTTAATTCGTGCGCTATTTTAAAGTAAAATTACATATTTAGTCATGTAATTAAAAGCTGCTCGTTTTGATTGGGTGTAAGTTAATTGCGCTTCTGAATTAGGAGTCAGCTGTGTCCCTCTGTACTGAAGCTGGTTAACTGCCCAACTGGATTGATTCAGTTATCAAAATCCTTGTTTCGGGCACGCTGTGAGGCGGAGGGCAGCTTCAGAGTTGCTTTCCTGAACTGTCAGTGCAGCTTGGATAAACCACAGTGTGTTGGGGTTGAGTGAAAACAGTGTTGATTCAAACAGGAGAAGATAAAGCTAAAACGTGATAGACGGCGCATTGGTACAGTGGTTGGCACTGCTGCCCCACAGCGCCAGGGGCCCGGGTCCATTTCGGGTCTCGGCTGACTGTCTGTGTGGAATTTGCATTTCCCCCCGTGTCTGCGTGGGTTTCCTCCTAGTGCCCCGATTTCCTCCGACAGTGCAATGATGTGCAGATTAGGTGGATTGGCCATCTTTAATTTCCCTTAGGATCCAAAAGTTTTGGTGGTGTTAGCGGGTGATCGTAATAAGGTGGGACTGTTTCAGAGGGTCGGTGCAGACTCGATGTTCCAAAAGGCCTCCCACTGAACTGTATGGAGTCGAAGATGAAAACTACTGAGTGCGGAGTTCAGGCTCAGTCCGAGCTTCAGAAACGCCGATTCAGAGCTGGTCTGAAGATTCGGGGTAAGATTGGGTTGGGAACTTGTTACCAGATGCGCTGCCTCTAGTTAGTAAAGTCGCATTTGTGAAATGACTGCAGAGTACTCCAGAACAAGAACAGCCGGTGAGGTGGGGGCAGAGGCCAATGAGATTTCCCTATCCAGAAAGTGAGATGCGGTAATGCAGGTCGCTGATTGGTGACTTTCATTTCAGGTGTGAGTTTCTTCCACTTACCTCTATTCTCTTTAGAATAAGATCCCCTGTGTAAGCAGTACTCTGAATTTAATGGAATCTAAGAAGTATTTTAAAGGATCTTGAAAGAGAACTCAGCGTTGTGAAATGATCCTTCTGAAATATGTCGTAAATCAGAGACATTTCTCGTGTTTCTGATCACTGGAACTGTGTCCAACTGCAGCTCCTGATTATCCGCAATGCATGACGGGAGCTGCACATGAACGAACTATTGAGCATCCGTGGTGATGATGACGTTGTAGATATCACTTTTAGCAAGCATGCCGCAACACAAGTCATGGTTGCCCAGGCGGAGAAGCAGTGGCAGACCGTCAGGTGGAGTGGTAGCCGGAGGCAGGTAGTGCACGGGTTACACGCATGTGGTCATCCCCATCTCAGACAACTATATCGTCTTAGATAGTATTGGGATAGGAGGCCTTTCAGGCTAAATAATCAATCGCTGTGTTAGTGGCCGCGCGGGTGCACAGCGGAGGAGAAAAATATTGGGAGATCGTCACTCATCGCGGACTCGATTGTAAAGGAAGCCGGATTGCGTTTCTGTGGCCAGAAACAGGCCCTATAATTGTTTATTTCCTTTTTTGTGCCTTGAGAGCAGTGTGATGTGGGAGGGGATTAGCCAGTGGCCGTGGTGCATGTCCTTACCACTGACATGGGCAGACAAAGGGATGAGATCCTGCAGCAGGAATTTAGGGAGTACTGCAGGTGGAATGAATCGCATTGACATTTGTGATGCTGAAGACCTCCAGAGGAGACCGAGATGGATCATCCACTCGGCACTTCTTGCTGCAGATTGTTGTGAATGTCTCAGCCTTGTCTTTTGCATATCTGTCCCGGGCAGCTTCATCATTAACGACATGGATATTTGCTGCGTTGGGAGTCAAGGGAGAAGATTGCGGGGGCCCATTCAGAGATATTTATGTATTTGCTGACCGCAGGTGAATTGCCAGATGGAGGATCGCTAATGAGGCACCTTCATTCAAAAAGCGCGGCAGTGATATACCACGTATTTACAGGGCTGTACGTTATTGGTACGGAAATATTGTGGTTGGGGGGGGGGGGGGGGGGGATCCTGTGGCACAGGAGTAATCAACGCTTGGACAGAAAACGATTTTTCAGGGATAGTCAGCGCGGATTGGTGGTGGAACATCCTGTCCAACTAATTTCATTTAGTTGTATGAAAAGGTAAATAAATATATTGTTGAGGGTAGTTGACGTGGTTAACATGAACATAAATGAGTGATTTGAGAAGAACCCACTGGGAAAATTGCCCCAAAGGTTTAAAGCCATTGGATTCAAGCTGGAAAAATGTATTCAATGTTTTGTTGTTAACAGGAGGCAAAGGGTGATGGTAGAGTTGCTTTGGTGATTGGAAACCTGTCACCATCAGTGTACGACAGGGATCGGTGCTGCGACCCTTGATGTGTATATTCAAGAAATTAAGTATATGCCGAAGGTATACGGAATACAGATGACACGGAATTTGGTGGTGATGATAGTGAAGAGGATAGCCATGCGACAGACTGATATTGATCACCTGGAGAGTTTGGCAGAGCAAAGACAGATGCAATTTAATCCTGAGAAGTGTGAGGCGATGCATTTTGGGAGTTCGATTAGGGGTATTATCTGCAAAATGATTGACAGATCCCGAGGGAGTATTGAAGAAAGAAAAGACTTTGCTCTACGAGTCCATGAATACCTGGAGGTGGAGGAACAGGTAAACAGGGTGGTGAAGAAGGCATACGGAATGCTTGCCTTCATTATCTGATGCTTAGGATATAGGAACAGGGAAGCTTTGGTCAAACTTTATACATCAATTGTCATGCCACAGAAGGAATGTTGTGCGCAGTTCTGATCACCACAGCATCGGAAGGAACTTGTTGCACTGGAGGCTGTGCAGAGGAGATTCCCCAGGTTGTTGCCAGCGATGGAACGTTTCAGCTCTGAGGAAAGACTGTGTTTGTTTTCATCGCAGTAGCGGATGCTGAGGGGAGAACTGAGAGATGTGCAAACAATTTAGAGAGATAGATAGGATAGATGGTCCGAATCTTTACCACATTGAAGACGTGTCAAAGCTAAGGGGGTAAAATATTAACGGGAGGAATAAGTGGTGTATGGGGACCTGCAGAAACTTTATTTTATACCCAGAGTGTGGTGGAAATGTCGGATCGCGCTGACAGAGAGGGTGGTGTGCACAGGTACACTTGCAACATTTAAGTAGCATTCGAACTAACACTTAAATCGCAGAGGCATAGTAGGCTGTGCACCAAGAGTTGTTAAATGGAATTAGTACAGATTGGGGCTTGATCGGCATAGACAACGTGGGGCGAATTGCCTGTTTCTGTGTTATGCGACTCGCGACTCGATGATCACTCTGCCAGCGACTTCCCAATTACTTCATCAAAACAGATCATTTATTTATGTAATTTCCAGGAAACGTTGTCTTAATCTTCCTTGCACTGCCAAGGGAAAGGGAGATGTTCAATTTACTAGTCCTAACTTATGTCCCTCATTCCTGGAAGCATTTGAGTCAATGACCTCCAAATCACTTTCCAAGACCTGGCCATCATGTATAGAGTTTCATGCTCAGAATTGGATACAAGATGTTACTATTATTTTATGAAGCTTTTGCATAAGTTCCATGTTGCCATAAGAAACATCGAAAATAGGAGAAGGGGTGGCCATTCAGCCTTCGAGCCTGCTCCGCCATTTATTATAATCATGGTTGATCATCCAACTCAATGGACTAATTCTGCTCCCCCCCCCCCCTCCCCACCCCACGCACCCGCATGTTCTCCAATCTCCCTCACCCGAAGTCATATATCTAACTGGTTTTGAAAACATACAATGCTTTGGTCTCAACTGGCTTCCAGTGGTAACGAATTCCACCGACTCTCCACTTCTGAGGGGATAGATTTCTCCTTATCTCTGTACAAATTGTCTACCCGTATCCTCGGACTGTGACCCATCGTTCTGGACACCCCCACCATCGGGAACATCCTTCCTGCAATCACCCTGTCTCGCCCTATTGGAATGTTATAGGTTTCCAGGAGATCCCCCTCGTTCTTCAGAACTCCAGCGAATGAAATCCAACCGATGCAGTCTGTTCTCATTCGTTAGTCCCGCCATCCAATGAATCAGTCTGGTAAGCTTTCGATGTACTCCCTCGAGAGCAAAGACTCTGTTCTCAGATAAGGAGACAAAAACTGCAAATAATATTCCAGTTGCTAATTCAGCAAGTCCCTGTACAATTGCAGCCAGGCACACCTGATCCTGTACCCGAATCCTCCTGCAAGAATATAATTTCCCTTCTTTACCACGTGCTGTATCTTCCTGCTGGTCTTGAGTGACTGGTGTGCAAGGGCACTCGGGTCTCATTGTACATTACCCTCTCCTAATTTATGAACATTCATATAACAGTATCCCCTCTTGTTTTTCTGAACAAAGTGGATGCAAATGCGTTCATCAAAATGATGCTGCACCTACCATTAATTTGCTCACTTATTCAATTGTCCAAATCACAGCGGAGGATCTCTGCAACCTGCAGGAAGTTCACCCTCCCACTGAACTTGGTGTCATCTGCAAATTTGGCGATATTATTTGTTCGATTTCATTTGTCCCTTTTCTGTGTAATGTACATATCTTGATTGAGTGATTTATTGTCACATGTACCAAAGTACAGTGAAACTAGTTTTCTGCGACCAAGAGAACGTACACAGTACATAGTAGACAAAAAGTATAATCAACTAAGTACATCCACATGTAGTACATCGACAAATAATGATTGGTAAAAGTACGGAACAAGGGCCAAACAAAGCAAACACATGAGCAAGTGCAGCATAGGGCGTCGTGAATAGTGTTCTTACAGGGAACAGATCAGTTCGAGGGAGAGTTGTTGAGGAGTTTAGTAGCTGTGGGGAAGAAGCTGCACGTATATCTGGATGTGCGGGTATTCAGACTTCTGTATCCTGCCTGGTGAAAGGGTCTGGATGAAGGCAATGGCTGGGTGGGAGGGGTCTCGGATAATGCTGTCTGAATTCATGAGGCAGCGGGAGGTGTAGACAGAATCAATGTGGGGGTGGCAAGCTTGTGTGATGCGTTGGGCTGATTTCACCACACTCTGCAGTTTCTTGCGATCTTGGGCCGAACAGTTGCCATACCAAGCTGTTATGCAACCGGATAGGATGCTTTCTATGGCACATTTGCAGAAGTTTGTGAGATTTGAGGGAGACATGACGACTTTTTTTAGCCTCGGCAGGAACAAGATATGAATTGGGCTTTCTTGACTTTTGCGTCAAAGTGAAGGAACCTGGACAGACTGCTGGTGATGGTGATGGCCAGGTATTGAAGCTGCCGACCGTATTCACTTCGGAGCTATTGATGTGGCAAATTGTACTGCACTGTACTTTGGTGCATGCCTTCAGTACAAGTACAAGTCTGTAGGAATATCCGCAGGTCCTCTAACCTCTACAGTGTCCAATTCCTTTTGCCGTTTCTTGAGATCACGACTGCTGTTTTGAATTAGCTGAGGACCGGCACACACCATCCGAAAGAACAACCGAGACCCACACTCCGACACTACCCCAGTAACCCCACCTAACCTCTCGGACATTAAGGGCAGTTTGTCACTGCCATTCCATCTAACCTGCATATATTTGTATTGTGCACCCGGGGGAAACCCATGCAGACACGGGTGGAATGTGCAAACTACACAGTGACAATCGCCCAAGGCCGACATTGAACCTGGGTCCCAGATGCTGTGAGACACCGGTGATAACCAGTGTGCCACCGTGCCCCAAATCAAAACGCTGGGACTCTGGAGCACAACCCATTGACAGTACTACGGCCCCACTGCCTCCCTGACTGATCAGTCCTTCACATTCTATAGCATCCTGTTATCTCTGTCTCCTTTTCAATTAGGTAATTCGACTAAAGTTCTGAATATTAATAACCTGATTCAGTGTTGAATATGTAATGACCGTCACTATTTCTTTCTGTCCAACTGCAGGTCTGAATAAACCACGTTTCTCAGTGGATTCCTATGTTATTGCTGACGGTGAAAGTGTCACGTTTAACTGCTCCAGCTCCCAGGACAGTCCTGGGATTGCATTTTACTTATACAGACAAGGACAATCGAATTCTGTCAACGTTAAATCTCCTGCTGCAGGAATGCATTCTGTCACCTTCACCATCAATAAAATCGATCACTCCAAAATAGGATATTATACCTGTCGGTATGAAGCGGAGGTGAACAGAACCCGGCTATGCTCGACCCCCAGTGACCCTTTGAGCATCAGTGTAAGAGGTGAGTGATATGCACAGTCAATATATCCACCTGATTATGGATAATGTGTTCCTGTTTTAATTCAGACATGAGATGTTATCTCGTTAAACTAACCGGTGCACTTCGCAATTCAAGCTGACATGAAAATAGGAACACAGTGCTCTGGTGTTAAATCTTGGCACAGACTACACCGAGAATCAAATGTGTACATGATCTAATATCTGGCAGCAATAAATCATCTGCCTCCTGGTTGGCACAGGTTAGCTGTGTCATGGGGAAGTCCACGCTTCAAAGCCAAAAATCAAGATATTTCCAAATGTAAACTGAGAGTTCTGCTGCATAATACCAGCAGATGCATTGAGACAAGATCCACATCCCAGCACCTTGCCAACTCCATTCCTGATTGGCTGCCGTTGAAGGATCATTTTTACGGAGCACCATTCTGAGGGCGGAGGATAGACAGACTGGGGTAAATTATCCAAATTGGAGAAAGACGGAAATACTGTTTGTAATGTGCCACAAGTTTAGAAATGGTTACAATTCGTACATGGAGAGCGGAGCATGTTGTTAGAGACATTCCTTTTGATTTCCCTTTGCCCCATTTATTTTATGTAATTTTCTTTGTTCCGTGGACTCATAATGTTTTATTTATTTTCTATAAATTTAGAGTACCCAATTCATTTTTTCCAATTAAGGAGCAATTTAGCGTGGCCAATCCAACTACTCTGCACAGCTTTGGGTTGTGGGGGCGAAACCCACGCACATACAGGAACAATGTGCAAACTCCACACAGACAGTGACCCAGAGCTGGGATCGAACCTGGGACCACAGCGCTGTGAGGCTGCGTGCTACTCACTGCGCTACCGTGCTGCCCCCGTGGACCATGATGTATAGAATCAGTGGACTCAAGCTGAAGCAACCTGATCGTCAGGCCTGTTTGACACAGCTTTTGTATTTTGGAGATGGAAATAGAAACTCCTCGGTGGTGGGTAAATCTATTGGTTTTAAACAAAAGGGCAACTTAGCGTGGCAAATCCACGGACCCTGCACATTTTTGGCCTTTCGTATTAAGACTCCCACAAACACGGGGCAAATGAGCGAACTCCTCACGGAGACTGACCCGGGGTATCTCTGGAACCAAGGTCCTTGGCGCTACTATTGCGCTACATGTGTCCCGGGCGCCGGGTGAATATTAAGATCTGCATTGGTGGAAGTTGGTTCGATTGGTCTGTTGGCAACCTATGGGTTGTCCAGCGACAGTCTTCTCTCTGACAAGAGTCACTGATTAGTTCTAGCGGAATGTTTCTGAGAGAGCTGAACAAAAGTGCTGTAAACACTGGTGGGAAACGTTTCAGTGAAAATTAAATCCGTGCCAAAGGAAGTCGACACCATTTCGAAAGCGCATTGCTAAAGACCCTTCATCATTTTGATTTATGTGTCCGGTATGGTAATAAACACAGCCTAATCTTTCAGAACCATAATCTGCCCTGGTTTATAGAAATATGTAAAACTCAGATGCAAGATGGCTCCTTTAGAATTCATTGATGGTACGTTTCAATATTAAATTTTCCCATATTCCTGACAAGGACCAGATTATGGTGGATAGATTCTCAATTATTTACAGTTGGTAAGTGGCAGATAGAAGAATTCCGGCAACACAAGTAGAGGGAAAGGATAGATAAATGGATGTGCGCTTTGTTTTTTGCGTTACCTTGCTTGGTTTGAAACGTCCTTCAAATAAAGTTTCATTCCTTCAGGTGGGATGGGGGACGGGACGGGGAAAGTTATGTTAGATTCTGTCCTTTTCAGTTCCTTATGCTACCATTTATTTTATTATTTTGTTCCGTGGACCCATAATTAAAATGTGCCTGAAGAAAAGCCTGTTCATCATGCCAGTGCTTACCACGTTTTCTACTTCGGAGAGACACCGAGACTATTATAAGAACCAACTTGGGAGGACGTCATTTCGTGTGGCTGCCCGTCAGTCTGTGGGCTGGCGAGTAATACGGTTCTGCCTGGCAACAGTCAGTGACTGGTTCATGTGCGATTCTTCTGAGAAGCTAGGCAGAAGATTCGACCTTGAAAGGGGGAGGAGCTCTTTTTCTCTCGCTCCTTGCTGAATTAGAAAAACTAGTCTGTTGTTCAAAAACCAGTGAGCACCTGACATATCATTACTCCTAATTTAAAATGATGTTGATTCAAAAAGAAAGTAGACAACATTCGCCGAAAATATCCTTTCAAGCCCAGAAGGAACAAGTATCAAAACGAAATCTTGAACTCTTGAAAGACGTGAACTGAAAGCAGGCGCAATGCTTTAGAGATCCTTTCACGATGTTATTTTATTTTACTGTGTTCTCACTCCACAACTCTTTTCCTCAATGTTGTCTGCCGCCGTGAGTGTGTGTCTGAGTGTGACTACGTGTGTGTGTCTGTGTGTGAGCCCGTGTATGTCTGTGTGTGTCTGTGTCTGAGTGAGTGAGTGTGTCTCAGTGTGTGGTAGGGGGGGCTATTTGGAAAGTGGGGGCTGAGTTGAGAAAAGTGGCAGTTATATTTTTGTCATTGTACTTACAGTACTGTTAAAATACATTGTTGGTATTAAACTTATAAACCTGATGACTTCAATGTATTGGGCTAAGTCAAGGTCGTCAGGTGTTTTGAAAGTACACTTAATTTCCCTCCTGTCACGTCACTCGGTCACGTGGGTTGGCATGGACAGCGCAGGCGCCCAGTGGAGTTTGAGAATGTTAACAGGTGATTGAATGGAATTGCTCAGTATCATGAAGGATTCTTTTAGGATAAGTATACACCGCAGGGCAAGAGTTATAGCTGGGGGAAGGGCAATTATGATGCCATTAGACGTGACTTGGGGGGGGGGGGGGATAAGGTGGAGAAGTAGACTGCAAGTGTTGGGCACACTGGATAAGTGGGGCTTGTTCAAGGATCAGCTACTGCGTGTTCTTGATAAGTATGTGCCGGTCAGTCAGGGAGGAAGGCGTCGAGCGAGGGAACGGTGGTTTACACAAGGAATTGGAATCTCTTGTTAAGAAGAAGAAGGAGGCCTATGTGAAGATGAGGTGTGAAGTTTCGGTTGGGGCGATGGATAGTTACAAGGTAGCGAGGAAGGATCTAAAGAGAGAGCTAAGACGAACAAGGAGGGGACATGAGAAGTATTTGGCAGGAAGGATCAAGGAAAACCCAAAAGCTTTCTATAGGTATGTCAGGAATAAGCGAATGACTAGGGAAATAGTAGGACCAGTCAAGGACAGGGATGGGAAATTGTGTGTGGAGTCTGAAGAGATAGGCGAGATACTAAATGAATATTTTTCGTCAGTATTCCCTCAGGAAAAATATAATGTTGTGGAGGAGAATGCTGAGCCCCAGGCTAATAGAATAGATGGCATTGAGGTACGTAGGGAAGAGGTGTTGGCAATTCTGGACAGGCTGAAAATAGATAAGTCCCCGGGACCTGATGGGATTTATCCTAGGATTCTCTGGGAGGCCAGGGAAGAGATTGCTGGACCTTTGGCTTTGATTTTTATGTCATCATTGGCTACAGGAATAGTGCCAGTGGACTGGACGACAGCAAATGTGGTCCCTTTGTTCAAAAAGGGGAGCAGAGACAACCCCGGCAACTATAGGCCGGTGAGCCTCACTTCTGTAGTGGGTAAAGTCTTGGAGGGGATTATAAGAGACAAGATTTATAATCATCTAGATAGGAATAATATGATCAGGGATAGTCAGCATGGCTTTGTGAAGGGTAGGTCATGCCTCACAAACCTTATTGAGTTCTTTGAGAAGGTGACTGAACAGGTAGATGAGGGTAGAGCAGTTGATGTGTTGTATATGGATTTCAGCAAAGCGTTAGATAAGGTTCCCCACGGTAGGCTATTGCAGAAAATACGGAGGCTGGGGATTGAGGGTGATTTAGAGATGTGGATGAGAAATTGGCTAGCTGAAAGAAGACAGGGGGTGGTGGTTGATGGGAAATGTTCAGAATGGAGTACAGTCACAAGTGGAGTACCACAAGGATCTGTTCTGGGGCCATTGCTGTTTGTCATTTTTATCAATGACCTAGAGGAAGGCGCAGAAGGGTGGGTGAGTAAATTTGCAGACGATACTAAAGTCGGTGGTGTTGTCGATAGTGTGGAAGGATGTAGCAGGTTACAGAGGGATATAGATAAGCTGCAGAGCTGGGCTGAGAGGTGGCAAATGGAGTTTAATGTAGAGAAGTGTGAGGTGATTCACTTTGGAAGGAATAACAGGAATGCGGAATATTTGGCTAATGGTAAAGTTCTTGAAAGTGTGGATGAGCAGAGGGATCTAGGTGTCCATGTACATAGATCCCTGAAAGTTGCCACCCAGGTTGATAGGGTTGTGAAGAAGGCCTATGGAGTGTTGGCCTTTATTGGTATAGGGATTGAGTTCCGGAGTCGGGAGGTCATGTTGCAGCTGTACAGAACTCTGATACGGCCGCATTTGGAGTATTGCGTACAGTTCTGGTCACCGCATTATAGGAAGGACGTGGAGGCTTTGGAGCGGGTGCAGAGGAGATTTACCAGAATGTTGCCTGGTATGGAGGGAAAATCTTATGAGGAAAGGCTGATGGACTTGAGGTTGTTTTAGTTGGAGAGAAGAAGGTTAAGAGGAGACTTAATAGAGGCATACAAAATGATCAGGGGGTTGGATAGGGTGGACAGTGAGAGCCTTCTCCCGCGGATGGAAATGGCTGGCACGAGGGGACATAACTTTAAACTGAGGGATAATAGATATAGGACAGAGGTCAGAGGTAGGTTCTTTACGCAAAGAGTAGTGAGGCCGTGGAATGCCCTACCTGCTACAGTAGTGAACTCGCCAACATTGAGGGCATTTAAAAGTTTATTGGATAAACATATGGATGATAATGGCATAGTGTAGGTTAGATGGCTTTTGTTTCGGTGCAACATAGTGGGCCGAAGGGCCTGTACTGCGCTGTATTGTTCTATGTTCTATGTTCTATGTTTATTGGATAGGTAAGGAATGCATCAATTTCCTGGGACAAGCGGTGGCGCAGTGGCGTGTTCACTCGACTAGTAATCGAGAAACACATGACAATTTTCTGGAGTCATGGATTCCAATCATGCGACGAGAGCTGTTAGAAATTCAGTTCAACTAAAATCTAAAATATTTAATGGAAATGTTAAAACACATCCCGTTCACTACTGGCCTATGACGCACTAAAATGGTCATTCATTTTCTCCTCATAATCTTTTAGTTTCCAGTTCAATCCCAATCCGTTTCAGTCTCGCTGCATTGATCGTGTTAGGGATCGTGATTATTCTGGGACTAGAGTTTATTCCGATCAAGAGAAAGCCAGTTCCTGCAGGTATGTTTGAAAACCTACCGGATAGATTGATCAATTCATGTTGGATATAATAGTAACATACCAATGCAAACTGCTACTCACAGAGTAAGTATTAAGTCTTCGTTATTGAATGCTGTCAATTTAAATAAGGCCGTATAGAGTCTGAAACAATCAGACAATATGTTCTCAGTCATTGTCAAAAAAGAGATGTGAAATACATATATTTGTTAAAGTATATGTACACTGAATGTACATATATAATTATAGTTCTTTGTTTACATGCATATACTTTCTTGTTATTGAGAAAACCAGTTGAAATTGCTACTCGTGACAGATATCTGAACATTTACACATCAGTCACATTTCCACTAAGTAGATATGTACGTAGTTCCCTTTAACATTTAACCACAATACCATCTGAAATTCGGCAGCTGCTGGATTTACATTTATTCAAAACACACTGTTGAACTCGGGATGAACATCTCACCTAAACCAGGAATATCAAGATGGTGAGGTTAACTGAAATGATCACTATGTCTCAAATACAAAGAGTTACATCAAATTCAGCCAGCAACATGTAGCGATGGAATTCAACCGTGAATGGAAAAAGATAGTTATTGAATTATATTGAATTATCCAGCAGAGGGCAGTAGAGCGGAGCTGCTGATTGGCTGTTGCGGGGGTAATTTGCATACTTCCGTGTGCTCACCCTTACTTGAAGGTAGTTTGTGGAGGAGTTGTTGTCAAGTGACACTTAAACCCGGAACACTTCTTCAGTGTTTCCGTCCCTACCCCCTCCTCTAACCAAAAACAAAACAACCGCTGTAAAGAACACGAGGAAGGCTCGAGGGCAGGTAGAAGTCGAAAGAAGTTGAACCGTGACGTCACAGCCTGCAGGTAAGGGACTGGCTGGTGACTGGTAAGTAGCTTTTCTTTTATTTTCCCTCAGGTGTTATCTTGTGGGGCGCAGAGGTTGCCGAGTGAGTGCTTGCTGAGAAGGGGAGTGAATAACAGGTAAGCTCTTTCTTTCTTTTTCTTTTTTTTATCTAGAGGGGATGGCAGGGAACGTAGTGCAATGTTCCTTCTGCAGAATGTTTGAGGTGAGGGACGCCGTCAGTGCCCCTGCTGATTTCATCTGTGGGAAGTGCACCCGTATCCAGCTCCTCAGAAACCGCGTTAGGGAACTGGAGCTGGAGCTGGATGAACTTCGGATCATTCGGGAGGCAGAGGTGGTCATAGATAGAAGCTTCAGGGATGTAGTTACTCCGAAAAATAAAGATAGATGGGTGACGGTGAAAGGGGCTGGGAGGAAGCAGTCAGTCTAGGGATCTCCTGTGCTCGTTCCCCTTAGTAACAAGTATATCGCTTTGGATACTGTTGGGGGTCGACGACTTACCAGGGGTAAGCCATGGGGTACAATTCTCTGGCTCAGAATCTGTCCCTGTTGCTCAGAAGGGAAGGGGGAGAGGAGTAGAGCATTAGTCATTGGAGACTCCATAGTTAGGGGGATTGATAGGAGATTCTGTGGGAACGAGAGAGACTCGCGGTTGGTGTGTTGCCTCCCAGGTGCCAGAGTGCGTGATGTCACGGATCGTGCATTCGGGATCCTTAAGGGGGAGGGGGAGCAGCCCCAAGTCGTGGTCCACATAGGTACCAACGGCATAGGTAGGAAAAGGGATAGGGATGTAAGGCAGGAATTCAGGGCGCTAGGGTGGAAACTTAGATCTAGGACAAACAGAGTTATTATCTCTGGGTTGTTACCCGTGCCACGTGATAGCGAGACGAGGAACAGGGAGAGAGAGGAGTTCAACGTGTGGCTACAGGGATGGTGCAGGAGGAAGTGTTTCAGGCTTCTGGATAATTGGGGCTGATTCTGGGGTCGGTGGGATCTCTACAAAAGGGATGGTCAACGCCTGGATCAGAGGGATACCAATATCCTGGGGGGAGGGGCGGATTTGCTAATGCTCTTCGGGAGGGTTTAAACTAGTTCAGCAAAGGCTTGGGAACCTGAATTGTAGCTCCAGTATATAGGAGGTAGAGAGTAGTGAGGTCATGAGTAAGGTTTCAAAGTTCCAGGTGTGTACCGGCAGGCAGGAATGTGGTTTAAAGTGTGTCTTCTTCAATGCCTGGAGCATCCGGAATTAGGTGGGTGAACCTGCGGCATGGGTTGGTACCTGGGATTTTGATAATGTGGCCATTTCGGAGACATGGATAGAGCAGGGACAGGAATGGCTGTTGCAGTTGCCGGGGTTTAGATATTTCATTAAGCTCAGGGAAGGTGGTAAAAGAGGGGGAGGGTTGACATTATTAGTCAAGGACAGTATTACGGTGGCAGAATGGAACTTTGATGATGACTCGTCCACTGAGGTAGTATGGGCTGAGGTTAGAAACGGGAAAGGAGAGGTCACTCTGTTAGGGGTTTTCTATAGGCCTCCGAAAAGTTCCAGAAATGTAGAGGAAAGGATTGCAAAGATGATTCTGGATAGGAGCGAAAGCAACAGGGTAGTTGTTATGGGGAACTTTAACTTTCCAAATATTGAATGGAAACGTCATAGTTCGAGTACTTTTGTTGTGTCTGTTTTTGTCCAATGTGTGCAGGAGTGTTTCCTGACACAGTATGTAGAGAGACCAAAGAGAGGCGAGGCAATATAGGATTTGGAAAAACTGTTTAGCACAGGGCTAAATCGCTGGCTTTGAAAGCAGACCAAGGCAGGCCAGCAGCACGGTTCGATTCACGTAACAGCCTCCCCGAACAGGCGCCGGAATGTGGCGACTAGGTGCTTTTCACAGTAACTTCACTGGGGCTGTTTAGCACAGGTCTAAATAGACCAAGGCAAGCCAGCAGCACGGTTCAATTGCCGTACGAGCCTCCCCGAACAGGCGCCGGAATGTGGCGACTAGGGGCTTTCCACAGTAACTTCATTTGAAGCCTGCTTGTGACAATAAGCGATTTTCATTTCATTTCATTCATTTCATTTTAATTTGGTACTGGGTAATGAACCAGGACAGATTTTAGATTTGGAGGTAGGTGAGCACTTTGGTAATAGTGACCACAATTCCATTACGTTTACTTTAGAGATGGAAAGGGATAGGTATATACCGCAGGGCAAGATTTATATCTGGGGGAAAGGCAATTCTGATGCGATGAGGCAAGACCTAGGATGCATCGGATGGAGAGGAAAACTGCAGGGGATGGACACAATGGAAATGTGGAGCTTGTTCAAGGAACAGCTACTGCGTGTCCTTGATAAGTATGTACCTGTCAAGCAGAGAGGAAGTAGTCGAGCAAGGGAACCGTGGTTTACGAAAGCAGTCGAAACACTTGTCAAGAGGAAGACGGAGGCTTATGTAAAGATGAGACATTAAGGTTCAGTTAGGGCGCTCGAGAGTTACAAGATAGCTAGGAAGGACCTAAAGAGAGAGCTAAGAAGAGCCAGGAGGTGACATGAGAAGTCTTTGGCAGGTAGGGTCAAGAATAACCCTAAAGCTTTCTATAGATATGTCAGGAATAAACGAATGACTAGGGTAAGAGCAGGGCCAGTCAAGGACAGTAGTGGCAAGTTGTGCTTGGAGTCCGAGGAGATAGGAGAGGTGCTAAATGAATATTTTTCGTCAGTATTCACACAGGCAAAAGACAATGTTGTCGAGGAGAATACCGAGATTCAGGCAACTGGACTAGAAGGGCTTGAGGTTCATAAGGAGTAGGTGTTAGCAATTTTGGAATGTGTGAAAATAGATACGTCCCCTGGGCCGGACGAGATTTAGCCTCGGATTCTCTCCGAAGCTAGGGAGGAAATTGCTGAGCCTTTGGCTTTGATCTTGAAGTCATCTTTGTCTACATGAATAGTGCCAGAAGACTGGAGGATAGCAAATGTTGTCCCGTTGTTCAAGAAGGGGAGTAGAGACAACCCCGGTAACTATAGACCAGTGAGACGTACTTCTGTTGTGGGCAACATATTGGAACTTTATAAGAGATGGGATGTATAATCATCTGGAAAGGAATAATTTGAGTAGAGATAGTCAACACAGTTTTGTGAAGGGTAGGTCGTGCCTCACAAACGTTATTGAGTTCTTTGAGAAGGTGACCATCAGGTGGATGAGGGTAAAGCAGTTGATGTGGTGTCTATGGATTTCAGAAAAGCGTTTGATAAGGTTCCCTACAGTAGGCGACTGCAGAAAATACGGAGGCATGGGATTCAGGGCGATTTAGCAGTTTGGATCAGAAATTGGCTCGCTGGAAAAAGACAAAGGTGGTGGTTGATGGGAAATGTTCAGACTTGAGTCCAGTTACTAGTGGTGTACCACAAGGATATGTTTTGGGGCCACTGCTGTTTGTCATTTTTATAAATGATCTGGAGGAGGGCGTAGAAGGATGGGTGAGTAAATTTGCAGATGATAACTAAAGTCGGTGGAGTTGTGGACAGTGCGGAAGGATGTTACACGTTACAGAGGGACTGAGATGAGCTGCAGCGCTGGGCTGAGAGGTGGCAAATGGAGTTTAATGCAGAAAAGTGTGAGGTGATTCATTTTGGAAGGATTAACAGGAAGACAGAGTACTGGGCTAATGGTAAGATTCTTGGCAGTGTGGATGAGCAGAGAGATCTCGGTGTCCTTGTACATAGATCCCTGAAAGTTGCCACCCAGGTTGAGAGGGTTGTTAAGAAGGCTTACGGTGTGTTAGCTTTTATTGGTAGAGGGATTGAGTTTCGGAGACATGAGGTCATGTTGCAGCTGTAGAAAACTCTGGTGCGGCCGGATTTGGAGTATTGCATACAATTCTGGTCGCCGCATTATAAGAACGACGTGGAAGCATTGGAAAGGGTCAGAGGAGATTTATCAGAATGTTGCCTGGTCTGGAGGAAAGATCTATGAGGAAAGGCTGAGGGACTTGAGGCTGTTTTCGTTAGAGAGAAGAATGTTAAGAGGTGACTTAATTGAGGCACACTAGATGTTCAGAGGATTGGATAGGGTGGACAGTGAGTCTTTTTCCTCGGATTGTGATGTCTAGCACGAGGTGACATAGCTTTAAATTGAGGGGAGATAGATATAAGACAGATGTCAGAGGTATGTTCTTTACTCAGAGAGTAGTAAGGGTGTGGAATGCCCTGTCTGCAACAGTAGTGGACTCGCCAACACTAAGGGCATTCAAATGGTGACTGGATAGTCATCGGGACGATAATGGATTAGTGTCGATGGGCTTTAGAGTGATTTCACAGGTCGGTGCAACATCGAGGGCCGAAGGGCCTGTATTGCGCTGTAATGTTCAATGTTCCATGTTCTATAAAGTGAAGGAGGGGTATCAATTTTACGCACGAGAGTTTCCACATAAATTCAGAGGCAGGTAAGTTGATTGTAGAAATTTCTTGCTGTGGTCTATAATTGTTTAGTTGGTGAGTTAATATATGTTGCTTCCAGATGCAGTAAAATTACGATATTGACAGGGATGAAATTGTAGAATGTACTCTCAAAACGCGCTCTCGAGGCGACAACCGAGACGACGGCAGTCATATTATAATTAAAAAGGAACTGAACAGGTGAGAAATTGCCACAGCTAATCGTCACACAGGGTTCTTGCTGAAAGACATGGAAGCAGACGATTGTTTTTCACAATGGCGGCATTGCGCATCGGGAAGATTGTTGACCATTAATGTGTGCCTGTATAGGTTATTACGACGGGATGATATCAGAGATGTATTACTCACGATTATTCACCTTGTATTTGACAGGTGACGATGCTGATGCAGTTTATTGTGAAACAACAATGTGAAGCGACAATGAAGAGATCACAATGTGAAAAAACTCTATTAAATATGTCACACAAGTCTGGGACTTTTAACCATAGTTAAGTTTGTTATTGCTCAAAAATGCAGCAAAGGATGTAATTCAGGTTCGCCAATTACCAGTACGATGTCTCTGACTGATATATCTCCGCATGTGTGTTTACGTTTCAATGGGTCAGTGTGGGCGAAAATGTGTGCGTTTATTTGTGTATATGTGTGCAACTTTATGTGCATACGAACGAATTTAAATATAATATAATTATAACGGAATTACATATATGAGGTAAACAATTAATTTCCAATAGAAAATGTTGAAATGAAAAAATAAATATACAAATAAACAACATACATTTTTTTTTAAATTCAGTTCAATGTATTTTTGTTTTAGATCTTTTGTCCTGAAACACATTTAACCACTTCAGCAGACTGCTGAAGCTGATCCCTGGGGATATTTTCCATCATGGCACTTCTGATAAGGTTAGAATCCTCTTCAAGTGCATTGAAATGCATTCAAGAATCCTGTGCATTGTATGGCACATCGGAAAATTAGCAAGGAAATATTAACGAAACATCAGGTTCTGGGGCAACGTTTAGAGGATATGTGCGGGGGAATTATTTCAGAGGGCAGTTGATGCCTGAAACTCGCTGCTGGCGGACGCGGTGGAAGAAGGTACGGTAGTGACGTTTAAAGGGTGTTGACAAATACAGAATTGGATGCGAATTGAGGGATACGGACCCTGACAGATGAGAAGGTTTTCGGTTAGAATGCAAGAATGGTCGGCGCAAGCTTGCAGGGCCGATGGGTCTGTTCCTGTGCTGTATTTTTCTTTCTTTTTTGTTCCATATACAAGGGAAACAATATATTTGGACATGACTTCTTAAAATGAATGGCCAAATAAACAAAGAAAGAACACAAGCAACATAGCATAATCAGGTAAATGGAAATTAAATGTTTTGCCCTCGTGTCCTGAAACACAAGTTCTACAAAAAGCTGAAGATTGTGACTTTGGGGACATTTTCCATTAAGGAAAGGAGACAATATCTCCAAGGAAACAGCATTTCCCACACCTCAGAAAGTTCGCAAAGCGTTATCGGAGACATCATTGTGTGTCAGAACAAAGAACAAAGAACAAAGTAACGGACAGCACAGGGACAGGAACTCCGGCCCTCCAAGCCTCTGCCGACCATGCTGCCCGTCTAAACTAAACAATTCTACACTTCCGGGGTCCGAATCCCTCTATTCGTCGTTCCAGTGAGAACGAGCCGAGTTTATTCAACCTCTCCTCATAGCGAATGCCCTCCATACCAGGAAACATCCTGGTAAGTCGCTTTTGCACCCTCTATACAGCCTCCTCTGGTAGCGTGGCAACCAGAATTGAAAACTATACTCCAGGTGTGGGCTAATTAAGGTTCTATACAGCTGCAACATGACTTGCCAATTCTTATATTCAATGTCCCGGCCAATGAAGGCAAGCATGCCGTATGCCTTCTTGACTACCTCCTCCACCCGTGTTTCCCCTTTCAGTGACCTGTGGACCTGTACACATAGATCTCTCTGACTTTCAATACTCTTGAGGGTTCTACCATTCACTGTATATTCCCAACCTGCATTGGACCTTCCAAAATGCATTACCTCACATTTGTCCAGATTAAACTGCATCTGCCATCTCTCCGCCCAAGTCTCCAAACAATCTAAATCCTGCTAAATCCTCTGACAGTCCTCATCGCTATCCGCAATTCCACCAACCTTTGTGCCGTCTGTAATCTTACTAATCAGGCCAGTTACATTTTCCACGAAATCATTTACATATACTAAGAACAGCAAAGGTCCCAGCACTGATCCCTGCGGAACAACACTAGTCACAGCCTTCCAATCAGAAAAGCACCCTTCCATTGCTATCCTCTGCCTTCTATGACCTGACCAGTTCTGTACCAATCAAACTTTAATTTGACACAACAAAAGTTAGCAGACAGAACACTCATGATTCCATTCTTAGCGTTTACTGCATGAACGTTATGTCCTATATTAAGTGAAAGCATACGACTAGTTTTAAAGAATGTCACAGGGCAAGTTATATTTTATTGCAAATTCATATAGTAATGTCACAGGTAGAAAAAATCGGAAAGCCCTTCGGCACTCATAGGGATTGAAGAATAATCATCTACAATTGAAATTTCAAAAAATACACCTTGAATGAGTCAATGACATAAGCATTAATAGTGTAAAAGAAAATAAATAAAAAATGAAAAGATTCAAAATACCGTCTTAATAAGTTGGAACATTCTGGAGCAGCAATTCTAATCTACATTTGGAGAGGCTACGTTTGATCCGTCATAGCCACCATGGTTTTCTCAGAGGGATGTCGAGCCTAAGGAATGTGATTGCATTTCTCGAGGAGTTGATCAGATGTAAAGGTTAGGGTAGTGAACATAAGAACATAAGAACATAAGAACTAGGAGCAGGAGTAGGCCATCTGGCCCCTCGAGCCTGCTCCGCCATTCAATGAGATCATGGCTGATCTATTGTGGACTCAGCTCCACTTTCCGGCCCGAACACCATAACCCTTAATCCCTTTATTCTTCAAAAAACTATCTATCTTTATCTTAAAAACATTTAATGAAGGAGTCTCTACTGCTTCACTGGGCAAGGAATTCCATAGATTCACAACCGTTTGGGTGAAGAAGTTCCTCCTAAACTCAGTCCTAAATCTACTTCCCCTTATTTTGAGGCTATGCCCCCCCCCCCCCTAGTTCTGCATTCACCCGCCAGTGGAAACAACCTGCCCGCATCTATCCTATCGATTCCCTTCATAATTTTATATGTTTCTATAAGATCCCCCCCCCCCCCTCATCCTTCTGAATTCCAACGAGTACAGTCCCAGTCTTCTCAACCTCTCCTCGTAATCCAACCCCTTCAGCTCTGGGATTAACCTAGTGAATCTCCTCTGCACACCCTCCAGTGCCAGTACGTCCTTTCTCAAGTAAGGAGACCATAACTGAACACAATACTCCAGGTGTGGCCTCACTAACAACTTATACAATTGCAGCATAACCGCCCTAGTCTTAAAGTCCATCCCTCTAGCAATGAAGGACAACATTCCACTCGCCTTCTTAACCACCTCTTGCACCTGTAAACCAACATTTTGCGGCTCATGCACTAGCACACCCAGGTCTCTCTCTGCGCAGCAGCATGTTTTAATATTTTATCATTCAAATAATAATCCCTTTTGCTGTTATTCCTACCAAAATTGATAACCTCACATTTTTCACATTGTATCATCTCCCAGACACTAGCCCATTCATTTAACCTACCCAAATCCCTCTGTAGACTTCCAGTATCCTCTGCACTGTTTGCTTTACCAAAATAAATTGAAAGTATGATTTCAAATGGCATAATTGAAGTTTGTGGCAGCCAATGGAGCTCACCCATCGTGATTGTTCAATTTGCCTTCTTAATCACCTGTTGCACCTGAAAACCAACATTCTGCGACTCATGCACGAGCACACCCAGGTCTCTCTGCACAGCAGCATGTTTTAATATTTTATCATTTAAATAATAATCCCTTTTGCCGTTATTCTTACCAAAATGGATAACCACACATTTGTCAACATTGTATTCCATCTGCCAGACCCTAGCCCATTCACTTAGCCTGTCCAAATCCCTCTGCAGACTTCCAGTATCCTCTGCACTTTTTGCTTTACCACTTATCTTCGTGTCGTCTGCAAGCTTGGACACATTGCCCTTGGTCCCCAACTCCAAATCATCTATGTAAATTGTGAACAGTTGTGGGCCCAACACTGATCCCTGAGGGACACCACTAGCTACTGATTGCCAACCAGAGAAACACCAATTAATCCCCACTCTTTGCTTTCTATTAATTAACCAATCCTCTATCCATGCTCCTACTTTCCCCTTAATGCCATGCATCTTTATCTTATGCAACAACCTTTTGTGTGGCACCTTGTCAAAGGCTTTCTGGAAATCCAGATATACCACATCCATTGGCTCCCCGTTATCTACCGCACTGTTAATGTCCTCAAAAAATTCCACTAAATTAGTTAGGCACGAACTGCCCTTTATGAACCCATGCTGCGTCTGTCCAATGGGACAATTTCCATCCAGATGCCTCGCTATTTCTTCCTTGATGATAGATTCCAGCATCTTCCCTACTACCGAAGTTAAGCTCACTGGCCTATAATTACCCACTTTCTGTCTACCTCCTTTTTCAAACAGTGGTGTCACGTTTGCTAATTTCCAATCCGCCGGGACCACCCCAGTGTCTAGTGAATTTTGGTAAATTATCACTAGTGCATTTGCAATTTCCCTTTATTTTTGAAATGTTTGCATGATAGTAAAAACGTTTTGTTATATTGACACAATGTTATTGTTGCCTTGTTGTTGTTGATATGTTAAAGTGGAGTGAGCAGGTAGGGTGGGTGGGTGGGCAGTGAATGGGAGGCGGAGGTTAAACACCAGTCCTGGAGTGAGCAGGTAGGGTGGGTGGGTGGGCAGTGAATGGGAGGGGGGAGATGAAGCACCAGTCCTGGAGTGTGCAGGTAGGGTGGTTGGGCAGTCAATGGGAGGCGGAGGTTAAACACCAGTCCTGGAGTGAGCAGGTAGGATGGTGGGTGGGCAGTGAATGGGAGGCGGAGGTTAAACAGCAGTCCTGGAGTGAGCAGGTAGAGTTGGTGAGTTGGGAAGTGACTGGGAGGCGGAGGTTAAGCAGCAATCCTGGAGTGGACAGGTAGTTGAGTGAGTTGGACAGTAAATCGGAGGGGGGAAGGATTAACACCAATACTAGAGTAAGCAGGTAGAGCGGGTGAGTTGGACAGTAAATGGGAGGGGGAGGGTAAATACCAATCCTGAAGTGCAGGTAGAATCGGTGAGTTGGACAGTGATTGGGAGGGGGGTGCATTAGTGTCTGTGCCTTTATTCCCAATGAGGCAGTCGGAGTTGGTGATTAAACAAAAGAGGAAGAGACACAGGCCCTGAGAGTGAGTCTCCAGTCAGTACTCACTGCCAATCCTCTGGTGTACTTACCTCCCTACACTCGCCACTCGCTCCCTCCATTCCCCAGTACCTCCCTCCATTCCCCTCCATCCAGTCCCCCATCCACAGTGTGATTTGATGTGTTTTCAACAATTAAATTGGTCCATTGTTTGGACGTGTATATAAAATGGATTTTATAAAACTGAGATTGTGACTATCGAAATGGGAGTATTCTTGGTACCTTGCTGTGTCTTTATATTTCAATAATGTTTTGCTTTCATCAATTTCCAGGTTGCTCTTTCTCTCCCCAAGGAGAGGTGATTTTGTCGATCGGACGACGCAAAGAGAATCTTTACTCAACGGGAAATCCCCATACAAGAGCTGAGAGAAAAATATTTTAAAATTTAAAAAAAACAATTTATTAGGGCATTGGTAGTTTATATCATAGTAACGATAACATCAAAATAAATATGGTATATAAATCAATTTCAACCCTGTCACGTCAATGTGTCTTTGTCTCATGGGAGTGTCCCTTTAAGAAATGTTTTTGTCCTATCACATGGCTTCAGCGATGTCATTGTGTGGGTGGAGCTGGGCTGTGGCTCTGAGTTTTACTTTCGCTTTGAGTTTGAACTGGTTTAGTACTGCAGAGGTTGAAAGAAGTGTCTCTCTATCTTCATTTTAAAAGCTGATTTGATTCTGAACTTCCGGTGAGGTTCTGTACTTCTGGTGGCGCTCGCGAGCGGGGTGGCTGCGTCGAGAAGAGGCTCTCGCCGGTCCGCGATGTTTCGGACTTTTTCGGCGGTTTCCCCGTTGTTCTTTTTTTCCGAGTTCCTTCGGCCTTTGGGGCCTGAGGGACTGAGGGATCAAAGCAAAGTGGGAGGAAGAGTTGGGAGACGATATGGAGGAGGGGTTCTGGTGTGAGGTGCTCCGGCGAGTGAACGCCTCCACCTCGTGCGCGAGGTTGGGGCTGATACAGCTGAAGGTGAAGACTGCACCTCACGAATGCGAGGATGCGCCGATTCTTTGAACGAGCAGACGTTGTGTGTGAGCGTTGCGGGGTCGGGCCGCTAATCACGTTCATATGTTTTGGCCCTGTCCAAAGCTAGAGGATTACTGGACGGAGATTTTTAGGGTAATTTCTGAAGTGGTGCACGTGAAACTGGACCCGGGCCCTCGGTGGGCCATATTCGGGGTGTCAGACCAGCCAGGGTTGGAAACGGGAGCCGAGGCAGATGTTGTCACCTTCGCCTCGTTAATCGCCCGGATGCGGATTCTGTTGGGTTGGAGAGAAACCTCGCCACCCTGTGCCCTGTGGCGGCGGACCTGTTGGAATTCTTCACTCATGAGAAGGTTAAGTTTGAACTGAGGGGAAAGATGGAGGAATTCTACAATTCATGGGCATTATACTTCATGAACTTTCAAGAACTGGATAACATCGGACATTAGCTGGGGTGGGTGGATGGGAGGTTTGGGGGTGGGAGTGGGGGGGGGGGGGGGGCTGTGTGTGTTAATGGCGACTATGTGTGATTCCTGATTCCTTTTTGTCATTTGTTTCTGTGAACATGCGGGCTACTGTTTGGGGTTTGATGGGAGGTTGGGATCGTTTTTATTGATATGCGGATTGACATATTTGTTACGAATTATTGTTTATTGTTGGTGGGTGTAAATTTGGGAGAAAATTTGAAAAAGAAGGAGAATAAAAAAAATATATTTTTTTTAAATTAAAAGCTGTTATGAGATTACTTGATAACTTAAAAGAGCTAAATGTTTTGTGGAAGGAATTCAAACCTGCTGTTTTGGAAAGGAAACAAGAGCATCCATACCAAGTCGTAAAGATTGTAAGAATGCCATGTGCTGGGCCGCAACTTTGAAAAGGGGGTTTGGGTTTATGGGATTTGTTATTGAATTGGAACAGTTAAGAGGGAATTCATTAAGGGTTAGGAATAGATTACTGGAGGGATATTTATGTTTGTAGTTGATAAAAATTCTTGCATGTGTGTGGTTATACAAATGTTAACTAAGTTTGTAGAATAAAGCTTGTTTTTTGTTGAAAAGCGAGACCTCTGCTGAATAAAACCTGAAAGGCAGGCACTTGTGGTCAAAGTAACCAAAATCAATCAACACTTTTAGGTCGCGTGAACTCCATGATATACTTTGGAGTTTTCTAAACCCTGGCCCATAACATTTGTCCTTCATTATTACACCCCCAGAATACACTTGAGGTATGGTTACTCAAGGGTTGGGGTCTATTTTGGAGGGAGGGGGGGGGGGGGGGTCAGGCGTCTCAGTGTCTCTGGGGGGAGTTGGAGACTCGTGGGATTTTCACTCCAAGAATTGGGTGAGGCATTCCAGTGAACAAGGTGGAGTGTGGGAGCAGGAGGGAACGCAGGTTCAGGATGGGTTTGGTGTGTTTAATAAATTAAATACTGGGGCACACAGGAGGCATTTGCACCGTCATTTTATTTTAATCTGTCTCCATGTGGGTCAGGGTTTCGTAAGGGGGAGAAGCCCACACCCCCAGCTCTCTATCCATATAGCAATAACATATGAAAAATACTAAATTGATCTGTGGTTATATGGTTGGGGGGGGGTCAATTTGGTGGGGGAAAATATTTTTTGGGGGGAAATATTTTTGGGGGATATTTTGGGGGTGATATTTGGGTAGGAAATATTTTGGCGGAATATAATTGAGGGGGTAATAAAATTTGGGGGTGAATACATTTTGGGGAAATAAGCAGCTAGGGGGAAACCCAGCACAGGGGGGGTTGGACAGAAGCCAGTAGAGGGGGAGGGTCAGAACCCAGCAGAGGGGGAGGGGCATAACCCAGCAGAGAGGGAGGGGCAGAACCCAGCAAAGGAGGGGAGCAGAACCCAGCAGAGGTGGAGGGGAAGAACGCAGCAGAGTAGGGAGGGACAGAACCCAGCAGAGGTGGAGGGGCAGAAGCAAGCAGAGGGGGAAGCAAAACACAGCAGATGGAGGGGCAGAACCCAGCAGAGAAGGGGAGCAGAAACCAGTAGATGGGGAGGCAAAACACAGCAGGTGGGGCAGGACCCAGCAGAGTGAGGGGGAAGCAAAACAGAGAAAAGGAGTGGGGGGGTCACAGCAGGGGTAGCAAATCACAGCAGAGGGGGTGCAAAACTCAGCAGAGGGGGGCAGAGCTCAGCAGAGGGGGTGGCAGAACCCAGCAGAAGGAGGGGCAGAACCCAGCAGAGGTGGTGGCAGAAACCAGCAGAAGGAGGGCAGAACCCAGCAGAGCGGGAGCAGAACCGAGCAGGAGGAGTGGCAGAACCCAGCAGAGGGGGGGGGGGCAGAACGCGGCAGAGGGGGTGGCATAACCCAGCAGACGGAGGCGCAGAACCCAGCAGAGGGGGCAGAACCCAGCAGAAGGGGGGGAGCCCAGCAGAGGGGCATAACACAGCAGAAGGGGGCAGAACCCAGCAGAGGGGGGGGGCAGAACCCAGTAGGAGGAGGAGAACCCAGCATAAGGGGGGAGAACTAAGCAGAGGGGGGCCACAACCCAGCAGAGGAGGGAGAGGAGGGCAGAACCCAGCAGAGGGGGGCAGAACCCAGTAGATGGAGGGGGAGAACACAGCAGAAGAGGGGAGAACCAAGCAGAGGGGGGGGCAGAACCCAGCAGAGGGGGGTGGCAGAACCCAGCAGAGGGGGGGCAGAACCCAGTAGATGGAAGGGAGAACCCAGCAGAGGGGGGGGCAGAACCCAGCAGAGTGGGGGGGGGCAGAAACAAGAAGGGGGGGCAGAACACAGCAGGGGGGGGGCAGAACCCAGTAGATGGAAGTGGGAAATCCAGCAGTGGGGTGGGCAGATCTCAGCAGATGGAGGGGTAGAGCAAAACCCAGCAGAGTGAGGGGGACAGATCCCAGCAGAGAGGTTGGGGGTTAGAACCCATCAGAGCGTTTACTCTATCTGGGCTTCTCAGTATTCTGTAAGTTTCAATTAGTTTTCACCTCATCATCCTCAACTCCAACGAGCCCATACCCAGAAACCTCGACCGCTCCCCGTATGACAAATCCTTCATTCCGTGAATCATTCTTGTGCACCTCCTCATGACCCTCTCCAGTGCACGCATATCTTCCTTTGATATGGATGCCACAACTGCTCACAATATTCCAAATGGGGTCTGAAATTAATCCCACTGCCCCTGCTCTCCCGATAGCACTCTATGAATGACCAAACTAATCGGTCTTCCACACTCTCTCACCGTAGCCCTGGATCAATCTCCAAGCCAATCCAACAGGACCTCTTGTCCCAGTAATCCTGCATCAAGGCCAATCTAATCACACAGAGCCGCATTCCACTGTAGCTTTATCGCAAGCCCAAACTAAGGCACACACACCCAGCTGACCGGGCATTGGGGAGTCACACACACACACACAGATGATCGGCCATGGGGAAAGCACACACACCAGCTGGTCGGCCATTGGGGGGGAGTCACAAACTCCCACCTGATCGACCATGGGGGTGGCACACACACCAGCTGATCGGATGTGGGTGAGGCACATACACCCAGCTGGGTGAAGCACACATACACAGCTGATCGGATGTGGGTGAGGCACATACACCCAGCTGGTCGACCATGGGGGAAGCACACTTACACAGCTGATCTGCCGGAGGGGTGCACACACCCATACCCAACTGATCGGCCGTGGGCGAATCACACGTACACCCAACTGTTCCACCATGGGGGTTGTCACACACACACACAGCTCATCGGCCATGGGGGGAGGCATACATACCCAGCTGATCAGCCATGATAGGAATCCCACACATCCTGCTGAATGGTCATGTGGGAATCATGCAGCCCCAGCTGATCGCCCATGTGGGAATCATTCAGAACCAGCTGATCTGTCGTCTAGGAATCACAGACCAGCTGATGGGCCTTAGGAGAATCACACACACCTATCTGATCACCAATGGGGGAATTATTCATGCCCAACTTGTGCCTGACGCCGTTCCTATTCTTCCTCCTCCCAGCCGCCAGGCGCCGCTACAGATCCCCATGCGGAGGCTGCTGCTCGTCCCGGTGTCACTTCCTGGCCCAGCACCCCCGGCCCAGCCGCTCAAACACACAAAACGTAAGATGGCCGCCGACCACCTCCAAAGGTAACACAAGGTGGCATTAGGATGAGTTCAGGGCGAGGCTGGCTGGTGATGGGCAGTTTCACCGGCACTGGCAGGAGAGAGATGCCGTGTGGGTGGGCTTTCCTCTCATGATTTAATTAATTGAAGTATTGGACCAAAGGGAAATTTCAGCACATTCTTCAACTGCTGTCTGAATTGAGTCTGTGTCACGGCGTAAATCGCAGTGTTTGTGCAGCAACTCAAGAGCTGCAACATGAAGCCCAATTCCATAACATAATAATCTAACCATACAGAGTAATTCCCCAGATACCACATTCGGCTCCACATAGAATAAACCATTAACATTGACCATAACAGGATGAAATTGGCCGAGATAATAAAAAGCAAAATGATGGATTTCCTCCGACTCTCCATCTCTGGGTCTCTGGGACTGTCCCCACTGCTGTGAGCCCGGAGTCTCCTGCGGGCCCTGCTGCTCAGGACAATGTGTCTAACGGTGAAAACATTGAGGAGCAGAATCAGGGCGAATGGCACACACGGGGTTAGAATGTGGTGGAGGAACTCGATTGTTACCCAGACAGGAGAAAACTTAACATCATCTGTGAGAGCACAAAATCCGGGGTCGTTCTTCAGCCAATACCGACCTGTGAACATAAAATACCAGAAAATGTTCTTCAAACAGCTCAGCACAGTCACTGTTCCCAGAACCACAGCCGCCGTTTTCTCGCTGCAATATTTACTTTTCAGCTTTGAGCAACAAATGGCCACAAATCGATCAAAGGTGAAAGCGACGGTGAACCAGACAGAACAGTCAGTGGCTGCATAAAGCAGGACGGCGTGGATATTACACACGGGGATGGACCGCAGGAAATTAAACTGTTCATCAAAGACAATGGGAATGTGTCTCAATATCAGGTCGAAAATAACGACCAGTAGATCCCCCACTGCCATCGCCACCAGGTAACAAGTGACACATTTGGAAAGTCCACAGTTTTTCCTCTTCATGATCACAATTGTGATGATGTTCACTGAGAGGAAAGGAAATAAACAATGAAATGATACATCAGGCCAAGGAAGACATTACCAGTGTGATTGAGGTGGTGTTAATAAAATAAAACAAATACACACACTCACAGACTCAGAGACACGAACACACACACTCACATTCCCAGAGAGACACAAATACACACTCTCACAGGCACGAATAAACAAACACAAAGACACAGAGACACTAACACAAACACTCACATTCCCAGAGAGACACAAATACACACACTCACAGACACGAATAAACAAACACACAGACACAGATACACTAACACGCACACTCACAGACACACACAAAGACACAAATGCTCACACTGACAGACACAGTGACACAAACACACACACTCACAGAGCGTCATGAATGCACGCACTCACAAATACACAGAAACACGAAGACTCACAGAGACAGAGACACACATATATACTCACAGACATACAGAGACATAAATACACACACTCACAGAGACACAGATACACCAATATTCACACTCTGAGACACACAGAGAGACGAAAACAAACACTCACAGACACATATACACTACAACACACAATCACAGACACACAAAGGCACTACAGACACATATACACTACTACACACACTCACAGACACAGAGAGACAGTTATAAGCACACTCACTTCCACACCCAGATGCACTAATACACACACTCACAGACACGCACATAAACACCAGTACACACACTCACAGATACAGAGACACTAATACATACGCTCATAGACACATATACACTGATAAACACACTCACAGACACATACAGAGTCACTAATACACACTCACAGACACACAGAGACACAAACATACACACTCACAGACACAGAGAGAGTTTAATGCACACACTCACAGTCACACAAAGACACTAATGCACCCACTTAAAGACACACACAGACACAAATACACACACTCACAGACACACAGGGGCACAAATACACACACTCACAGAGAAACAGAGAGACGAATGCACATACTCACGGACACACAGAGACACAAAAGCACACACTCACAAACACACAGAGAGACACCAATACACACTCACAGGCCCACAGGGACAGTAATACACACACTCACAGACACACAGAGACAATACTAGATACACTCACACACACAGAGACACAAATACACACGCTCACAAACACACAGACACGAATACACACTCACAGACACACAGATGCACTAATAGATACACTCACAGACACAGAGACACAATTACAGGCACTCACAAACACAGTGAGGCACTAATGCACAGTCACAGACACAGCGACACAAATACATACACTCACAAACACACAGAGACACGAATACACACTCACATAAACACACAGAGACACTAATACGCACACTCACAGACACAGAGGTACAAATACACACACTCAAAAACACATAGGCTCGAATGCACACACTCACAGACACAGCGACAGACATACACACACTCACAGACACACATAAATACTAATAAACACTGAGATAAACACACAGAGACACTAATAGAAACAGTCACAGACACAGACACAAATGCACACACTCACAAACACACAGAAATACTAATACACACTCACATAAACACACAGAGTTGCTAATAGATACACTCACAGACACAGAGGCACAACTACACACACTAACAAACACACAGACACCAATACAGACACTCACTGTCACAGCGACAGAAATACACACACTCACAGACACACATAAACTAATACACACTCACATAAACACACAGAGACACCAATAGATACACTCACAGACACAGAGAAACACATGCATACACTCACAAACACACAGACACGAATATACGCACTCACAGCGACAGAAATGCACACACTCACAGACACACATAAACACTAATGCACACTGACATAAAGCCACAGAGACGCTAATAGATATACTCACAGACACAGCGACAGAAATACACACACTCACAAACACACAGCGACACTAATACACACTCACATAAACACACAGAGTCACTAAGAGATACACTCACAGTTACAGAGGCACAAATACACACACTCACAGGCACATAGGCTCGAATACAGACACTCACAGACACAGCGACAGAAATACACACACTCACAGACACATAACTACTAAGAACCACTCACATAAACGCACAGAGACACTGATAGAACCAGTCAAAGACACAGACACAAATGCACACACTCACAAACACACAGCGACACTAATACACACTCACATAAACACACAGAGTCACTTATGGATACACTCACAGACACAGAGACACAAATGCACACACTCACAAACACACAGACATGAATACACACACACACAGTCACAGCGGCAGAAATGCACACTCACAGACACACATAAACACTAATTCACACTGCCATAAACACACAGAGAAACTAATAGATACACTCACAAACACAGAGGCACAAATACACACACTCACAAACACACAGACACGAATACACACACTCACAGTCACAGCGTTAGAAATACACACTCTCACAGACACACATAAACATTAATACACACTCACATAAACACACAGAGTCACTAATAGATACACTCACAGACACACAGACGCACTAATAGATAAACTCACAGACACACAATTATATGCACTCAAAAACACACAGAGATGCACGCATACACAGTCGCAGACACAGCGACAGAAATACACACACAGACAGACAGAAACACTAATACACATTCACATAAACACACAGAGACACTAATAGATACATTCACAGAAGGAGAGACAAATACACACACTCACCAACACACAGATACACGAATACACACTCACAGACACACAATGCACTAATAGATCAACTCACAGACAAAGAGACACATATAAACACACTCACAAACAGACAGACACGAATAAACACACGCACAGACACAGCGACAGAAATACACACACACACAAACACACAGAGAGACAGTAATACGCACGCTCGCAGACACACAGAGAGTCAGTAATGCACACATTCACAGACACAGCGACACAAATGCACACACTCAGAGACACACATAAACACTAATACACACCAATCCATCATGCAAACCAGCCTCTCATCCATTGGCTCGGTCTACAATCCACACTGCCTCGGCAAGGCAGCCAGCAAATTAAGGACCCCACGCATCCCGGTCAGTCTCTTCCGCCCTCTTCTGTCTGGAAGAAGAGAGGGACACAAACACAGGCACACATAAAAACACACACAAACACACAGAAACGTACCCATAACACCCCCCCCCCCCCACTACACAGACAATTTAGCACACATACCTTCACATACACACTCAAAGACGCCGATAAACACACACACATACACCCTCGCCACACCCAAACAGACAGCCACGCACAAACAAATTGATAGGCGCACCTACACCTAGACACGCATCCACGCACACATGCCCTTACACACATACCCACACTCACATGTGCACCCATAGATACAAAAATCATGCTCCCACCTAATCATGCACACCCATATCCAAACACCCACCCACACACAAACAAACAGACACAGCAACACGCACCCACACACAAATACTCACACGCACACTTAGACTGTCTCACACACACTGACCGACACACACTGACAAACGCCCCCACAGACAAACTGTTCCCCCACACACAGATCCCCAAATATACATACCCACACACACATGCACCCACTCACATAGCTTTACACGCAGACACACACATTCACCCATACACCTGCACACAGGCACATATTCGAAGTCATAACCGAACGCGCAGAGAAACACACGCACACGCACGCACACCCACACGCACACCCGACATCCACACACACTCTCGCACGCATACGCACTCTCTAACACGCACATATACTCACATACACACTCAAGAACACACGAACTCACATACACTCAACTGCTCACTCCCACATGCACCAACACACACTTGCTCACACACACTCTAATACTCGTTATTACGAGGGAGGAAGTATTAGGTGTGTTACAAAGCACTAGACGAATAACCAGGGCCAGGTGGCATCTATCCCAGATTGTTCAGGGATGCAAGAGATGAAATCGCTGGGCCTCTGACAGAAATCCTTGTGTCCTCATTGGCCACAGGTGAGATACCAGAGGATTGGAGGATAGCCAATATTGTACCATTATTTAATAAGGGTTGCAAGGATAATCTTGGTAATTATAGGCCCGTGAGATTGATGTCAGTGATAATTAATTTTTCGGAAAAGATTCCCAGAGATAGGATCTATGCACATTTGGAAGTGAATGGTATTATTAGCGACAGACAGCATGGTTTTGTACGAGGGAGGTCATGCCTCACCAATTTGATTGACTTGTTTGAGGAGGTGAGAAAAATGATTCATGAGGGAAAGGCTGTGGTTGTTCTCTACGTGGACTTTATTAACGCATTTGATAAGGTACCTCATGGCAGGCTGGTGCAAAAAATTAGATCACATGGGGGCCAGGGGTGAAACAGCTGGATGGATCCAGAATTGGCTTGACCATTGAAGACAAAGGGTAGCAGTGGAAAGGTGTTTTTCCGAATCGAGGTCTGTTACCAGTGGTGATCTGCAGGGATCAGTACTGAGACCTCTGCAGTTTGTAATATATAGAAATGATTTGGAAGAAAACGTAGTGGGTCTCATTCGCAAGTTTTCGGATGATGCTAAGATTGCCGGAGTTGCGAATAGTGGTGGATTGTCAAATAATACAGCAGGATATAGGTCGGCTGAAAAATTGGGCAGAGAAATGGCAGGTCAAATTTAACCCAGGGAAATGCGTGGTGATGCATTTTGTTTTAACCAATTCAGATGGGAGCTATAAAATAAATGGGAGGACCATCAGGAGCATAGGGACACGGAGAGGTCTGGGCGTGCAAATCCACAGATCCTAAAACGTGGCAGCACAGGTGGAAATGGTGGTAAGAAAGCATCTGGCATGCTTGGCTTCCTAGGACGAGGTATGAAAGCTCAAAAAATTATGTTGCGATTATATAGCGCGTTGGTTAGGCCACATTTGGAATACTGTGTCCAATTCTGGTCACCGCACTTCCAGAAGGACGTGGAGGCTTCGGAGAGAATACAGAAAAGGTTCACCAGTATATTGCCTAGTTATGGAGGGCATTAGCTTTGCGGAGAGATTGAATAAACTGGGATTGTTCTCCTTAGAGTGACGCAAGCTGAGGGGCGACCTGGTAGAAGTTTATAAATTATGAGGGGTGTAGATAGGATGAACTGTTGGAGGATTTTTCCCAGGGCGGAAATGACAATTACAAGGGAGCACAAGATCAAGTTGAGGGGGGAAAGGTTCAATGGAGATGTGCAGGGAAGTTTTTTACACAGACGGTGGTGGTGGACAGGAATGCACTGACAACTGAGGTGGTTGGGGCAGATACGTTAGCGACATTTCAGACTTATCTGGAAAGGCACATGAACAGACGGGAGATAGAAGGATACAGGCGGTTGGTCTCGATAGGGCACGTGATCGGCGCAGGCTTGGAGGAACGAAGGGCCTGTTCCTGTGCTGTAATGTTTTTTGTTCTATGTACTTACTCGCACAAGCTCCCGCACATACATGTTCACACAAACTCACAGACTGACACTCACACACCCACCCACGCATATACTCACACACATCCTCACAGGCACACTAAAATTGCTACACACACTCACACATAGAAACACACGCACACCTACCCACACATGCGCGCAGCACACGCTCCCACAAACACCAACACTCACAAATGCACACACACACCCACACGCCCTCACCCAGACACTGACACACATCCACAAATACACACACATATACAGATACATATCGAGACATCCCACCCACACATAGCCAGCCACACACACACAGAAATGCACACACACCCGGACCCAGACGACATCCAGACACATCCAGACACTTACCCACACATCGACACGCATACAGAGACTCTCGCGCACACTCAAATAAACACTCTCATACAATCAATGACATAGAAAGAGACACGCGTCCTCTCACCCACACAGACACACCTAGACTGTCACCCTCCCACACACACATAAGTATACACACATATACATGAATCCGCACACACATCCACAAACACCCCCACATACCCACACTCTTACCCACAAACTAACAAAGAAACACCCACACACACATACGCACACAGCCAAACTCTCAGACACTCACACACAAACACATTCAATCACAACCGAGCCACCCCCACACACAAAACGCACACCAAACACACAACTACGCAAACAAGCTCCAAAACATGAACACAAAAACCCTCACCCACACACACAGTCATACCGACAGACATTATCCCACTCACACTCACACAACTCCATGCATACGCACACTCACACACAATCATGCACAAACACGCACTCACCCACACGCTCAACCACTCACACACAAAGTCACGCTCACGCACCCACGCACGTATAGCCACATCTACACACCCACACACAAACATAAACTAACCATATGCACACCCAAACGCGAACACACAAACACCAACATACACTCCAAGGCACACACGCACATGCACACAACAACACACCCACACACACATAAACATACCCAAACAGACCCCCGACACCTACACAGACATACAAAGGAAATTGAATCTGCCACACAAACACTCGCACACGCACACGCACACATAGTCACAGCCATACGCACACCCCATCAAACACACATAGTCACCCACACAATCATCAAGACACACCCACACTCAAATACGAACACACCCGCACATTCACACACACCCTACAGCCAGCCACACACCAATATATCTGCACATATATGTATACAACACAAGCGCAGTTACCCACACACCACACACAATACTGCACATACACCCAACACACCCACACATATCACACACACACACAAGCTCCCACGCACACGTTGCCCCGCCAGATACTACAACCCACTCACCCAAACTCACACGCACCAATACACACTCTCACCCACACTCAGACCTACACAGAAACACACACGGACACATACATATATAGTCCCACATGCACACATACACAACCAGACTCATACCCAGCCATTCCCAAACGCACGCGCACACACAGTTGCACTCACACTCACAGCCACACATTCATACGTATAGTGGCAGCCGTGTGTACCATTTCCAATATGCAATGCAGAACTCGCCAAGCTTCCTTGGCCAGCACCTTCCAAACTCACAACCCTGACCACTCGAAGGACAAAAGCAGATACCTGGGTTCACCACCACCTGGAGGTTCTCCTCCAGGTCACGCACCTTCCCGACTTGGAAATACTTCGCCGTTCCTTCTCTGTTGCTGAGTCAAAATCTTGGAAGTCCCTCCAGAGCAGCACCGTGGCTCCACCTACACCTCAGGGACTGCACCAGGTGTTATGGGCAAGGGTTGAAAAAGTTTCAAAGTATATTATGAAGCCCACCTGACCTACAACCTTTATGTTGAAATTGGCTAGGATGAGCACAAAGCCTTCCTTTCAGGTGGTATTCAACAGACTTCTTTAGCGTTTGAATTTAAAAACAGTTTTCTTCTAAGACTGTAGTTAACATTTGTATAAGCACACACAACAAGTATTTGTATTAATTGCGAAAATAAAGACCCCACACAGCTACAGTAATTTATGTATAACCCTTAATGAATCCCCCCTTTAACTGTTCCAATTCATTAACAAAATCCAAGTAAAACCAAAAAAAACTTTTTTCAGCATATGGCCTTCCCACTTGTATAAGACTGTTGTTACTGATACTTTGTTCCCCTTATCAAACAACAAATTTGAAATCCTTCCAGAGAGCAATTACCTCTTTCAGGGTAACAAGCTGACTGGAACAGCTTTTAAAATGAAGATAGGGTGGAAGGCCCAAAAAACCTCTGTTCTCTGTCTGTAGTCCACAGCAGCCACATGTGAAAGCGAAACGAAAAAACTCACAACCACAACTCAGCTCCATCCACACAATGATATCACTGAAGCATTGTGATAAGACAAAAACCATTCATAAAGGGACACTCCCATGACACAGGCCATGATGGCAGCGCACCACCATCTTATGCAGAGTAACAAGGGATTGTCAGTAAATTGTGGCCGAGCCAGCGACACCCACAACGTAACTGAATAAAACAATACTGAGCCGCAGCCAGACCGGGAAGGAATGGAGATCAGGTTGGCTCTAAGTAGAGTCTCCATCGTGTTGTGTAGCACCACCATCGCATTAAACAGCATTGATTTCAAATAGATCGAGCACCTCAAAACTGGGCTTTGATGAGACGCTGTTGTCCATCAGCAGCAGCAGAATTGTAACAACTACAAACTATAACTTTATGGCTGATCCTATTCCCCAACCTCCCAATCACATCGCTCCAGGGAATCCTCCCTGGTTCAATGAGGAGTGCAGCAGAACATGCCAGGTGCAGTACCAGGCAGACCTGAAAATGAGGAGGCAACCTGGTGAAGCTACAACACAGGAGAAGCAGAGACATGAAAACCCTCAGATCAGATCTAAACTCAGCAGTCCTGCCACAGCCAGCCGTGAATGGTGGTGGATACTAAAACAATCCATTCCAGCAGGAGGTTTCACAAGTATCCCCATCTTCAATAATCGGGGAGACCAGCATATCAGGGTAAAAGTCATGGATGAAGCAATCCCAACGATGTTCAACCAAAAGTGCCGATGGAATGATCCCCGGGAGGTCCGCAATATCACAGATGGCATCAAACTTGATTCACTCGACATGGCATCAACAAACCGCTGACGGTACACGATCCTGAAAAGGCTCTGGTCCCTGACCATGTTCCAGAAATAGGACTGACGACCTGTGGCCCCACAACTTGGCCCATAACCAGGCTGCTCCAGTAGAGCTAGAACATTGGCATCTACCCGGCAATGTGGAAAATTGCGCAGCTCTGCCCTGACACGAAGAGTTGGACAAATCCAACCTGGAAAATTGCCGTCCCATCAGTCTGCTGTCGACCGTTAGCAATGTGATGGAAGGGATCAACAACAAAACAATCAAGCGGCACTTACTCAGCAATAACCGGCTCACAGACGCTCAGTTTGTGTTGTGCCTGGATCACTCGACTGCTGACATCATCGTAGCCTTCGTTCAAACATGGACAACACACTGATGTAAGAGGTGAGTTAATATGAAGGCAGCTCACTGATGTCACATTCAGAAGCTGCCTCACATTACCTCCGCAAGCTGGGCACACCCCGACACGGTATCTGTGCAGCTGGGAGATGGACAGACTACACTGGAAGTGACCAGCAGTGCAGCGGTGTGGATGCACAATTTATGCATCGATATTTCCACAGCACAGGGACAGGAGGGGCTGTATCATTGAAATCTAGTGTCAGAGAGAGAAAGTGTGCGGTACTGGGGACGGGGAGATTGTGGGGGGCGGGAAGCTCTGTTTTCAGGCTCTGTTTAAACGTCAACAAGCAGATACGTTTTGACAAATGGATAGAGCTTTGGCCAATCAGACGGACAACGTAATCGTGGGATTGGATCAGATGATTGAGACAACCAAGGCTTTGCCAGAGCAGCTGGTGATAAAGGTCAGTGAGTACAAGATGATGGTTCGAGGGGATTTGGTCACAGGTTGGAATGTGGGCAGCAGAGTTTGAGATGAGCTTAGATTCTGCAGCTTTGCAACTGGAAAGCTGGTCAGCATGGAATCATAGAACTTGCTGCTCTGAATAAGGTTATTCGGCCCATCGAGTCTGCACCGGCCTCGGAAAGAGCACCCTACCTAAGCCCACACCTTCACCACATCCCCATAACCCAACAACTGCATCCAACATTTTTACACACCAAGGGCAATCTATCACGGCCAATCCACCTAAGCTACACATCTTTGGACGGTGGGACAAAAACGGAGCACCCGGAGGAAACCCACGCACGCACGGGGAGAACGTGCAGACCCTGCACAGGCAGTGACCCAAGCCAGGGATCGAGCCTGGGACCCTGGAGCTCAGAAGCAACTGTGCTAATCACTGTGCTACCGTACTGCCCCTAAATGGGAATAGCCGAGTCTGCAATTCTCATTGACAGCTCGGGTGTGTCAGCGGATATTGTGGAGGTGACAGTAAACACGATTAACGGCAGAATGGATATGGATCAGAAATCTGCTCAGGGCTAAAGGTTAACAGAGGTGGTAATCAGTCTGGACAAGCTTCAGGTACAGGCATGGGGTCAGCGGATAGGGGCAGAGTTTGTGAATGGAACTGAAGTCAGTGCCCATGATACCGTGATTTGTATAAGGAGAGTAATACATTTAAAATGGGGATTACAAATATAACAGCTGCATATCGGGGCTTACCAACAATTCCACTCGGAGCCAGAGGAGGGGGTGAAGTATCAAAACACTAAAACGTTTAGCAGTGTTGTTGCAGAGTGAAACTTGGATTCGGAGACTCAGTTGAAACAACAGCATCAAACAGGGCAAGATAATTGACAAGAACAGTAATACAGTTAAACGAGGTTTATAGAATTATAAACAGGAAAACGTACCAGGGACACCTACAACGGCCAGGATCGGATAGTATCCCCCTTGAATAATCCAGAGTACATATTTGATCCTGGTTGCATATGAAACCCGATATTTAGAAAGCCAATAAACACCCGAGAATAAACTCCTGTCCATTGTTATAATGTTCCGATCGATTATTCCCAGATTAGGATCCGTTGTTGGAACGTTGCGATCGATTGTTCCCACATTCTGATCCATTGTTGTAATGCTCCAATCTATTGTTCTCAGATTCTGATGCTTCTTCTCGGTCTCTCTGGAGCCGCTGATCTCTGTTAGTGTTGGAATTGATGCTCCCGCTGATAGATTGGGATAACACATTGAAAGGAGCCCTTATTAATAGAAGAGCGACACCCTCCAGTGGCACAATTAGGATCCATGGAGACTGACATTAATCACTGAACAAACAGGCTCACGTAACACATTTCAATCCATTTTTTAAAATATCGGAATAGATTGGAATATTTACCCAGTCTAAATGGGGTGCATGACACTCAGTGAGGGATGGAACGGTTATAATGGCTGGCGGACTGAGCATAATCTTTACATTTTCCTTGGATAGCTGAGTGGTCATTTTGTTATCATGGTTATGTGTCTCAGATGAAGGTTTCTTTCGTCATCTTAAGTTCTCTTGCTCATGTATCTGCCTTGTTTGTTTTGTTTGGCCCCTTGTTCCGCAATGTAACCAATCACTATGTTGTCGATGTACCATTTGTCAATGTTTTCTGTTGATTATTGTTGTGTCTATTTTGTACGTAGTGTGTACGTTCCTCGGCCGCAGAAAAATACTTTTCACTGTATTTCGGTACATGTGGCAATGAATCAAATCATCAGGATTGTTTGAGACTGCTGAAATAAAGGATCTTGTTGAACTTTACATCTGTTGAACAATCTTATGTACAGCACAAACATTGCAAGAACTTCGCGTAGAACTGTCCCTCAGTTACGCACTGTGCAAACTTAGCAAGAACTTCACATAGAATTATCTCTCAGTGTTATGTACAGCACAGACTTAGCAAGAACGTCACACAGCACTGTCTGTCAGTGTTACGTACAGTGTAATATTAGCAAGAACTTCATATGTCACTATTTGTCAGTGTTATGTACAGTGCAATATTAGCAAGAAGCTTCACACAGAACTATCTCTCCGTGTTATGTACAGTGCAATCTCAGCATGAACTTCACATCGAACTATCACTCAGTGTTATATACAGCACAAACTTAGCAAGAACAACACGTAGACTATCTCGCAGTGTTATGTACACTGCAACATTAGCAAGAACTATGCATGGAACTATCCAACAGTATTATGTACACTGCAACATTAGCAAGAAGCTTCACATAGAAATATCTCTCAGTGTTATGTACAGTGCAATATTAGTAAGAAGCTTCACATTTGCCTATCCCTCAGTGTTATGTACAGCACAATTTTAGCAGGACCTTCACATAGAATTAGGTCGCAGTGATATGTACAGCAAAAACTAAAGCAAGATAATTCATACAGGACTATCTCTCAGTGTTTTGTAAAACAGAAAATTGGCAATTACGTCACAATGAACGATGCCTCAATGTAGGTACAGCACAGAATTAGTCAGAATTTAACATGGAATTATCTCTGAGTCGCATGTGCTGTACAATCCTGGCAGAAAGTTTCATACAGAACTATTTCTCGCTATCATGCAAAGCACAAACGTAGCAAGAGGTTCAACATAGAACTATCTCACTATATCACTCTCACTCTGTATTTATCTGTCTCTCATTCTCCATGTATCTCTCTACCTGCATCTCTCACTCGCTCTCTCTCCCTGGCTAACTCTCTCTACCTCTCTCTTTCTCTCATTCCCTCTCTCCAGCTCTCTCCCTCTCTCACTCTAGCTCTCTCAATATACATCTGCATATCTCTCTGCGTGTATCTATATCTCTGTGCCTCTCCTAATGTATCTCCCACTCTGTATCTCTCTCCCACTCTATATGTATCTCTGTATCTCTATCAATCCACTGTCTCTCCCCTTCTCTCCCACTGTATCTCTCCCTCTATACCTCCCTCTCTCTCTGATGTATATCCATGTGTATATCTCTCTGTATCTCTCCGCTTAGTACCTATCTATCGGCACCTCTCTCTGTATCGCTCTCTGGATATCACTCCCTGTATCTCTCTCTCCTTGCATGTCTCTCTCTGCATGGCTCTATATCGTTCTCTGTATCTCTCTCTGTATCTCTCTATCTCTCTCGATATCTCTCTCTCTGTAACTCGCTCACTGTGTATCTCGCTCTCTCTGCATCTTTTTCCATATCTTCAGCGCTCCATCTCTCGAGCTGGTTCTCTCCCTGTATCCAGCTCTCTCTCTGTGTCTCTCTGTATTTCTCACTCTCTCTTTCTCTCTCTATCTCATTCTCTCCCTCCACCCCCCCCCTCTCTCTCTTTCTATCTCTGTGTATCTCTGTCTGTGCATCTCACTCTCTCTCTGCATATCTCTCTTTGCATGTCTCTCGCTACATGTCCTATTTTTTTGTGTACTTCTCTCTCTGTGTGTCTCTATATCTCTCTCTACATCTCTCTCTCACGCGCTCTCTGCATCTCACTCTTTATGTGTCTCTCTACCTCTCTCTCTACATCTATATGTATGTACATATATAGAACATAGAACATAGAACAACCTATACGTCCCGCATAGAAATCTTAAGAAGCTGACCCCCTATCGGAAAAAAAACAGGGGAGTTAAAGTAAATAGAAGATGAAGGTAAAAGCGAGATTTGTCTGTAGCCGTGAGATAAGGCTAACGGTTAACTGTGATATGTGTGAGCTGTGAGAATCTGTGTGTTTTGTTTAACCAATTAATTTTAGTCAAAGCATGAAGTGGGTTGTATTTTTTATCGTCTGTCATTGTGAGTCCGAGATTACAACTTAAGTGATTTTTGTTGAGATTTCTCGAATGAACGGAAACATTGGAAATTACGATCAGTTTTTTAAAAAGTGCCTTTACGAATAAAAGTAATTGAAGATGAATAAGTTTTTAGATTATGTGAAAAGACGTAAATGGCAACATGCCAAGTTCTCCGCCCCTGAGATTCTGCAGGAACCATTCACCATGTCAGCAGACAGTTGATCTTTTCTGAATTGACAAAGAAAAAATATACGTCTCTAAGAATAGCTAATGCCTATAAATTCAATCATTGGAAATTGATTTAAATTTGTGCTATTTATAGCCTCCTCTCAGGGGATGTTTTGCTGCTTCCAAAATACTCTTATGGTGCACCTTTGTCAGCTTTGAAGCTTTGAATTGCAGACCCACCCGGCATAAATGGGGATGGTTCCCAATAACGATAAACATTTGAACGAAGGAAATAAGTGCCTCGAACACTGGTCAGCAAATAGAGGGAAAGAGGCAATCATGCAAGGGGCCAAGAAGCATTTAACCCCCAGGAAGGATGTACCGCAACTAGCGACACCTGACCCTATTAGGCAGAAAGACACTCTGGAAATTAGGAGCGGTAATACATCGAATTGAAAATGGAATGTTTATGTAACTGTCTCAAATACAAGCTCACCAGCTGAAAAATGTAATAACTTCTGAGACTACGCCCAATCGCTCTGTGTCTATGTTCTATGGTGGCAGCTGAACATTGATCTTTACAGTACCACTGTTTTAAAAAAAATTATACTGCAGGAAGTCTTACAAAAGATTAATCATCGTTGGGCACATCTATTAAAACACCTGATAGAGTCCAGATGAGAGAATATAGTGACCCATTGCACGACTTGGTATGCTTGTGAGGATGAGCACGCATTCAATTTATAAACGCAAAGGACAGCAGACATCATTGCATGCCACTCCTTTTTATTTTTCGGGAGTGTGGGACAGGGAATGTTAGTACAGTTGACCCACAGTGAGAGGGACCTTTTTAGGATGTGTTTACCTTCAGAACCCCATTTAACATTGGCCGTATGACATCCCGCTAAGGCAAAGCAAATAGGAGAAGTGATCAAAGAGGCCAAAGGAAAAAAGTAATACACGGGATTTATATTTAAATGGACGGACAAAATTGCCTGATAGAATTTTATGGCAAACAGGAGGGCAAAGTGACCTGGAAAGAAGAACAATGGCCCGCCACATTTGAAACACAACAACCTCCCCGAGAGAGCCATCATTTACTCCCTTCAATCCTGGCCCAGGTACTGGCACATCTATGGGCCCAACATAAAAATCATGTTGGAAAAGTACATTCTGCCCCAGTGCACGGGGTGCAGTTACAGAAGAACATTGCCCTGCCCTGCTTAAAACTATACAGGTTGACACTGGAAGCAGAAAAAGGGATAGAGGGAGTGACCAATGCACGATGACAGCAAGGGGTGCTGAAGAGAACACAAAGCCCCTGTAACCCCCCTATACTCCCCATTCTAAAGGTTGGAAGACCCAACGAGTGGTGGTTTGTGCAAGATCTTACAACCATCAATAAAACTGTTATCACTATTGCTCCATTTGTGCCGGACACAAATGTCATTTTGTCTTCTATAACATCAACAACGGATACTTTCTCAGCCTTTTTCTCCATACGATTGCACCCAGAAAGTCATCATCTATTTGCTTTACATATCGGAATTAACACTATTAAAAGAGACTTGGACGAGTGCCAGTTGTCGGCAGGCTCAACATTCCCTCAATATGATGACGATTTATTGAAAGCCTCAGAGGGAGGGCTAGTTTGCCAACAGAATACCCTTTTGTTACTACCACATCTGGCAGAAAGAGGGCGTATGGTCTCAATGGACAAGCTGCAATTCTGTCAGGAGACAGTTCAGTATTTGGGATTTCAGCTGCAGCAAGGACAGCGGAGGCTTGGGTCTGAAAGAAGACAGGCTGTAGCAAGGGTGCCAACTCCACGCACGAAAAAGGAAACCTTTACCTTCCTCGGAATGTTAGGCGATTGCAGGCAGTGGGCTCCGGACGATAGAGAGATGGACACAGTATTGCGAAAGGCTACCCTGCAGGATGCCCCTTCAGTTGTTACCTGAATCCCAGAGAGGGAGCAAGCATTTCGTAATTTGAAACAAGCCCTGATTAGAGCCCCTGCCTTGGGACGTCCTAATTTCAGCAAAACCTTTACTCTTTATTTGAATGAAGCAGGGGGATTTGCAACAGGGGGTCCTGGTGCAAGAGCATTCAGGAGGGGAAAGACCACTTGCCGCTTACTTGGTGGCCCTATGTGCTGTGGTAAAGGGTCTGCCAAATTGCTCAAGAGCAGTAGCAGCCACAGCAGCCATAGGAGAAAAAATAATTCATCCGCAACGTAGCATTTTACTGCGGCTCGACACACTGGGTACGAAGTAATCCACCCTTAAACCAACTTTACCTACAAGCGAGCGCCAGCTGCCAATCCTGCTACACTCTTACCCACGCCCTCAGAAACAGAACATATGGATGATCAAGACTGTTTACTATTGGTTGAAGCCACCACAACCTCTCGACCTGTTTTATTGAGTCACCCACGAGAAAATCCAGACATCATCTTTCTCACCAATGGGTCAGCAAACCGACCAAATGATATGACCCTCCTGGCCGGTGATGCAATAGTAACTCCATTCAAGGTAGTGGAAGCTTTTGCTCTGCCTTCGGGAATGTCTGCTCAAGCGGCCGAATAGTTTGCCTTTACTAAAGCATGCATTTTAGCTAAAAATAAAACAGTCAATATTTATACTGATTCCCGATCCGCTTTTAGGGTAGTACATGTTTTTGGCTAGTTATCGAAAAACAGGGGATTCATAACTTCCTCCGGCCAACCTCTTAAACATGCTAAATTGGTTTTAAATTTACTAGATGCTGTTCAGCTGCCCAGTAAGAAAGCCGTTTTAAAGTGCGAAGCGCACACTACCGCAGACGATGAAGTCTCATGCGGCAATAGATTTGCTGATAACATAGCAAAGTAAGGGGCTCTCAAACAGCAGCCACAACTGCTAGCAGCTGCAATTGAACTTCCATCCACCATAACAGAACCAAAGGTAAAACAGGCACAGGAGCAAGCCTCTCTACAGGAGCATCACTCTTGGCTAAAAGCAGGTTGCTACCAAGACAATTTTGATAGGTGGATAAGGGCTTTGAAAATAGACCGTTTGAAGCTCTCAGAGAAATTATACTTTTGGAGGAGTTTAAAAATTCAATTCCAGATGTAGTGAGGACTCATATGGAAGAACAGAGGGTTAAAACTGCGAGATTAGCAGCAGAAATGGCAGATGATTATGAATTATTTCATAAATCAAAGCTTGGTTTCCGACATCAGTTTCAGCCTGTGAGGGACAGAAACTGGGGACATGAGAAATACTCAAGTGGTAACGGTAAAGGTGATCTGATGGGAGATAATAAGGAGAGTGTACCTCAGATTAAAAAAGAAATCCAGGAGGGTGGAAAAGAAGTGAAAAGTTTCAAATGTTTTCACTGTAATAAACTAGGCCATGTGAAGTCACAGTCTTGGTGGTTGAAGAAAAGCACTGGGAAGGCTGATGTGGTAAAACAGGATAAGACTGTGGGGTTTGTTAAAGTGGTAAAGGAAAACCCAGGTGAAGCGAAGGAAGTGCAAAAGATTGTACAGCCTGATCAAGAGTTGATTGATAAGAAGGTGCCAGGTGATGTGGGAGTAGGAGTAATAGAGAAATTATCTTGTCCAGGAATGCAGTTTATCTTGGGTAATGATAGAGCTGGATCGCAGGTGGGAGTGATGCCTACTGTGGTTGATAAAACAGTGGAAAATCAGACAACTGAAGTGTTGAAGGACGAATATCCTGGGATTGTGATACCAATGGGTATTAACAGTGGCAGGGGAACTCATTTCACTAGCAAATTGACCAAAGCCCGAACACAAGCCACGGGATTTGATTGGAAATTGCATATCCAATATCAGCAACAATCCTCAGGAATGGTGGAAAGGGCGAATGGAATAATTAAAACTGCAGTTACAAAAGTGTGTCAACAAAATGGGCTGCTACGGCCAGATGCCATACCCATAGTAATGTTTGCCCTGAGAGATCAGAGAAATCGTTTCACCCCGAATGAGAAAATAATTGCAACGTCCCATGACAACTGAAACTAAACCACCAATGACTCCAGCGACAGTAGCCATAATATGGGCAGATGAGGCGTCACTAAAATATGCCCAGGCCATGTATGAAACTGCTGGGAAAAAACAAAAACATGAAAAGGTGCAAAACGCTCAGATGCATCCAAAAGAGGGAAATACACACCCTTTAAACCTGGAGATCAAGTGGATGTGAAAGCACTAAACAAACATTATTTTTCTCCCAGGTGGAATGGACCCTACCAAGTGCTGCTAACAACCCGAACAGCCGTTAAAGTAAAAGAAAAGCCAGATGGGATCCACGCAACTCGTGTAAACTACATCATACGGAACTTTGAGAGTACTAGTGAGACGCTAATCTGATGAGAATGATGGCGTTGATGTTTTTATATTATCATATTAATCCAACATCATGTAGAGGGTAAACTGAACACTAACACCTTGATATACATGTCCCACTCATACGCAGAGAGGGTAAATAAATTCAGTTGTTGGGTTTGTACACAAATTCCCAGATGCTTGGAGGAGGGCTTCCCTGTGCGACCTATCCCATTCGCCAGTAAAGAGATAGCAGAATGGGCTCTAAGACAAAATAGTACAGGACGTGGAGAAGATACACAGAGTATGTTCGATTGGAGATTGGCTGGATACGATATGAATACGTTTGAGGAATGGTGGGGGCCTAGGTTTAATGTAACACGTCAAACGCCCTGTTTGATCCTTCCCAATTATACTGGCGTCCCAAAAGGAAGCATATGCTTTAAGAAACATAAACCATATGGGGCCTACCCAGTCGGCAGAAGTCAGTGCGACCAGAACTTGAATTGGCAACCCCCTATGTTCCACCTTACAGCTAAAGGACTATTCATCTTTGATTGGTCAGGAGTTGAAAATCAAACTAGTGGAGGCTTCTGGGAAGGGGATCAATTAGACTAATGATGACTGATAGTAAAGAAAGCCTGACCGCATATAACGGCACGTATTTTATCTCTGGCCACAGCAGAAAATTGGGAAGGCTCCTGCTATTTGGGATAGGTAGTCCCTTATGTGCATCACATTCAGCAATTGCAGGACCATCCCCATCACAGGACGACACGCAGTGTTATGACATGGGCACAAATGCTGGGAATAATGATACCACCACTAGGAATAGCCACTAATGCATGCGAACTACGAGACATCCTTGAGCAGGTAGCTAATGACACTGCAGAAGCTGTTAACCAGATAGAAACTGAGATGGTTGCTATAAGAACGGTTTCCCTGCTGAATAGAAGGGCTCTTGATTTCTTGTTAGCTGAAAAGGGAGGCACCTGTGCCCTGATTGGAAGTGACTCTTGCACATACATCCCTGATAACTCAGAAAAATTGATAATCTGGTGGATCACATTTGTAGAGAGGTGACAAGATTACATGAAAATGAGGGATGACACTGTGGCTTTGGGTGGTTAGGATCGTCAGGACAGAGGATTATGTTCTGGATTATAATCACCGTTGTAATCTTGATTGTCGTATGGTTACTGTTTTAATGTTGCACAAGATATTTTTATTGTACTAACGTGGGGGAACAGCTCTAGCCGCCTTGCCTCCTTGCTACCAGCTCATAACACGCAGGGAACTGTCATACGTCCATTCCCCTTACATTATAAACAACTCTTCTCTATGGAGGACACGATAATTTACTAAAAGGTGTTGATCAAAAGATCAGCAAGGAGGGAATTGTGGAAGGGAAGTTAATGAGTTCCCAATTTAGAAGCATGCTGGGAATCTTAACTATATTTTAACACTGCTTTTGAGCGAAAATAAGGAGGTCAAGTAATGTAAACCAAATACTGCTTAGTATGTGATACTGGCCTTATTATGATAATAAGTTGTTCTTCCGAAGGAGACCAAAATGCGCACTCGAATTGTTTTTAAACCAAGGGCAAAACATTCATATTTCCTCTTGCGTATGTTCCCAAGCTTTATCCCTTCAAAGTTATTTATTTCAACCTATAAATATAATGGTTTTTGACTGCATAACCCAGAGTGCAGTGCCTTGGCTTTGCAGCTGAAACACCCTCTTTCCACAAGTATATTTGTGTCAATAAATTTCCTGAAATCGAACCTCGAGGAATGTGTCTTTATTATGATTTTCACGACAAAAGCACTCATTAGGAATCTCACCCATTTCCTCTGACTCCATGCATAAATTCCCTCTTTTGTCTTTGTGTGGGCCAATCCTTTCTCTAGTTACTCTCTTGCTCCCTCTATACGAATAAAAGGCTTTAGGATTTTCCTTAACCCTGTTAGCCAAAGATATTTCCTGACCCCTTTTAGCCCTCTTTATTGCGCGTTTGAGATTTGTCCTGCTTTCCCGATAATCCTCCAAAGCTTCATCAGTTTTAAGTCGCCTGGATCTTATGTATGCTTCGTTTTTCATCATAGCTAGTCTCACAATTCCACCCGTCATCCATGGTTCCCTAATCTTGCCATTTTCATCTTCATTTTCACAGGGACTGTCCTGCACTCTAATCAACCTTTCCTTAAAAGACTCCCACATTTCAAATGTAGATTTATCCTTAAAGAGCTGCTGCCAATCCACATTCCCGAGCTCCTGCCAAATTTTGTTATACTTTGCCTTTCCCCAATTTAGCACTCTTCCTTTAGGACCACTCTCGTCTTTGTCCATGAGTTTTCTAAAACTTACAGAATTGTGGTCGCCATTCCCAAAGTAATCACCAACTGAAACTTCAACCATCAGACCGGGATAATTCCCCAATGCCAGGTCCAGTATGGCCCCTTACAGTTGGACTATTTACATACTGCTCTAAAAAAAACTCTCCTGGATGCTCCTTACAAATTCTGCTCCATCTACGCCTCCAAAACTACATGAGTCCCATTCAATGTTGGGGAAGTTAAAATCTCCCATCACGACCACCCTATTACCCCTACATTTTTCTATAATCCGTCTACATACTTGTGCCTCTACTTCACGCTCGCTTTTGGGAGGCCTGCTGTAAAGTCCCAACAATATTACTGCACCCTTCCTATTTCTTAGCTCTACCCATATTGCCTCATGGTCGAATCCTCCATTGTGCCCTCCTTAATCACAGCTGTAATATCATCTCTGACCAGTAATGCAACTGCCCCACCCCTTTTACCTCCGTCTCTATCCCCCCTGAAGAATGTATACCCTGGGATATTTAGTTGCCAGTCTTTCCCTTCCCTCAACCAAGTCTCCGTAATACCACTAACATCATAATACCAGTAAAGTGCAAACAGTGCGCATTTTAGATAAACACTGTTTACTGTAGGGCACTGTTCACATGGATTCAGATTACAGTTGTGTATGGATTATTTTTACTCTGTTTACTGTCGTGCACGGTTCACATAGACTCAGTTTACTGTTAGGCACTGTTTATATAGACTTTGTTTACAGCAGTACACCGTTTACATTCACTCTGTTTACTGTAGGGCACTGTTTCCATCGATTATTTTACTGTAGGGCACTATTTAAATACTGTTTACTGTAGGGCGCTGTTTACATAGACTGTTTTTACAGCCGTGTAAGGCTTATTTTCACATTGTTTACTGCAGGGCACTGTTTACATACCCTGTTTACAGCAGTGTACAGTTCACATAAACACTGTTTCCTGTCCGTCACTGTTTGCATAGACTGTTTACAGCAGTGTTCGGTTTACATAAACATTGTTAACTCCAGGCCACTGTTTATAAAGACACAGTTTATAGCAGCGCACGGTTTAGAGAAACACTGTTTACTGCTTGGCACTGTTTACATGGACTTTGTTTACAGTCGTGTCCGGCTCACATGAACACTGTTTACTGTGGGGCGGTTTTTACGGAGACTCTTTAGACAGGAGTGTACGGTTTGCATTAACACCTTTTTTTACTGCAGGACACTGTTTATATCGACTGTTCACAGCGGTGCACGGTGTACATAAACACTGTTTACTGTAGGGCACTGTTCACCAAGTCTCTGTTTACGCCAGTAAACACAGTGTACATAACTGTGTACATAAACACAGTTTACTATAGTGCAGTGTTTACACAGACTCTGTTTACAGCAGTGTCTGGTTAACGTAAACACTGTTTACTGTAGGGCACTGTTCACCAAGTCTCTGTTTACGCCAGTGCACGGTGTACATAAACACAGTTTACTATAGTGCAGTGTTTACACAGACTCTGTTTACAGCAGTGTCTGGTTAACGTAAACACTGTTTACTGTAGGGCACTGTTCACCAAGTCTCTGTTTACGCCAGTGCACGGTGTACATAAACACAGTTTACTGTAGTGCAGTGTTTACACAGACTCTGTTTACAGCAGTGTATGGTTAACGTAAACACTGTTTACTGTAGGGCACTGTTCACCAAGTCTCTGTTTACGCCAGTGCACGGTGTACATAAACACAGTTTACTATAGTGCAGTGTTTACACAGACTCTGTTTCCAGCAGTGTATGGTTAACGTAAACACTGTTTACTGTAGGGCACTTTTTACATTTACTTTGCTTACAGCAGTGTAATGTTTATATAAACATTGTTTACAATAGGGCTTTGTTTATATTGACTGTTTACAGCAGTTTACGGTTTGCGTTAATACTGTTCACTTTAGGGCGCTGCTTATATACTTACTTCACAGAAGTGTACGGAAAAGGGAAATAATGGTTTCTGTGGGGCCCTGTTTCCATAGACTGCTTACAGCAGGGTACGGTTTACATAAACAATGTTTACGGTAGGGCACTGTTTACATTGACTCTGTTTACAGATGTTCTCGGTTTACATAAACACTGTTTACAATACGGCACTGTTTACATAGTCTGTTCAGTGCTGTATACTGTTTGCATAAATACTGTTTACTGTATGGTACTGTTTACATAGACTCGGTTTACAGCAAAGCACTGTGTATATAAACACTGTTTACTGTAAGTCACTGTTTACATAGACTCGGTTTACAGCAGTGCACTGATTACATAAGAGCTGTTAACTGTAGGGCTCTGCTTACATGGACGCTGTTAACAGTAGTGCACGATTAGCAGTAACACTGTTTACTGTAGGGTATTGTTTACAAAGACTTTGTTGACAACAGTGTACGTTTTACATAAGCACTGTTTACAACAGGGCACTGTGTTTACGTGCAATGTTTACAGCAGTGTGCGGCTCTCATAAACACTGTTTACTGCAGGGTATTGTATACATAGACTCTTTTTACGGCAGTGTACGGTTTACATAAAATGTTTTCTGTAGGAGCTGTATGCACAGAATGTTTACAGCACGCACGGTTTACATAAACTGTGTTTACTGTAGGGCACTGTTTACATAGGCTGGTGACAGCATGTACAGTTTGCATAAACAGTGTTTGCTGTCGGGTACTGTTTACATAGACTTTGTTTACAGCTGTGAACGTATAACAAACATTGTTTTACTGAATGGTACTGTTTACATAGACTTTTTACAGCAGTGCACGGTTTACAAAAACACTGTGTACTGTAGTTCACCGTTTACATAGCCTGTTTACAGCAGTATACAGTTTACAGAAATACTTTACTGTTGGTCACTGTTTACTCTGTAAACATTGCTGTCGGACTCTGGTCACAGCAATGTACGGTTTATATAAACACTGCTTTCTGTCGGGCACTGTTTACATGGATTCTGTTTACAGGAGTGTCTGGTTTACATAAACACAGTGAACTGTAGGGTTCTGCTTACATATACTTTGTTTATAACAGTGCACGGTTTAGAGAAACACTGTTTACAATCGGGAACTGTGTTTACGTAGACTGTTTACCGCAGTGTTCGGCTCACGTAAACACTGTTTACTGCAGGGCACTATAATCATCGATTATTTTACAGAAGTGTACGGTTTAAATAAAATGTTTACTGTTGGACGCTGTTTACATAGAGTATGTTTACAGTAGCATACGGTTTACATAAACACTGTTTGTTGAGGGTACTGTTTTCGTACAAAGCTTAGAGAAGTGCACGATTTACATATCAACTGATTATTGAAGGGCACTGTTTGCATAGACCGTTGACAGCAGTGTATGGTTTACGTAAACACTCTTTACTGTAGTTCACTGTTTATATTTACTTTGTTTCCAACAGTGTCAGGTTTATATAAACACTGTTCACTTTAGGACACGGTTAACTTAAAGACTGGTTACTGTCGGACCCCGTTCACATAGACTCTGTTTACAGCAGGATACGGTTTGCATAAATAGTGTTTACTGTAGGGCACTATTTACATCGACTCTGTGTAGAGCAAGGTATGGTTTACTTAAAAACTGATTACTGTAGGGCACTGTTTACACTGACTCAGTTTGCAGAAGTGTATGGTTTACATTAACACTTCTAGGTCAGTTTAGATAGGCGCTGTTTACAGCAGCGCACGGTTTAAATAAAAACTGTTAACTGTAGAGCCCCATTAACATGGACTCTTTACAGAAGTGCACGATTCAGATTAACACTGTTTACAATAGGGCATTGTGTTTACATAGACTGTTTACAGCAGTGTGCGGCTCACATAAACACTGTTTACTGCAGGGCTCTGTAAACATAGACTCTTTTTACAGCAGTGTACGGTTTACATAAAATGTTTATGTAGGACGCTCAGTACATAGCGTATGTTTACAGCAGTGCACAGTTTACATAAACACTGTTTACTGTAGGTCACTGATTACATAGACTGTTTACAGCAGTGTCCGTTTTATATAAACACTGTTTACCGTAGGGCACTGTTTATATAGACTGTTTACAGCGTCGTACAGTTTACATAAACACTGTTTGCTGTAGCGCACTGTTTAAATAGACTGTTTACAGGACGGTACGGTTTACAAAAAGAGTTTACCGGAGGGAACTGTTTATATGGACTGTTTACAGTGGTGTACAGTTTACATAAACACGGTTTACTGGAGCGCACTGTTTACATAGACTCTGTTGACAGGAAGGTACGGTTTACAAAAACACTTTTTACTGTAGGGACTGTTTACCTTGACTCAGTTTACAGCAGTGTACGGTTTACATAAACACTGTTTACAATAGTGCACTGTTTACATAGACTGTCAACAGCAGTGCACGGATTACATAAACATTGTATACAATAGGGCACTGTTTACATAGACTGTCTGCAGCAGTGCACGGATTACATAAACACTGTTTACTGTAAGGCACTGTTTACATAGACTTTGTTTACAGGAGTGTATGTTTTGCTTAAACACTGTTTATTTTAGGGCACTGTTTTAATAGACTACAGCAGTGCACGCTTTACATAAACACTGTTTACTGTAAGGCACTGTTTATATAGCCTTTGCAGCAGTGTATGGTTTACATACACACTGTTTACAAAGAACAAAGAACAAAGAAATATACAGCACAGGAACAGGCCCTTCGGCCCTCCAAGCCCGTGCCGACCATACTGCCCGACTAAACTACAATCTTCTACACTTCCTGGGTCCGTATCCTTCTATTCCCATCCTATTCATATATTTGTCAAGATGCCCCTTAAATGTCCCTATCGTCCCTGCGTCCACTACCTCCTCCGGTAGTGAGTTCCAGGCACCCACTACCCTCTGCGTAAAAAACTTGCCTCGTACATCTAATCTAAACCTTGCCCCTCTCACCTTAAACATATGCCCCCTAGTAATTGACCCCTCGACCCTGGGGAAAAGCCTCTGACTATCCAATGTATCCAATGTTTACTGTAAGGTACTGTTTATATTGACTCTGCTTACAGGAGTGTACGGTTTACATACACACTGTTAACTGTAGGACACTGGTTACATAGACTTTGTTTACAGCAGGGATGATTTACATAAGCACTGTTTACAATAGGGCATTATGTTTACTTGGACAGTTTACAGCACTGTGCGGCTCACATAAGCACTGTTTACTGTAAGGCACTGTAAACATTGACTCTTTTCACTGCAGTGTATGGTTTACATAAAATGTTTACTGTAGGACCCTGTGTACATAGAGTATGTTTACAGCAGTGTACGGTTTACATAAACACTGGTTACTGTCGGTCACTATTTACATAGGCTGTTTACAGCAGTGTGCAGTTTGCATGAACAGTGTTTGCTGTAGGGTACTGCTTACATAGACTCTGTTTACCGCTGTGAACGGATTACATAAACATTGTTTACTGTCGTTCACCGTTTCCATAGACTGGTTACAGCCGTGTACGATTTACAGAAACACTGGCTACTGCAGGTCACTGGTTACAAGACACTGTTTACAGGAGTGTATGGTTTACAGAAAATGTTGACTGTTGGACGCTGTTTACAAACAGTCTGCAGGAGGTACATTGCACTGCCTTCTCTGCCATCCCCGCTAGATAAAAAAAGAAAAAGAAAGAAAGAGCTTACCTGTTATTCACTCCACCCCTTAGGTTAAAGGAGAGGGTTGGGTGGGGGACACAACAAGCGTAGTGTCTAGGGTTGAGAAACTGCCCACTTAAATACAGGTAAAAATAAAACACGTAACCAGCAATCACAGCGCCCCACACGAGAACAGCAATCGGCTGTTATGGGCCTGTTCAAACAATTTAAATCTTTACCAGTTACCCAGCAGTCACTCTGTCCTCACTCCGACTGGATTCAGCTGGAAACTCCAAATAGTAAGTTTTTGAAAAAGTTACCCCCCTTCTCAGCAAGCACTCACTCAGCAACCACTGTGCGCCGCACGATAACACCTCAGAGAAAAGAAAAAGTACTTACCAGTCACCAACCAATCAATTACCTGCAGGCCGTGACGTCACGGTTCAGCTTATTTCTACTTCTACCTGCCCTCAAGTCTTCCTCTTGATCTTTACTCGGCTCGGATCCTTACAGTGATTGTCTTTTTTTTTAATTAGAGAAGGCGCAGGGAGGGAGACACTGAAGAAATGTTTTGGAATTAACTGTCACTTGACAACAGCTCCTTCACAAACCACCTTCAACATACGATGGCCGCAATGCAAATTTTCCGTGCAACAGCGAATCAGCAGCTCCGCTCTACTGCCCTCTGCTGGGTGTGTGTGATTCTGTTTGCGTGGGTATATGGTTGTGTGTGGTGTTTTTAAGAGACTGTGCGTGCAGCATAAGAGTGGGGTGGGTTTGTATGTGTATATATGTGTGTGCTCGTGTTTGGATGTATGCTTGCCTCAGTGTGCGTGAGTGAATGTGTGTGTCGATGACTATGCTTTTGTAGGTTTGTTTTTCTATGTGGGTGTCAGTGTGCTTGTGAATGTATCTATTTGGATGTGGATATGTGAGTGGGTATGTTGAAGTGCGGGTGCATGCAGGTGAGTGAATATGGTTGTCTCTGTGCATGTTTGTGTGGGGGGGTATGGGTGTGTGGGGGTTATGGGTGTGTGGGGGGTTTGCGGGTCTTTGTGTTTTTGTGTGTGTGAGGAGTGTGAGAAAGTGAGAGTGGGTGGGAATGTGTTGGCGAGTCTGACAGACAAACAGTGCTTCTCGGTGTGTGCTTGTGTGGGTGCGAGTCTGTGTGCGGGTGGTATTTGTGTATCTTTATTTGTAAGTGTGTATTTGTGTTTTTTGTCTTTGTCAACACCACCTTAATCAAGCTGGTTATCACTTCATCTGCCTGATGTTTAATTTAATTGTGTATTTCCCTTCCTCACAGTGAACTTCATCACAATTGCGATCCTGAAGAGAAAAGTCTGTGGACTGTCCAAATGTGTCACTTGTTACCTGGTGGCTATGTCCGTTGGCGACTTACTGGTTGTTTTCCTCGACCTGATATTGAGACACATTCCCATTGCTTTTAAAGATCAGTTTGATTTCCTGTGGTACATACCCGTGTGCAATATCCACGCCGTCCTGCTTTATGCAGCCACTGACTGTTCTGTCTGGTTCACCATCGCTTTCACATTTGATCGATTTGTGGCCATTTGTTGCCCGAAGCTGAAAAATAATTACTGCAGCGCGAAGACTGCGTCAGTGATTCTGGGAACAGTGACTGTGCTGAGCTGTTTGAAGAACATCTTCTGGTACTTTATGTTAACAGGTCGTTATTGGTTACTGAACCGACCCTGGTTTTGTGAGATCACAGATGATGTTCTGTTCTCTCAGTTCTGGGTAACAATCGAGTTCCTCCACAACATTCTAACCCCGTGTGTTCCATTTGTCCTGATTCTGCTGCTCAATGTTCTCACCGTCAGACACATTGTCCTGAGCGTCAGGGCCCGCAGGAGACTCCGGGCTCACTGCAGTGGGGAGAGACCCAGTGATCCAGAGATGGAGAGTCGGAGGAACTCTATTATTTTATTGTTTATTATCTCGGCCAATTTCATCCTTTTATGGTCAACGTTCATGCTTTATTCGATTTGGAAACGGATGAGTTTTTTTGTATATAGTACTGTGCGGTTAGATGATTATGTTCAAGAATTAGGCTTCATGCTACAGCTCTTGAGTTGCTGCACAAACACTGCAATTTATGTCGTTACACAGGCTCAGTTCAGACAGCAGTTGAAGAATATGCTAACATTTCCATTTACCAAATGTTTCAATTCATTAAATCCTGAGTGGAAAACCCATTCACAGGGCATTTCTCTTCAATCACTGGTATGAAAACTGTCCATAGTCACAGAACCTCACCATCCTCCTGGAATGTCTGCCGTTTCATTGGCCGGGCTCATGGTCCATCAGCGGATCACGGACGCTGACTGGACAGAAACACAAATCATTTGATAATTCACTGTTCCCATTGAGCAGCCAACCTGGCCATCGTCATCAGCCCTCTCACGGATGGGACAAGTATCCGAGATTCCAGTGGGGACTAATAGAGTGAGGTGACAGATGATGTGCACACAGCGTTGTCGAACTGTTCTGGGAGCAGGGCAGGTATCAAGGTCAAAAGATCTGGAAAAAAACTGGTATGTGGTCAGGAAAATACGGAGATTGAAGGGAGACCTGATAGATATCTACAAGATAATGAAGGGCATGGACAGAGTGGAGTGTCAGAAGTTTTTTTCCAGGTTGGAAAAGTCAATTACAACGAGCATAGGCTTAAGGTGCGAGGGACAAAGTTTGAAGGGGATGTACGAGGCAAGTGTACACAGCGGATGGTGGGGACATCGAAGTCGCTGCCTGGGGAGGTAGCTAAAGAAAATACGAAATGGACTCTTAAGGGGCGAATTAATAAATAATGAATATGATGAGAATAGAGGGATATGGTCCACGGAATGGGAGGGGATTTTAGCTCAGAGCGGCAGCATGGTCACTAAAGGCTTGGAGGGCCGAGGCACCTGTCCATGTACTGGAATTTAATTTGTTATTTATTCTGTTCTTTTTCAGAAATCATGTCAAGATTGGGGACAGAAAGGGCGACAGAGAGAAAGAGAGAGATGTGCGAAATCGGGGGAGGGGGCAGAAAAAGAATGAAAGAGAGCGAGAAAGGAAGAGACAGAGACAGTGTAAGTGAAAGAGACATACAGACAGGGAGAGAGAGAGAGAGGTTGTTGATATATATTGAAAGACAGACACAAATTGAGGCATATTGAAATAGCGAGGTAGAGAGTGAGGCAGAGAGCAACGCAGGGGGAGAGGTGGAGAGCGAGGCAGAGAGCGAGAATGTGAGCCACACAGAAAATAATCGGGGAACAACGGCAGCCAAATTGCGGCCAAGGACGAGGCAGAGAAATGAGAAAGAGAGTGAGGTAGAGAGGAGAGAGAGAGAGATAGACAGAAAGTGTGACAGTTAAATGTAGAGATGAGGGCAAGGAAAGAGACCCAGGCACATAGCGAAACATGTAACGAGGAAGAGAGTGAAGCAGAGAAAAAGACTAAGAGCGAGAGAGCGTCTGTGACTCGTTGATTTGGCCTCCACAGACATCTGCGTCAAAAGGATCCACAGATTCACCAACCTCTGGCTGAAGAAATCCCTCCTCATCTCTGTTTTAAAGGATCACCCCTTTCCTCTGAGATTGCGCTGTCTGGTTCTACCTTTTCCAAGGAGTGGAAACATTCTCTCTACATCCACTCTATCCTGGCCTCGCAGTATCCTATAACCATCCAGAGAGCAGGCTGCTCTGGATTTGAAATTCTGTCATGACGAGGGATTAATTACTGACCTCACAGTTAAGGATCCTCCAGAAAATAGTGAACGTAATATGTTCGAATTCAAAATACGATTTGACGCGAGAAAGTGGAGTCCTACACTTGCATTATGGAATTAAACCAAGGAAAATGATATCGGCATGAGGACAGATTTGGCCCAAGTAGAGTGAGCAGGAAGGTTAAAAGATAGGGCAGCAGATGAGCAGTGGCAGTTATTCAAGAAAATGCTCACAAGTAAAATGTTTCCCATTGAGGAAGAACGATGTTAAGAGGAGCAAAAACATTCATGACTAAACAAAGAGATCAAAGACATTACAAAGATTAAAAATTAAATCTGTACTTTTCCTCAATTTCCACTGTGGAGGACACCAGTACCCAGGGATTAAGGGTTATGGTGTTCGGGCCGGAAAGTGGAGCTGAGTCCACAAAAGATCAGCCATGATCTCATTGAATGGTGGAGCAGGCACGAGGGGCCAGGTGGCCTACTCCTGCTCCTAGTTCTTATGTTCTTATGTTCTTATTCCTATTGGAACGGGAATTTCCAGGTAATGGAAAGGGAGGAACTGGGAAGAATCCGCATCAATGGGGAAACTGAACTGAACAAACTATTGGGAATAAGAGCACACAAGTTCCCCGGGCCTGATAACCTTAATACTAGGGTGCCAAAGATGTGGCAGCGGAACCGTGGCACAGTCGTTCACACTGTTGCTTTCAGCGCCAATGACCCGCGTTCGATTCCCGACTTGTCTCACTGTGGAGCCTATACATTATCGCCGTGCCTGCGTGGTTTTCCTCCGGATCCTTTGGTTTCCTCCCACAAGTCCTTAAGGATGTGCTTGTCAGGTGAATTAGATATTGTGAATTCTCGCTCTGTGTACCCGAACAGGCGCCGGAATGTAGCGTCTGGGGCATTTGCACAGTGACTTAATTTCATCGATAATGTGAACATACTGTGACATACTGAACTCAAGAAATAATGCGGATCCATTCCCTGAACACAGCAAATGGAAACGCCACCCAAAGAGACGTTTTCCAGGACAATGGTTGCAATAAGCCCCAACTACATTGTAGACCAGAGTCAATGATTTATAAACATTTATGGCATCCACTAAGATAATGGAGGAATAATTAGTTGCATGTAATAAATTGTGACGCGAATAAAGGCGATTGGCTCTATGTAAATGAGATTACAAACTGACTTCGCTTTTGAATCTGTATATTAACCCGTGTGAGCCTTAGCTCAAGTGAGAAAGGGTGCTGTCAAGGCCCCGAGTATAAGTTAAAAAAAGCAGGTTATTGGAACATAGAGTGCAGAAGGAGGCCATTTGGCCCAGCGTGTCTGCACCGACCCACTTAAGCCCTCACTTCCATCCAATCCTCGTAACCCAATAACCACTCCTAACCTTTTTTGGTCACTGAGGGCAATTTATCATGGGCAATCCACCTAACCTGCACACTGTTGGACTGTGGGAGGAAACCGGTGCACCCGGAGGAAACCCACCCTAGTCGCCACATTCCGGCGCCTGTTCGGGGAGGCTGTTACGGGAATTGAAACGTGCTGCTGGCCTGCCTTGGTCTGCTTTCAAAGCCAGCGATTTAGCCCTGTGCTAAACAGCCCCAGGATGTGGAATTATTGGAAAGGGTGCAGAGGAGATTTGCCAGAATGTTGCCTGGTATGGAGGGAAGATCATATGAGGAAGGGCTGAGGGACTTGAGGCTGTTTTCGTTAGAGCGAAGAAGGTTAAGAGGTGACTTAATTAGGGCATACAAGATGATCAGAGGATTGGATAGGGTGAACAGTGAGAGCCTTTTTCTTCGGATGGTGATGTCTAGCACGAGGGGACATAGCTTTAAATTGAGGGGAGATAGATATAAGACAGATGTCAGAGGTAGGTTCTTTACTCAGAGAGTAGTAAGGGTGTGGAATGCCCTGCTTGCAACAGTAGTGGACTCGCCAACACTAAGGGCATTCAAATGGTCATTGGATAGACATATGGACGATAAGGGAATAGTGTAAATGGGCTTTGGAGTGGTTTCACAGGTCGGCACAACATCGAGGGCTGAAGGGCCTGTACTGCGCTGCAATGTTCTATGTTCTTTGGAGCGAATTCTGTGAAAATGAGGAAACAGGTCCCGGGAGTATAGGACATACTTGGTGGGAGAAGCTGAGCGAAATCCATAAGAAAAGCTTGGGAAAAGCTCGCAAGCCAATGGCAATCGCGTCCTGTTTGGCACAATGGCACAGGGACTGGTTTAGCTCACTGGGCTAAATCGCTGGCTTTGAAAGCAGACCAAGGCAGGCCAGCAGAACGGTTTAATTCCCGGACCAGACTCCCCGAACAGGAGCCGGAATGTGGCAACTAGGGGCTTTTCACAGTTACTTCATTGAAGCCTACTTGTGACAATAAGTGACTTTTCATTTTTCATTTGCGAGGCACAGGCGAGTTCGTCCGGACCCTCCGAAGAGAGATAGAGGAGGCACATCGAATGAGTAAGGTCAATGTGCGCGAGATATAGAAAGAGAACCTAGAATTAAGAAGGAAGTGAGCAGCAATGGACGGTGAGGTGGATGATGCCAAGAGGGCACACCAGTCTTGTCTGGCTCACCTCAGCAGCTGCCAGACACAGTACGAAAAGGCCTATCAGGACACGCAACGTGCAGTCCTGGTACGAGAGGAAGCAGGGAAGCAGGTAGAGGCATTGCAAAGGCATTGTAGCGAACTGAAAGCAGCACTACGAGAACTCCATACTCCTACCATGGAGCACAGGCAGACCTCATTAGATCACGCAAAGTGCCGGAAGCAGATTTCAGAACTGCAATATCTGCTTTCAGTTCAAAAAGGATGCCAGGAAAACTTTGGATCACAGTTAGATGAGGAAGACGGCCCTGATTGGGAAGAATTGAGTGAGACAGTGCAGAGATATGTTCAGGGAACATGTGCGCAGTGAAAGCCCCAGAAGAGAAAAGCGCCCCAACCCAGAACACACCAGATAGTTCAGGCTCCAATGAAACCAGTCATCACCCATCGCACAGCCACATCGGACGACACAGAATTTCTGTACACCACCCCCTTAACAGTGACCCAATTACGGGACGCGTGCGATAAAATCAAACCGTTCCTCCCCAACTCAGAACCCCACCACTTCTTTGCCAGAGAAAACAGCAAGCTACCATATCCGGCCGGGATGAGCGAGAGCACGTGAAGCTCACAGTTTTGAGTTTAGACCCTTCGGGCGTAGCCGCCCTTCCCGACCCACAGAAGGTAGGAGGAGGCTCTCTTGCAGAAATACATACCACGATCCTAGACGCGATCGGGTATAACAGGGGTGACCCCGTAGAAGGCCTCAACAAGTGCAGGCAAACGAAAACCCAGCACCTCACAGCGTTTGCTGGACGCTTGTGGATTCATTTCACAGCAGTTTTTGGAAATTTAGAATGCGCCCATTTGTCCCAAGACGGTATGGCCCGCACCCTTATCTCCCATGCCACAGAGGCAGGACAAGAAGTCTGCACGAATTATGACCCCTCAGAGGAAGCCCACAATGAAAAATGGGTTTTAAAAAGATTGTCCCGCACCTGGGAGCAAGCAGTACAAAACAAATCCGCAGTCAGGAAACCCGAGGAACAGCAGGCAGGAGCAGACATCCAAGCGGTGAACGAAGGCAGGAACAGCCCCCCACAAAATCCACAGGAGTGTTACAACTGTGGACAGTTAGGACACTTTGCACGAGAATGCAATGCCCCACGAAAGCCACAGAGAGCCCAGCATGCAGGCACTCTGACTAAGAATGGGACAGAGCCCATACATAGTGTGAGCAGCCGTTCAGACCAAGCAGACCTGAACGGGACAGACTGACGGTGTTCGGGCTCCCCCAGTTGAGTCTGCGACACCCTTTGGGATAGGAACGGCCGACCAGTAGTTGCAGCAAAGATACGGGGGCAGCCCAACGGATTTTTTTGTGACACAGCCACAATCAATTCCTCCACCATATTCCAGAAAGACACGTGGCCCATTACAGCCACAATCACCCTCAGTGGCTTCACAGGCCACTCACAACAGGGACACATCGCCGCCCCTGTACCCATTCAAATCGGCAACATCACCACCAAGCACCCCACAGTCTTAGTCGTCCTGCCCCTCACAGCAGAACACATTTTGGGCATCGATTTTATGAATTCCCACAACCTGTCCTTTGATTCAGTCAACCAGTGTGTTTGGAGAATGGCAAAATCCGCAACGCTCACAATAGGAGAATATGCAAACAAGATTAGCGCAGTCGGCGAATTTTGGTTTGTCCCGACCACAATTAGCACGGACAAGCAGGTTAGGGAAGTTTTACAAAAGAACAGGACAGCATTCGCGACCCAGAAAAACGACTGTGACCGGATGACTGGTTCAGTACAAATCACAGGACCTGACCCACAGACACCAAAAGCAATACGGATTTCCCCAAGAGGCAGAGGGAGAAATCGCAAAAGTGATCGACAGCTTATTAGAGCAGGGTGTACTCAGATCAGCAGCCTCCACTAATAATGCCCGGATTTGGCCAGTGAGAAAGCCCGATGGATCATGACGACTGACCATCGATTACCGGGAACTCAACAAAGTCACCCCCGCAGCAGCCCCCACGGTAGGCACAAGTCCCGAGACCATGCTCAAACAGGGACTCATCTCACAATACGTTACGGTTTTGGACATCAGTAATGGATTCTGGTCCATTCCATTGGCAAAAGCGTGCCAATACAAGTTTGCCTTCACTTTTAAAAATCAGCAGTACACGTGGACATGCCTGCCACAAGGCTTCCACAACTCGCCCTCCATTTTCCACCGACAGCTGGCAAATGGATTATCGAAATTTTCTCGCCCCGAATGTCTGGTCCAGTATGTGGATGCCCTATTACTGCAGACAGACACCAAGGCAGGGCACATCGAGCTTCTGTCCGAACTCCTACAGAAAATTGGTTGGAAAGTAAACCCCAAAAGGCCCAGATTTTGGAAAACAAAGTGATGTATTTGGGAACGATTATCACGCACGGTAATCGCGAGATCGAGCACTAAAGAATTGACTCGATTGCCAAATTGCCCCTTCCCCAGAATGTTTCAGTCCTCCGGTCGTTTTTAGGACTGGATGGCTACTGCCGAAACCACATTGACTGTTTCGCCATCAAGACAGCACCCCTCTCGGAACTCCTAAAGAAAGGAGCCCCTTGGGAATGGCTTCCGCAACACACGGATGCTGTGGATGCTTTGAAAAGAGCCATCATTACAGCTCCCGCACGCCAAGTTCCAGACCCACTTTCCCCTTACGCGACAGAGATAGCTAGCACAGACCGCACCCTTTCGGCCTGTGCTCCTCCAGGAACGGCACAAACAGTTTAGACCCGTGGCTTGCGCCTCCAGACTTTTAAATCCTGTGGAGCAGGGATTTTCGGCCTGTGAAAGACACCTGCTCGCAGTTTTTTGGACAGTTCAGTATTTGTGTACATAACCGGACTAAACCACATCACAATCCTCACAGAACACATCCCCACCCAACGTTTACATGACGGACGATTTAAGGACGGTACAGTTAGCCACATTAGAGCAGCTAGATGGACCCTACTTTTGCAGGGACGGGACATCATTGTTAAAAGAACCAAGACCCACACTTTCTTAGCCGCTATCCTTCAGTACCCAGGCACCCTCCCATGAATGTGACACCATCACACCGCACCACAACACAGGCCCCCTGAACTTCACCGCAGAGCACCCAGCATACAGACACGTGCGAATCTTTAAGAATATATGTGGACGGGTCTTCCACAGTATTAGAAGGGAAGCGCATTACAGGATGCGGCATTTATGTCGAGGACGCGCAGGGACGCACCCGAGAAGAAATATCACTCAAGCTACCAGGCCACTTAGGTGCACAGGCGGCAGAACTAGCAGCCTTGAGTATATTATAGATCACCCAGAATCCTTCCCCAGCCCAGCAGACATGTACTCGGACCGCCTCTATGTCTGCAACAGCCTTACAGAATTCCTACCCCTGTGGAAAGCAAGAGGATTTTTTTCCGCAGACGGAAAGCCCCTCCCATCAGCCCCATTGCTCCGCCACATTTTAGAAAATGCACAGAACAGGACATTCGGAATCGTTAAAGTTCGAAGTCACCACCGTTCCTCCCCCGCCCCCCCCCCCCCCACCCCTGGAAATGTAAAGGCCGACGCATTGGCAAAAGCAGATTCCAGGCATAGATATTTTTGAACACACCCCAAAAGCGCACCAGTACATGCAGTTCAGGACTCACAGACTAATATCGAGGCTTTAGTGCAGGCCCAGAAGCAGGATAGCAATCTCAGGGAGATTTTAAAAGGACAATTTGCAGCACCCTATGATAGGTTTAAAAATGCACTGACCACACATGACGGTGTGGTGTTAAAGGACACTCTTTATTTGGTTCCTGAACAGGACAGGAATCAGCTAATTTTTTTAATCCATGACAGACATGGACATCAGGGAATTGATTCCACTACAGCCCACCTCAGGCAGCTCTGTTGGTGGCCAAGTTAAAAGAGGATGTAACGCACTACGTTGAGAATTGCCTTATCTGTGCCCAGAACAATCCGGACAGATACGCCAAGAAGGCTCAACTTAGTCACAGCCGCCCCGTTAACGGACCCTGGACTAACCTCCAGATCGATTTTATAGGACCATTGCCCCCTTGCAGGAATGGTTACAAATACGTACTAGTCGTCATAGGCACTTTTACGAAATGGGTAGCGGCATTCCCATCCAGAACGAACACGGCAAAGACCACCGCAAAGATCTTAACCCACCACACCTTTACGAGATGGGGACTCGCCCACAGCATTGAATCCGACCAAGGTTCCCATTTTACGGGGCGTGTCATGAAGAACGTCCTGACGATATTTGGCATTACCCAAAAATTCCACATTGCATACCACCCCCAGTCAAGTGGTATCGTGGAGCGCATGAATCGGACCCTAAAATCAACCCTCAGAAAAATGGCCCAACAGAACAACGCCACTTGGGATTCAGTCCTCCCTTTTGCGCTGATGTTTTTGAGAAATAATGTCTCAACATCCACAGGTTACACCCCACACACTCTTATGACCGGACGCCCCATGAAAGGCACATAATTTTTATTAGGATTGGACTTGACCAGCCCCGAAGTGACAGCCCTCACACACGAGAACGCAGTGAAACAGTTAGTGGAGAATGTAAAAATGGCTCAGCTCGCAGCCGCAGTAAAATTAGGCACACGGAAGAAACAGAGCAAGGCTTGTTTCTACAAGACAGTGCATGCGACTGAGTTTGAGATAGGACAGCAGGTCATGCTCTCAATTTACAACCCCAGCACATTCCTGTCACCTAAATATTCGGGTCCGTACTCCATTGCGGACAAAGTAAGCCCCTCCGTCAATAAAATCAAGTACCCCAACGGAAAGACTGCGTGGTTCCATATCAACCAGCTTAAGGCATATGGCCCAGAGTACAACCACGCACACCACGTCATGCTCGACGCAGCAGACCCCACCCCGCCCACAGCCAACGTATCCCTACACCTCCCCCCCCCCCCCCCCCCAACACGCCCAGCACATCCACGGACTCGCCCTCGACTCCACCCCCGATCTCTAGACTCCGCCCCGGAACGCCAACAGACAGCAGCAGCGACAGCGACTGTGACGATAGCCACAGCACGCCTCCGTGCTATCTCCATGCAACAGGACCCACACCCAGCGAATCTGACCACGATTCGAATGATCCCTTCCTCATCCCATTCCTCAATAAACCTCACCAAACACCACCGCCCTACGATGACGATTCCATCCCCACAGAACTAGACACCAGCTTTTGGCACCGCGACAACTCATACAGGCACGTCCGGAATGACGAGATGTACCCCAAATCGCACCATGCAGTCCTATCAGCCCTTATACATTCGAGAGTATGGCATCTGGGAGAAGATGACGACTTTGAGTCAGACTCCCAAAACGAGAACCCCTTTGCAACCCTGTTCGCAACTGATAACTGAGGTGTCCAGGTGATGTTTTAAAGAGGAACTGCTTGGGAGAAAACGGTGTCCTTTCTGATGGAACCTGCAGCATGATAAATGTTGTTTGTAAGATCGGATTTTTTTTCCCCCAAGGCCCCACGCCTTATTTGTCTGCAGAAACCTATGAGAACTTGCCAGCACACTCATCGGCAGGAACCGCTGAGAGCTTGCCAGACACCCGTTCATAACTGCCCTTCTGGTTCAAAGGTAGAACATTTACGACAACCCCCCCGCCCCCCCATGACTACATTTTTGCCCGTTCTTGTCGGTTGCTCAGGCAGTGGAGAAACGGCATTGGTCTCCACCCTGCCTGAGGACCCCCCCCCTCTGGTCAGCTACGCTCGGGTGGAGCACACACGGTATTGGTCGCCATCCTACCCGGGGATTCCATCCAATTCTTACCCGTCGCGGCCCATACGCACCTCATTTCGGCACTTTTGGGACAATAAGTTTTGTTTTGTTTTCAGGCGACCCTTAGGTTGCCATCCCTATGCTATTTACATCCTCAGACATTTGGATGGTAAATCGCACAGCCTGCGAGACGGCTCGCACTGTTTCAGTTTTTTTAGTGTGTCTTGTCCTGAATATTCGTTTTTTTTTAAATGAGGGAGTCACACATGGTGACAAATCATAAAGGGAGAATTGGCATTAAAGGACAGACATACTACCGCACGAGATGTTAACCAAGATAGTATCAGACACTATGCTTGATCCCACAGAACCCCATAAGCTCCAGGAGACGAAACGGAAAGGAAGAGAAGAGAAGAGGAAGAAGCAGACAACAATGAAGACGATATACGTGTTTTTCGTTATTGCAATTTGTATTCGGTTGCGCGCGAAAGCGAACCCCCTGACACCAATCCCCCCCCCCGCCACCCCCCCAACCCCAGCCGTTAATGATTCACTTCACCATAGCACACAGAACCCCGAGATAGTCTCCGATACACCATCATGGTATGATAAGCTCATAACGTGGCCGTTTCCTACGTAGTCGAATCCCTTCTAGTGTTGGCGATTCTCTGCAGCATCGTGCAGACTATCCGTGTGAGAGAATGGAGAGGGAGAGCCGACCGCGCTCGCGCCCAATGACACAGAATGAGATCCGCTATTTTCGGTTTTCACCAGGCCCCCGAACCCATCGATCTATAATAAAGGACATTCGTTTGCGTTCTTCTATAAATAAAGAAATGGAAAGATTGTACAACCCTGTGCTTGACTGCCAAGACAGGAAAAATGTAAATGCTGCTTTCAATTTCTATTGTTTAGGAAGTTAGTGTGACTGAATGTTTGAGTGAGTGTAGTTTATAAAGGACAGTTAGAGTAACCGTTTTTTTAAATTTTGCAATGCATGTCCCTGTTTTGACATAGCGCTACTTAGAAATTGTTAGTTAAAAATGTTCTTGCATAGTTGTGGTCTGTGTAGAGGCCACGGAAGAGTGTTCGCCGGGTCAGGGAATGAAGACAACGCAGTTATGTGATCCTTGACGCTTCGTGTTAGGATCACAAGGAGGATGTGTAGCCACCTCCGTTGGCCACTTCCCGACCTAAAATGGAGAGCCGCAAAGGCTGAAGGGAAATTCAGCCAACACAGGCAAAGACTAGCAAATACAGAAATCATGTATATTGGAACCTGCAAAGCAACCAGACAGCACCGAATCTAGCAGCAATCTGCATAGTAATGTAGCAGCCATCTATATAGCAATGTGCGATTCCCAGGCACAATGGCAACAGCTAAGGTAAACAAAGCCAAGCCAGACTCCTCAGCGCCAGCAGGAGCCAAGACAAAGGAAGGCCAACGGACACAGGGACCGCCCAGCGATCAGGGAACTGCTCCAGCATTGGAGAAATCGATCCAAGTGATCGGAAAGTAGTCCAATCACTTGGAACCAGGTACGGGGTCCGCCCCGAAGGGCGGGAAGCCCCTGGAGACTATAAAGTAAAGCCCTCAAGCTCTAATCGTTCTTCTTTGGCATGGTCACTCAGCAACTTGAACCTACACTTGACAGTGACCTGTCTTGTTGCCTCGAAGCAAGTAAGTCTCAAGTCAACGCTCGCTACCAGATAGGCGCTCCTAGCTACCAGTCCATACCAGCTTTTGAATCCCAGAGACTCAGGACATGAACGAAAGACCATTTGTTTCCCTGACCTGGTGGGCCAGTCAGAAGCTAAGTATAGGCCTTTTAGTTATAGGAATAGCCTAGAAAATAGAGTTTATGCATGAGTAGCGATTTACTGTGTATAATAAATGTCTTTTGATTTGAATCTTATTAATTGGTGTGTTGAGTTATTGATCATTACTTGAACATGAACCTCGTGGCGGTATCATAAAGATACCTGGCGACTCTAGGGCAAAGGTTATAAAACAGAGCCAATTGAACCAACCAAAAGTTAGCAACAAAAGGCCGGAAACTCCGCTGCCTATCGGCAGCACCCTTTCTCACTTGACCTAAGGTTCACACGGGTTAATAAACAGATTCAAAAGCTAAATCAGTTTGTAATCTCATTTACATACAGCCAATCGCCTTTATTCGCGTCACAATTCCTTACATGCAATTAATTTGTCCTCCATTATCTTAGTCCTTGCCATAAATGGTTATTAGTTTGTAATGTACAGGATTTTCCTGCTGTTGCTAATTCTTTGGCTCATAGCTAGCCGGGCCGAGCAGGGTTATCTTAAGGCATTTAGACGTCGGGCAACGTTTGTGAATAGTCCATTGCCTCTGGGTCAGCACCTGGCGATGAGTCATTTGTTTTGCACACAGGGTTGTCTTCATTAGCAGACACAGAAAGCACATCGAGCTGCGAGGTTAGCTAAAATTTGCAACATGGTTAAGGCTTAGTTGTATAATGCAAAAAACAGGATTCCCCACCAATAAGTCCCACAGTCATATAACGTGAGAGACAGGATTGAATATAATGTGAGAGACAGAATTGAATAGAATGCGAGAGACAGTGTTTTCTCATCGAAATCCGCTTCCATTGGTCATGGAAGATGTTTATAGAACTCCAACTGGCCAAAATGAAACGATACGAGGGCTGCAGGGTGCCGTAAAGATGTACGGCCTTCGGGGTATGTAACCTCCCAAATGTTCCGTATGTACACTGTGCATGTGATTCAAAGATCACCCCTCAGAATAAGTACTGATGCACCTTTCCACCTGCCATTATTTCAGGGAGTGTCACGACATTAGCACTTGCTACAGGCGCGATCAGTGCTGCCATGACTTTGCAGCAGGAGTTTAAGCATACACTTATTAGGCAATATGTTCCCAAAAGGGAAGCAATTAAGATAACTCCGTACGCCAGGTGTGATCGCCATGAGCCCCCAAATAGCCATTTCAACCAGCCACCCGCTCCTGAGTTGTAGTCGTGAAACTCCGGCCCAATTGCCAGGATCTTTGAGGCCTCCTTGCGAATATGGGCTGCCAAACCAGTGATGTTTTCAGAGGAGTCTGGTATGTAAGTGCTACACTCTCTTCCTACAATGCCACATGTTCCCCCCTTCTCCGCCAGAATAAAATCCAACGCCAAGCGAATCTGTCAGGCAATAGTTCTCTCTGTCACTAATTCTGTTGATATGACCTGAAGCGCTTGGCTGCCCTAACTGAGAGCTAATGCAATTTCGTTAGACAGTCTCTCGAGTGCGGAGGCCATATTTATTAGCTCCCTTGCTGATTTTGCGTGATTATATGGTGGAAAGGCTATTATCCACAACCGTTGCACTTCGGTAATGCCACGACGGTTCCGAAGGGCCGGGGACTGGATCACAGTCGTAGCCTTCCTAATGTGCGGAACGACATGAGCTAAAAAGCAACACCCTCTCCATTTAGGGTTGCTAACCGTTAACCACTTCTGTGGTCGGCCCGGAGCCATGGAGTGGCAGCGATACTGGTTAGTTTAAGGTCTGAAACTTCTTTGAAAGGAGCAAGTCCCCAATTTCGATCAAAGCGCGGGATGTACCATCCAGTGAACCGAATGAGTCCCCAAAATCTTTATGCCTCCATATTGGGCAACTGTACGTCCGTATCTGTGCTATTAACAAAGAACCACATATTCATTCGTCCGGTATAATTAAGGGGCATTGCCCATAAGGGGATTCCGTTATCTACCCGGTTCGGGATGTGCGCAAATACCCAACAGGAGGAGGCATTTGTTACCTGTGCATATTCATATTGTAAAGCCAGAAAGGTATTCTTAATGATAGCATGTTTCATGTGAGAACATTTGGTGACAGAAAGCATATTCAGAAAAATCACAATAAAAACGTAGCAGGCTGACATGCTTCATCATGCTTCGGCTGGGTAGAGGCCTTCTATTGTTCGGGACCTATCGTAAATATAATAAATGATTCAAGCGTTATACAATTTTAACTGAGTGCAATGTTTCCAGCGTCCTATGCCTTATGTGTCTACGTATGCCCAAGTGAAGATAACTGCGAGATAAGATTTTTAAGTTACATCGTTTCCACAATTATTTCAATGTCCTGGGATACAGTTCAATTATCTGGTCTGCACTGCCTGTGAGATTGGTGGAGGCAGATATAACAGTGGCTTTCAAATTTCAATGCGGGAAACGTCAGCAATCAAATGCATGTCTCTGGGGAAAGGACGATGTGCACCCACACCTGGAGTTTTCCCTGAATGTTACCCACCACGGCGATTAGGATCGCGGTAATCCTTTTCTACAATGTGTCCGTGCTCTAACCCAGCGTCAGCTTTAGCTCACTGGTTAATTCACAGCATCAACTAAGCTGTAAGTTCGGACATGACTCACCATGGGCGCTGCCTGGCGTTTTTAATATTTCCAAAACATGTGTGTTGCGTAAATAAAAGCAGCAGCACATTTATAATTGGAGTTGGTGTATTTTGTTTTGAGCTAACATTAACCTGTTTGAAAAAGTTGCTTATGCCACGTGTTTACTTTCTGACCTCACACTGCGGAAACCCAAGTTCGATTCCAGCTCTGTACAACAACTGACCTATCACACATTGTCAATTACTCACAACCTAAGTTGTGGAAAAGAGCATTAACAATCATCTGTTATACATTTTGTGAAATTTCAGAACAAGATTGGTTACGCAGGCAAATTGATTGATCCATTTTTTGTCCAAGTACAGCGCTGTTCCCCAGATCTCCAAGAAAGCTCAGGGAGTTCGAAAGCATCCAGGACCAAGCAGTGCGCTTGATTGCTCCTCCTGCCACAGGAATTCAATCCCTCCAACAGCCATCCCAAAATGCACTGCAGTAAGTTCACGAAGTTCCTCAGGTAATTGTCCCTTAGACAGCACCTTCCAGACCTACGACCACTATCATTTTGAAGAACTAGACAAGCCCCGACTTGGGAAAATCACCAACTGGAATTTCCCCTCAAAAACACTCACCACTCCCACTTGGACCCATATAAACGTTACTTGACGGTAACGGGGTGAAAAATCATTTAGGTTCATCCATAAAAGCTCGTTGGGTGTACCCAAACCTCACAGTCTGCAACGTTTCAAGAAAGCAGCTCACCACCACCTTCTGAAGGGCAACTGGGAATGGGTAATAAATTCTGTCCTAAACAGCAACTTTCACATCCAGTAAAAGTAATCTTTTTAATGCATTGATTCTTTGAATTTCTGGTGCCTGGGATGAACTGTTCTGCATGCTTAAAAAATATATAGAGTACTCAATTCATTTTTTTCAAATAAGGGGAAATTTCGTGTGGCCAATCCACCTATCATGCACATCTTTGGTTGTGGGGGAGAACCCAACGCAAATACGGGGCCAATGTGCAAACTCTACACGGACAGAAGGGCAAAGTTTAAAGTAGATGTACGAGGCACGTTTTTACACAGAGGGTAGTGGGTGCCTGATACTCGCTACCGGAGGAGGTGGTGGAAGCAGGGACGATAGTGACATTTAAGGGGCATCTTGACAAATACATGAATAGGATGGGAATAGAGGGATACGCACCCAGGAGGAATAGACGATTGTAGATTAGTCGGGCAGCAATGTCGGCACGGGCTTGGAGGGCCGAAGGGCCTGTTCCTGTGCTGTACACTTCTTTGTTTTTTGTTGACAGTGACCCAGAGCCGAGATCGAACTTGGGAACTCGGCGTCGTGAGGCAGCAGTGCTAACCACTGGGCCATTGTACTGTCTCTGTTTGTCGATCTAACGGTGGAATGAATCATGTAACTTCTACTTCAGAAGAAACTGAATCGAAGGTATTTCTAAGAGCATGAATCCTGGAAGACAGAAACAATGTGCTTGCTGTAGTAAGGTGGAAGGGAGTGGTGTGCAATTTACTCCAGCATTAAACGCTCTCTCCCCCTTTCTCTCTTTACCACTCTCCTTTATTCTGTTTCTGTTTTGTTTCTATTAGTATCGGGTGAAGATTTGATTAGCTGTGAGTCTCTTGATCAAGATATTCTTCTACATTTTTTCCAGTCAGACACATTCTGCGACTTTGTTGTTTTTTTTAACATCTAAAAACATGATGAATAATTGGAAATTCACAACATAGAAGCGGCTCTTTGTTCCGCAATTACTGTGCCTGCCGCCATTATTACTATTATACAGGTACGTGGTCAGATAAATGAAGACAGGAGTTTGGAGATCTTGCTGAACTTGAACAAGACATTGGGAAGGACACACTTGGAATACTGTGTACAGTTCTGGTCACCCTAATATAGAAAGGATGTTATTAACCTAGAATGAGGGCAGAAAATATTTGCTTGGTTGCTACTGTACTTGATGGTTTGAGTTATAAGGAGAGGCTCGATCGGCTCGAACGTTTGTCTTGGAGGCTCGGAGTGATCATGACGGCGACTATAAAATAATGCGGGGCATAGATATTGTAGATGTTCCCAAAGGTAATGGAATCCAAAACTAGAGGGCAAAGGTTTAAGGTGAGAGGGGAGAGATACAAAAGGGCCCAGGTGAACATTTTGTTCGCATGAGGATGGAGAGTGTTTGAAATATTGGCAGAAGGACAGCCGTCCACAATTCTGCCTTTTAAAAAGTATTTAGATATTTATGTGGAGAAGATGGGTATAGAGGAATATGACCAAATTTGGGCAATGGGGCAGGCTTTGTGCAGTAAAAACTGGGAGGCATGGACAAGTTAGGCCAAAGCACCTATTTCCATGCGGTGAACATCGATGACTCTATCACCTGCCCCACCTCAGGATCTGTGCCGCTGCAGATTGGAGTTCTCCATCTAGATGTCCAAATCGGTTTGAAATTTTGCCGTGGGTGTCTGTCTCGATTTTTCCTATCGACAGTGAACTTTGAGGGAATGAAAGTATCTGAGGAACAGGCAGCAAATTACGTTGTGGCAGAAGCTCAGCTGTGACCAAACTGAATGTTGGGGCAGGGGTGATTATCCGCATAGTTTCCTGTGAGATTGGTGGAGGCAGATACAACAGTGGCTTTCAAATGTCAAAGCCAGAAACGACAGCAATGAAATGCATGCCTCTGGGAAAAGGTCGGTCGAGTGGGATTGAATGATCTGCTAATGTAAAGAGCCGCTGATGTTAAACGGAATGAATGTCCTCCTTCGGTACTTCACGCACTTTTATGTTTTTGGTCACGTCTGGCTGTGAGGTGATGTGCATCAACACCTGGGGTTTTTCCTGAATGTGACCGACCACTACGAGTAGGATAACGGTAATCCTTTTCTCCAATGTGTCCGTGCTTTAAGCCAGCGTCGGCTTTAGCTCACTGGTTACTTCACAGCATCAACCTAATTGTAAGTTCGGACCTGTCTCACCGTGGGCGCAACCTTGCGTTTTTAATATTTCCAAAACATGTGTGTTGCATAAATAAAAGCAGCAGACATTAATAATTTGAAGTTGGTGCATTTTGTTTAGAGCTAACATTAACCTGGTTGAAAAAGATGCTTCTGCCACGACTTTATTTTCTGATCTCACACTGTGGAAACCCAAGTTCGATTCCAGCTCTGTACAATAACTAACCTATCACACATTGTCAATTACTCACAACGTAAATTGTGGAAAAGAGCATTAACAATCATTTATTATACATCTTGTGAAATTTCAGAACAAGATTGGTTCCGCAGGAAAATTGATTAATCCATTTTTTGTCCAAGTGAAACGCTGTTCCCCAGATCTCCAAGAAAGCTCGTGGAGTTCGAAAGCATCCCGTACCAAGCAGTGCGCTTGATTGCTCCTCCTGACACAGGCATTCAATCCCTCCAACAGCCATCCCAAAATGCACCGCAATAATTCAACAAATTTCCTCAGGCAATTGTCCCTTAGACAGCACCTTCCATACCTACGACCACTATCATTTTGAAGAACTAGACAAGCCCCTACTTGGGAAAACCACCAACTGGAATTTCCCCTCAAAATCACTCACCACTCCCACTTGGACCCATATAAACGTTCCTTCGCGGTAACGGGTAAACAATCATTTAGCTTCCTCCATAAAAGAACGTTGGGTGTACCCAAACCTCACGGATTGCAACGTTTCAAGAAAGTAGCTCACCACCACCTTCTGAAGGGTAACTGGGAATGGGCAATAATTTCTGTCCTAACCAGCAACTTTCACATCCAGTAAAAGTGATCTTTTTAATGCATCGATGCTTTGAATTTCTGGAGCCTGGGATGAACTGTTCTGCATTCTTTAAAAATAAACAGAGAGTACTCAATTCGTTTTTTTTCAAATAAGGGGCAATTCCGTGCGGCCAATCCACCTATCATGCACATCTTTGGTTGTGGGGGAGAGTCCAATGCAAATATGGGGCCAATGTGCAACTCCACACGGACAGAAGGCAAGGTTTCGAGTAGATGAACGAGGCCAGTTTCTTTACACAGAGGGTACTGGGTGCCTGGACTCGCTACCAGAGGAGGTGGTGGAAGCAGGGACGATAGTGACATTTAAGGGGCATCTTGACAAATACATGAATAGGATGGTAATAGGATGGGCACGGGAGCAATAGGTCAGAAGGTGAGAGCATTGAGGGAGAACTAGGGAATAGGGACAGTGGGGCTCTGAGACAGAGCAGACAGGGAGAAGTTGCTGAACACAGCGGGTCTGGTGGCCTGAAGTGCATATGTTTTAATGCAATAAGTATTACGGGTAAGGCAGATGAACTTATAGCTTGGATTGGTACTTGTAACTATGATGTTGTTGCCATTACAGAGACCTGGTTGAGGGAAGGGCAGGATTGGCAGCTAAACGTTCCAGGATTTAGATGTTTCAGGCGGGATAGGGGGGATGTAAAAGGGGAGGCGGAGTTGCGCTACTGGTTCGGGAGAATATCACAGCTATACTGCGAGAGGACACCTCAGAGGGCAGTGAGGCTATATGGGTAGAGATCAGGAATAAGAAGGGTGCAGTCACAATGTTGGGGGTTTACCACAGGCCTCCCAACAGCCAGCGGGAGATAGAGGAGCAGATAGGTAGACAGATTTGGAAAAGAGTAAAAACAACAGGGTTGTGGTGATGGGAGACTTCAACTTCCCCAATATTGACTGGGACTCACTTAGTGCCAGGGGCTTAGACGGGGCGGAGTTTGTAAGGAGCATCCAGGAGGGCTACTTAAAAAAATATGTAGACAGTCCAACTCGGGAAGGGGCGGTACTGGACCTGGTATTGGGGAATGAGCCCTGCCAGGTGGTAGATGTTTCAGTAGGGGAGCATTTCGGGAACAGTGACCACAATTCAGCAAGTTTTCAATTACTGGTGGACAAGGATAAGAGTAGTCCTAGGATGAATGTGCTAAATTGGGGGAAGGCTAATTATAACAATATTAAGCGGGAACTGAAGAACATAGATTGGCAGCGGATGTTTGAGGGCAAATAAACATCTGACATGTGGGAGGCTTTCAAGTGTCAGTTGAAAGGAATTCAGGACCGGCATGTTCCTGTAAGGAAGAAGGATAAATACGGCAATTTTCGGGAACCTTGGATAACGAGAGATATTGTAGGCCTCGTCAAAAAGAAAAAGGAGGCATTTGTCAGAGCTAAAAGGCTGGGAACAGACGAAGCCTGCGTGGAATATAAGGAAAGTAGGAAGGAACTTAAGCAAGGAGTCAGGAGGGCTAGAAGGGGTCACGAAAAGTCATTGGCAAATAGGGTTAAGGAAAATTCCAAGGCTTTTTACACGTACATAAAAAGCAAGAGGGTAGCCAGGGAAAGGGTTGGCCCACTGAAGGATAGACAAGGGAATCTACGTGTGGAGCCAAGGAAATGGGCGAGGTACTAAATGAATACTTTGCATCAGTATTCACCAAAGAGAAGTAATTGGTAGATGTTGAGTCTGGAGAAGGGTGTGTAGATAGCCTGGGTCACATTGAGATCCAAAAAGACGAGGTGTTGGGTGCCTTAAAAAATATTAAAGTAGATAAGCCCCCAGGGCCTGATGGGATCTACCCCAGATTACTGAAGGAGGCTGGAGAGGAAATTGCTGTGGCCTTGACAGAAATCTTTGGATCCTCACTGTCTTCAGGGGATGTCCCGGAGGACTGGAGAATAGCCAATGCTGTTCCTCTGTTTAAGAAGGGTAGCAAGGATAATCCAGGGAACTACAGGCCGCTGAGCCTTACTTCAGTGGTAGGGAAATTACTGGAGAGAATTCTTCGAGACAGGATCTACTCCCATTTGGAAGCAAATGGACGTATTAGTGAGAGGCAGCATGGTTTTGTGAAGGGGAGGTCGTGTCTCACTAATTTGATAGAGTTTTCGAGGAGGTCACTAAGATGATTGATGCAGGTAGGGCAATGGATGTTGTCTATATGGACTTCAGTAAGGCCTTTGACAAGGTCCCTCATGGGAGACTAGCACAAAAGGTGAAGTAACACGGGATCAGGGGGGAGCTGGCAAGGTTGGTACAGAACTGGCTAGGTCATAGAAGGCAGAGAGTAGCAATGGGAGGATGCTTTTCTAATTGGAGAGCTGTGACCAGTGGTGTTCCACAGGGATCAGTGTTGGGACCTTTGCTCTTTGTAGTATATATATATGATTTGGAGGAAAATGTAACTGGCCTGATTAGTAAGTTTGCAGACGACACAAAGGTTGGTGGAATTGCGGATAGCGATGAGGACTGTCTGAGGATACAGCAGGATTTAGTTTGCTTGGAGACTTGGGCGGAGAGATGACAGATGGAGTTTAATCCGGACAAATGTGAGGTAATGCATTTTGGAAGGTCTAATGCAGGTAGGGAATATACAGTGAATGGTAGAACCCTCAAGAGTATTGAAAGTCAAAGAGATCTAGGAGTACAGGTCCACAGGTCATTGAAAGGGGCAACACAGGTGGCGAAGGTAGTCAAGAAGACATACGGCATGCTTGCCTTCATTGGCCGGGGCATTGAGTATAAGAATTGGCAAGTCATGTTGCAGCTGTATAGAACCTTAGTTAGGCCATACTTAGAGTATAGTGTTCAATTCTGGTCGCCACACTACCAGAAGGATGTGGAGGCTTTAGAGAGGGTGCAGGAGAGATTTACCAGAATGTTGCCTGGTATGGAGGGCATTAGCTATGAGGAGCGGTTGAATAAACTCGGTTTGTTCTCAATGGAACGAAGGAGGTTGAGGGGAGACCTGATAGAGGTCTACAAAATTATGAGGGGCATAGACAGAGTGGATAGAGGCTTTTCCCCAGGGTAGAGGGGTCAATTACTAGGGGGCATAGGTTTAAGTTGAGAGGGGCAAGGTTTAGAGTAGATGTACGAGGCAAGTTTTTTACGCAGAGGGTAGTGGGTGCCTAGAGCTTGCTACCGGAGGAGGTGGTGGAAGCAGGGACGATAGTGACATTTAAGGGGCATCTTGACAAATACATGACTAGGATGGGAATAGAGGGATACGGATCCAGGAAGTGTAGAAGATTGTAATTTAGTCGGGCAGCATGGTCGGCACGGGCTTGGAGGGCCGAAGGGCCTGTTCCTGTGCTGTACATTTCTTTGTTCTTTGTTCTTTATTGACAGTGACCCAGAGCCGAGATCGAACTTGAGAACACGGCGTCGTGAGGTAACAGTGCTAACCACTGGGCCATTGTGCTGTCTCGTTTGTCAGTTTAACGGTGGAATGAATCATGTAACTTCTACTTCAGAGGAAACTGGATCGAAGGTCTTTCTGAGAGCATGAATCCTGGGAGATAGAAACAATGTGCTTGCTGCAGTAAGGTGGAAGGGAGTGGTGTGCAATGTACTCCAGCATTAAATGCTCTCTTCCCCTTTCTCCCTTGACCACTCTCCTTTATTCTGTTTCTGTTTTGTTTCGATCGGTATTGGGTCAAGGTGTGATTTGCTGTGGGTCTCTTGATCAAGATATTCTTCTACATTTTTTCCAGTCAGACACATTCTGCGACTTTGTTGTTTTTTTTAACCTCTGCAAACATGATGAATAATCGGAAATTCACAACACAGAAGCGGCTCTTTGTTCCGCAATTACTGTGCCTGTCGCCATTATTACTATTATACAGATACATGGTAGAATAATTGAATACAGGAGTTTGGAGATCTTGCTTAACTTGAACAAGACATTGGGAAGGACACACTTGGAATACTGTGTACAGTTCTGGTCACCCTAATATTGAAAGGATGTTATTAATCTAGAATGAGAGCAGAAAAGATTTGCTAGGTTGCTACCGGGCTTGATGGATTGAGTTATAAGGAGAGGCTCGATAGGCTCGAACATTTTTCTTGGAGACTCGGAGTGATCATGGCGGCGACTATAAAATAATGCGGGGCATAGATATTGTAGATGTTCCTAAAGGTGATGGAATCCAAACCTAGAGGGCCAAGGTTTAAGGTGCGAACGGAGAGATACAAAAGGATCCAGGTGAACATTTATTTCGAACTGAGGGTGGTGAGTGTTTGAAATATTGGCAGTAGTACAGCCGTCTACAATTCTGCCTTTTAATAAGTATTTAGATATTTATGTGGAGAAGATGGGTACAGAGGAATATCACCAAATGTGTGCAATCGGGCAGGCTTTGTGTCGTAAAAACTGGGAGGCATGGACAAGTTAGGCCGACGCACCTATTTCCATGCGGTGAGCTTCTACGAATCTGTCACCTGTCCCACTTTCCAGATCTGTGTCGCTGTAGATTGGAGTACTCCATCTATATGTCAAAATCGGTTTGAAATTTTGCTGTGGGTGTCTGCCTCGATTTTTCTTATCGACAGTGAACTTTGAGGGAATGAAAGTATCTGAGGAACAGGCAGCAAATGGCATTGAGGCAGAAGCTCAGCTGTGATTAAACTGAATGTTGGGGCAGGAATGATTATCCGCATAGTCTCCCAATGTTCTCATTTGCGATCAGTTCCAGTTGACACAGCACTCGCAGATGAAGATATCTGCGAGATAAGATTTTTAAGTTCCATGTTTCCAACAATTATTTCAATGTCCTGGGATACAGCTCAATTATCTGGTCTGCACTGCCTGTGAGATTGGTGGAGGCAGATACAACAGTGTCTTTCAAATGTCATTGCCAGAAACGACAGTAATCAAATGCATGCCTCTGGGAAAAGGTCGGTCGAGTGGGATTCAATGATCTGCTAATCTAAAGAGCCGCTGATGTTAACCAGAATGAATGTCCTCCTTCGGTACTTCACGCACTTTTATGTTTTTAGTCACGTCTGGCTGTAAGATGATGTGCATCAACACCTGGAGTTTTCCCTGAATGTGACCCACCACGGCGAGTAGGATCACGGTAATCCTTTTCTACAATGTGTCCGTGCTTTAATCCAGCGTCAGCTTTAGCTCACTGGTTACTTCACAGCATCAACTTAATTGTAAGTTCAGACCTGTCTCACCATGGGCGCTGCCTGGCGTTTTTAATATTTCCAAAACATGTGTGTTGCATAAATAAAAGCAGCAGCACATTTATAATTGGAAGTTGGTGTATTTTGTTTTGAGCTAACATTAACCTGTTTGAAAAAGATGCTTATGCCCCGTCTTCATTTTCTGATCTCATACTGCGGAAACCCAAGTTCGATTCCAGCTCTGTACAATAACTGACCTATCGCACATTGTCAATTACTCACAACGTAAATTGTGGGAAAGCGCATTAACAATCATCTATTATACATTTTGTGAAATTTCAGAACAAGATTGGTTCCGCAGGCAAATTGATTAATCCCTTTTTTGTCCAAGTGAAACGCTGTTCCCCAGATCTCCAAGAACGCTCAGGGAGTTCGAAAGCATCCCAGACCAAACAGTGCGCTTGATTGCTCCTCCTGCCACAGGCATTCAATCCCTCCAACATCCATCCCAAAATGCACCGCAATAACTCAACAAATGTCCTAAGGCAATTGTCCCTGAGTTAGCACCTTCCATACCTACGACCAATATCATTTTGAAGAACTAGACAAGCCCCTACTTGGGAAAATCACCAACTGGAATTTCCCCTCAAAATCACTCACCACTCCCACTTGGACCCATATAAATGTTCCTTCGCGGCAACGGGAAAGAAAATCATTTAGCTTCCTCCATAAAAGCACGTTGGGTTTACCCAATCTTCACTGACTGCAGCGTTTCAAGAAAGCAGCTCACCACCACCTTCTGAACGGCAACTGGGAATGGGCAATAAATTCTGTCCTCACCAGCAACTTTCGCATCCAGTAAAAGTGATCTTTTTAATGCATTACATTTGGAATACTGTGTGCAGTTCTGGTCACCCTAATATAGAAAGGATATTATTAACCTAGAATGAGGACAGAAAATATTTGCTAGGTTGCTACCGGACTTGATGGTTTGAGTTATCAGGAGAGGCTCGAACATTTTTCTTGGAGGCTCGGATTGATCATGACGGCGACAATAAAATAATGCGGGGCATAGATATTGTAGATATTCCCAAAGGTAATGGAATCCAAAAGTAGAGGGCAAAGGTTAAAGGTGAGAGGGGTGAGATACAAAAGTGTCCAGGTGAACAATTTGTTCGCACTGAGGGTGGTGAGTGTTTGAAATATTGGCAGTAGTACAGCCGTCCACAATTCTGCCTTTTAAAAAGTTTTTAGATATTTATGTGGAGAAGATGGGTACAGAGGAATATCACCAAATGTGAGCAATCGGGCAGGCTTTGTGCAGTAAAAACTGGGAGGCATGGACACGTTTGGCCAAAGCACCTATTTCCATGCGGTGAACTTCGATGACTCTATCACCTGTCCCACCTTCCAGATCTGTGTCGCTGCAAATTGGAGTACTCCATCTCGGTTTGAAGTTTTGAAGTGTCCAAATCGGTTTGAAGTTTTGCTGTGGGTGTCTGCCTCGATTTTTCTTATCGACAGTGAACTTTGAGGGAATGAAAGTATCTGAGGAACAGGCAGCAAATTACATTGAGGCAGAAGCTCAGCTGTGGTCAAACTGAATGTTTGGGAAGGAATGATTATCCGCATAATCTCCCTATGTTCTCATTTGCTATCTGTTCCAGTTGCCACAGCACTCGCAGATGAAGATATCTGCGAGCTAAGATTTTTAAGTTACATGTTTCCAACAATTATTTCAATGTCCTGGGATGCAGTTCAATTATCTGGTCTGCACTGCCTGTGAGATTGGTGGAGGCAGATACAACAGTGACTTTCAAATGTCAATGCCAGAAACGACAGCAATCAAATTCATGCCGCTGGGGAAAGGTCGGTCGAGTGGGACTGAATTATCTGCTAATCTAAAGAGCCGCTGAGGTTAAACGGAATGAATGTCCTCCTTCGTCGGTACTTCACGCACTTTTATGTTTTTGGTCAAGTCTGGCTGTGAGGTGATGTGCATCAACACCTGGAGTTTTCCCTGAATGTGACCCACCACGGCGAGTAGGATCACGGTAATCATTTTCTACAATGTGTCCGTGGTTTAAGCCAGCGTCAGCTTTAGCTCACTGGTTACTTCAGAGCATCAACTTAATTGTAAGTTCGGTCCTGTCGCACCGTGGGCGCTGCCTGGCGTTTTAAATATTTCCAAAACATGTGTGTTGCATAAATAAAAGCAGCATACATTTATAATTGGAAATAGGTGTATTTTGTTTCGAGGTAACATTAACCTGTTTGAAAAAGTTGCATATGCCACGTCTTTAGTTTCTGATCTCTCACTGCGGAAACCCAAGTTCGATTCCAGCTCTGTACAATAACTGACCTATCACACATTGTCAATTACTCACAACGTAAATTGTGGAAAAGAGCATTAACAATCATTTATTATACATTTTGTGAAATTTCAGAACTAGATTGGTTCCGCAGGCAAAATGATTGATCCATTTTTTGTCCAAGTGAAACGCTCTTCCCCAGATGTCCAAGAACGCTCAGGGAGTTCGAAAGCATCCCGTACCAAGCAGTGCGCTTGATTGCTCCTCCTGCCACAGGCATTCAATCCCTCTAATAGCCATCCCAAAATGCACCGCAATAACTCAACAAGTTTCCTGATGCAATTGTCCCTTAGACAGCACCTTCCATGCCTAAGACCACTATCATTTTGAAGAACTAGACAAGCCCCTACTTGGGAAAATCGCCAACTGGACTTTCACATCAAAATCACTCACCACTCCCACTTGGACCCATATAAACGTTCCTTCGCGGTAACGGGGGAAAAAAATCATTTAGCTTCCTCCATAAAAGCACGTTTGGTGTACCCAAACCTCACGGACTGCAACGTTTCAAGAAAGCAGCTCACCACCACCTTCTGAAGGGCAACTGGGAATGGGCAATAAATTCTGTCCTAACCAGCAACTTTCACATCCAGTAAAAGTGATCTTTTTAATGCATCGATTCTTTGAATTTCTGGGGCAAGGAATGAACGGTTCTGCATTCTTTAACAATAAATATATAGTACTCAATTCATTTTTTTCAAATAAGGGGCAATTTCGTGTGGCCAATCCACCTATCATGCACATCTTTGGTTGTGGGGGAGAATCCAACGCAAATACGGGGCCAATGTGCAAACTCCAGACGGACAGAAGGCAAGGTTTAGAGTAGATGAAAGAGGCAAGTTTTTTTACACAGAGGGTAGTGGGTGCCTGGAACTCGCTACGGAAGGAGGTGGTGGAAGCAGGGACGATAGTGACATTTAAGGGGCATCTTGACAAATACATGAATAGGATGGGAATAGAGGGATACGGATCCAGGACGTGTAGAATATTGTAGTTTAGTCGGGCAGCATGATCAGCACGGGCTTGGAGGGCCGAAGGGCCTTTTCCTGTGCTGTCCCTTTCTTTGTTCTTTGTTCTTTGTTGACAGTGACCCAGAGCCGAGATCGAACTTGAGAACACGGCGTCGTGAGGCAGCGGGGCTCACCACTGGGCCATTGTGCTGTCTCGTTTGTCGGTCTAACGGTGGAATGAATCATGTAACTTCTACTTCAGAGGAAACTGGATCTAAGGATTTCTAAGAGCATGAATCCTGGAAGATAGAAACAATGTGCTTGCTGCAGTAAGGTGGAAGGGAGTGGTGTGCAATGTACTCCAGCATTAAACGCTCTCTCCCCCTTTCTGTCTTTACCACTCTCCTTTATTCTGCTTCTGTTTTGTTTCTATTAGTATCGGGTGAAGATTTGATTAGCTGTGAGTCTCTTGATCAAGATATTCTTCTACATTTTTTCCAGTCAGACTCATTCTGCGACTTTGTTGTTTTTTTTAACCTCTGCAAACATGATGAATAATTGGAAATTCACAACAGAGAAGCGGCTCTTTGTTCCGCAATTACTGTGTCTGTCGCCATTATTACTACTATACACATACATGGTCAGATAATTGAATACAGGAGTTTGGAGATCTTGCTTAACTTGAACAAGACATTGGGAAGGAAACACTTGGTTACTGTGTACAGTTCTGGTCACTCTAATATAGAAAGGATGTTATTAACCTAGAATGAGGGCAGAAAATATTTACTAGTTTGCTACCGGACTTGATGGTTTGAGTTATGAGAGGCTCGATAGCCTCGAACATTTTTCTTGGAGCCTCGGAGTGATCATGACGGCGACTATAAAATAATGCGGGGCATTGATATTGTAGATGTTCCCAAAGGTGATGGAATCCAAACCTAGAGGGCCAAGGTTTAAGGTGCGAACGGAGAGATACAAAAGGATCCAGGTGAACATTTATTTCTAACTGAGGGTGGTGAGTGTTTGAAATATTGGCAGTAGTACAGCCGTCTACAATTCTGCCTTTTAATAAGTATTTAGATATTTATGTGGAGAAGATGGGCACAGAGGAATATGACCAAATGTGGGCAATCGGGCAGGCTTTGTGTAGTAAAAACTGGGAGGCATGGACAAGATAGGCCGGCGCACCTATTCCCATGCGGCGAACTTCGATGAATCTATCACCTGTCCCACTTTCCAGATCTGTGTCGCTGCAGATTGGAGTACACCATCTATATGTCAAAATCGGTTTGAAATGTTGCTGTGGGTGTCTGACTCGATTTTCCTTATCGACAGTGAACTTTGAGGGAATGAAAGTATCTGAGGAACAGGAAGCAAATTACATTGAGGCAGAAGCTCGGCTGTGATTAAACTGAATGTTGGGGGCAGGAATGATTATCCGCATAGTCTACCTATGTTGTAATTTGCGATCAGTTCCAGTTGCCACAGCACTCGCAGATGAAAATATCTGCGAGATAAGATTTTTAAGTTACATGTTTCCAACAATTTTTTCAATGTCCTGGGATACAGTTCAATTATCTGGTCTGCACTGCCTGTGAGATTGGTGGAGGCAGATACAACAGTGTCTTTAAAATGTCGAAGCCAGAAACGACAGCAATCAAAAGCATGTCTCTGGGAAAAGGTCGGTCGAGCGGGATTGAAGGATCTGCTAATCTAAAGAGCCGCTGATGTTAAACGGAATGAATGTCCTCCTTCGGTACTTCACGGACTTTTATGTTTTTGGTCACGTCTGACAGTGAGATGATGTGCATCAACACCTGGAGTTTTCCCTGAATGTGACCCACCACGGCGAGTAGGATAACGGTAATCCTTTTCTACAATGTGTCCGTGCTTTAAACCAGCGTCAGCTTTAGCTCACTGGTTACTTTACAGCATCAACTTAATTGTAAGTTCGGACCTGTCTCACCATGGGCGCTGCCTGGCGTTTTTAATATTTCCAAAACATGTGTGTTGCATAAATAAAAGCAGCAGCACATTTATAATTGGAAGTTGGTGTATTTTGTTTTGAGCTAACATTAACCTGTTTGAAAAAGATGCTTATGCCACGTCTTTATTATCTGATCTCACACTTCGGAAACCCAAATTCGTTTCCAGCTCTCTACAATAACTGACCTATCACACATTGTCAATTACTCACAACGTAAATTGTGGAAAAGAGCTTTAACAATCATCTATTATCCATTTTTTGAAATTTCGGAACACAATTGGTTCCGCAGGCAAATTGATTAATCCATTTTTTGTCCAAGTGAAACGCTGTTCCCCAGATCTTCAAGAACGCTCATGGAGTTCGAAAGCATCCCGGACCAAGCAGTGCGCTTGATTGTGCCTCCTGCCACAGGCATTCAATCCCTCCAACAGCCATCCCAAAATGCAACGCAATAACGCAACAAATTTCCTCGGGCAATTGTCCCTTAGACAGCACCTTCCATACCTACGACCACTATCATTTTGAATAACTAGACAAGCCACTACTTGGGACAATCACCAACTGGAATTTCCCATCAAAATCAGTCACCACTGCCACTTGGACCCATATATACGTTCCTTCGCGGTAACAGGGGAAAAAAGTCATTTAGCTTCCTCCATAAAAGCACGTTGGGTGTACCCAAACCTCACGGCCTGCAACGTTTCAAAACAACAGCTCACCGCCACCTTCTGTAGGGCAACTGGGAATGGGCAATGCATCCTAATCCTGTCCTAACCAGCAACTTTCACATCCAGTGCTGTCCCCACCCCCGACTTTCTGTCAGGAATGACCCCCTCGGTGTGTTTCCTGTACCTGCTAAGGAAGACACTTGTCCTGTCGATGGTTATGTTAATTCAGCAGACAGCCACAGATTCACAATGTCCTGTCGTTATTTCTGTCTTTGTTTGACATTTGTTCCCTCTGAATTTCTGACATGTTGGGAATGACCATTCGTCTGTCGCCTTAGGAAGGCTTTCCATAGAATGAGTAAAAACCAGCAAAAAATCACAGAATGTGAGTTAAACACAACTTCATTCCTGCTTCCATCTTGAGAGAAGATTCCTGGCCAGACAAACAAAGCTCATTGCAAAGTTTCAATTCATATTTTACTTGTTGTTCACGGACAGATTTATTTAATGAGCTGCTTGAGAAATTTGGATTCAATTTCATTTACTCACTCTGTGAGATGTAAAGTTTATTCTTGAATAAATACAGGGTCATCGGCAACAACATCATTTTATTAGACAAGGAGGTTCAATGAGATCTTTCACTGAAATCCTCTGATGTCAATTCCTCAGATTAGAATTTATAATGAAACAATTTATATTCAATGAAAACGGTCAGTTTGATAACCCCAACTGCTTTCTGTTACCTCGCCCCTCACGCTCCTCTCTCACCTTGTTTTTAATTTGGGGAATTCTGCAGGCAGCTTGTGCACAGGAAGAGCCCCAAAAATGGTGGCACTTTCAAAATTAAGTTCAGAGTCTCCGAAGATGGATTTCATTCTCTCTTTCTACTTGAACATGTACAAACTGACAGCAGGCATATTGATTGCACAGTAAGATTCCACAATCAGAAATGTGATCATGGTGGAAAATTCCCCCACGTCCCCTGTGGAAAGTATGAATTAACTCCCTCATTCCCACCTTTAAGTTTAAGACTTTTAACTCAAGACCTTCAAACCCATTTTGCAGTCCGTGAGCTAATTTTTTAAAAATGTGGTCATTATTGCTGTGTTTTTCAAAGTATTTTCATTCCGATGAGGACGGACATAACAAAATACAAACAACCAGTCACAACACAAACAAAATACTATTCTCCTCATTTGAGATTTATTCCTTTATTTCCATTAAACCTTTCCCCTCTTCCCTCCCCTTACCCACTGGCAACAAACAGATCTGTAAATAGAGACAAGAACAGCTTCCATCTCGTCCAGAACCCCCCACCTGAGCCACAAAGGGCTAACTTTAGTTTCTCAAGTTTAAGGAATTCCGCAATATCCCTCAACCATGTCGATATTTTTGGCGGATCTTCTGACTTCCCTCCCAATAATATTAGCTTCTGTGCGATCAATGTGGCAAAGGCCACCACATCGGCCCCGTCCACATCGATGCTTTGAATTTCTGGGGCCTGGGATGAACTGTTCTGCATTCTTTAAAAATAAACAGAGAGTACTCAATTCATTTTTTTCAAATAAGGGGCAATTTCGTGTGGCCAATCCACCTATCATGCACATCTTTGCTTGTGGGGGAGAATCCAACGCAAATACGGGGCCAATGTGCAAACTCCACACCGACAGAAGGGCAAGGTTTAGAGTAGATGAACGAGGCAAGTTTTTTTACGCAGAGGGTAGTGGGTGCCTGGAACTCGCTACCGGAGGAGGCGGTGAAAGCACGGACGATAGTGACATTTAAGGGGCATCTTGACAAATGCATGAATAGGATGGGAATAGAGGGATACGGACCCAGGACGTGTAGACGATTATTGCAACTTACAGGATACTGCGAGGCCTGGAGCGAGTAGACGTGGAGAGGATGTTTCCACTTGTAGGAAACGCTGGAAGCAGAGGACACAACGTCAGACGAAAGGGATGAGTCTTTAAAACAGAGATGAGGAGGAATTTCTTCAGCCAGAGGGTAGTGAATCTGTGGAACTCTTTACCGCAGAAGGCTTTGGAGGGCAATTCACTGAGTGTGTTCAGACACAGATAAATTCTCACACGGGCCTGGCTGTCTTCGCTCTGGTCTGTTCCTGCTTGTCACCGATCCTATCCCAGCGAAACAAGGTCCAATTGCCTGCACAAGTGACGACCCATCAAAAGCGGACATTAGTTGCGTGGTAGCGTGCGGAATGGTCCTACAGAAGAACAGATTAATCAGGGCGTCAGGGGTTATGGGGAGAAGGCACGAGAATTGGGTTGAGAAAATTATCAGCCATGATTGAATGGCGGAGCAGTCTCGATGGGCCTATGTCTTATGGTAATGTCAGACTTAATAATCCGGGAGGTGAGGGGGGTCAGAATGAGCAAAGGAGAATCGCTGTGACAAGATGGGGACAAACAAATGTGAAAGAACAAACCGCCTGGAAGAAGGAACTGTTCTACGTTTGCAGATGATACAAAGATCTGTAAAAGGACAGATAGTACTGAAGAATCAGGCGGGAAGCAGAAGGGTTTGCATAGGGAAGCAGAATGGGAAAATGCAATGTGGAAAAGTTTGGCGTTATGCACTTTGGAAGGGAACTGGAGGAACAGAAATTCAGAAGCACAAAGGAACTTAGGAATCCTTGTTCACGATTCTCTTAAGGTTAATGGGCATGTAAAATTGGCAGTTAGGGTGCAATGTCAGCATTCATGTCAAGAGGGCTAGAATACAAGACCAGAGATGTACTTCTGAGGCTGTATAAGGTTCTGGTCAGACCCCATTTGGACTATTGTGAGCAGTTTTCGGCCACGTATCTAAGGAAGAATGTCCTGGCCTTGGAAAGGGTCCAGAGCAGGTTCACAAGAAAGATCCTTGGAGAATGAAAGGTTTTGTCATATGAGGAAAGGTTGCGGACTCTGGGTCTGTACTCATTGGAGTTCAGAAGGATGAGGGGGAATCGTATTGAAACTGACATGTGCTGCGAGGCCTGGATAGAGTGGACTTGGAGTGGCTGTTTCCACTTGCAGGAAAATCTAGAACCAGAGGATACAATCTCAGACTAAAGGGACGACCCTTTCATACAGAGATGAGGAAGAATTTCTTCAGCCAGAGGGTGGTGAATCTGTGGAACTCTTGGGGCCGAATCACTGAGTGTCTTTGAGACGGAGATAGATAGGTTCTTGATTAATAAGGGGATCAGGGGTTATGGGGAGAATGTAGGAGACTGGGGATGAGAAAAAAATCAGCCATGATTGAATTGCAGAGCAGACTTGATGGGCCGAGTGGCCTAATTTTGCTCCAATGTCTTATGATCTTTCATACAGAATAACAGATTCCCAAGAGTGAGTTCTAGATAGGGATTCATTTGCCTCACAATGCCATGCTCCCTGATGAATTCCAAACCTTAGAAACTGATTGTGTGCAGAGACTTTCTCCCCGTGTCTGTGTGGGTTTCCTCCGGGTGACCCGGCTTCCTCCCAAAGTCCAGTGATGTGCAGGTTAGGGGGATTGGCCATGATAAATGTGCAGGACCACGGGCTACGATGCAGCTTGGACCGAGGGCGAGTGCCCTTTCGGAGTCCTGTACAGAATCGATGGGTCGAATGGCCTCCTGCATCACTGCAGTGACACAGAGAGAATCATGGGATTAACAGTACAGAAGCAGGCCATTTGGCCGATCAATTCTGCACCGGCCCTTAGAAAGACCTCCCCACTTATGCCCTCGCCTCCATTTTATCCCCATACCCAATACCTGCACACTAAGGGATAATTGATCATGGCAAATCCACCTAACTTGCACATCTTTGGACTGTGAGAGGAAACCGCAGTTCCCGGATGAAACCCACACAGGCACTGGAAAGTAGTTCGAACTCCACACAGACAGTGACCCGAGGCCGGAATTGAACCCGGTCCCTGGAGCTGTGAGGCAGCAGTGCAAACCACTCTGCCGCTCGAAGGTAGGACCAAGAGCGCGGCAGAAACCGATTAGACCTCACACTTAATTGTAGGGATTTCCTGCTCTCTCTCTTTTTCAAAAATATTTACTTTGTGTTTCTGATGTGTCGGAGACATCAACATCACTGAAACAATTCACCGTCTCGGGACACATACTGTAAATAGCTTCTGTCAGTAAATTTACACTTGACTTCGGCACAAAACAGAAATGTCGATTCAAGCATTCCCAACCCCATATCCCTGTAAATATAAAACATACTCACATTTCCAGAAATATATGAAGTAGGAATTGATTTCAGCAGTTTTTTAGAGACATTTTTCCAAAGAACGAAACATTCATAAATTTTGCCCAAATTGTTTTAAAGTCTATTTCAAAGTCCTTGCAATTTTTTCTCAAATTCTGTGGAAAAACTGCTCATCTCTTAAACTGTACGGGAGTTTCAGGTATACAGAGTGAGAGGGAGAGAAACACAGGATGGGAGAGAGGGGACACACAGAGACAGGGAGAGTGAGAAAGAGAGAGTGAGAGACCCGGAGAGAGAGACACACACACACAGACAGACACATAAAGGCAGACGCACAGAGATATAGAGAAGAATATATTCAGAGATAAATACAGAGAGCGAGATGTAAACAGAGAGGGCCACAGTGAGAGGGTCAGTGAAAGAAGCGGACAGAAACACATGGAAAGAGATACGTGGAGAGAGATACACGGCGAGCGAGTCATGGCGATAGGGACACGGAGCGAAGGACATGGAGAGGTTGACAAAGAGAGAAGAATACAGAAAGACGGACAAAGATAGAGAGGCAGAGGGAGACAGAGAGAGGGACACGGACAGAGTGGCGCACAGAGACAGACAAAGAGACAGACACAGGGGCAGAGAGGGAGACACGGGGCCAGTGGGGCAGAAAGGGAGGAACAGAGGAAGGGTGATGGAAATTTGGAGCTGGTGTAGGCCATTCGGCCCTTCGAGCCTGCTCCGCTATGCAATGTGATCATGACCGATCCTCGATTTCACTGTCGTATTGCGCTGCCTCCACATTCCTCTTGGTGCCATTAAAATCAAATATATATATATGTTTCTATCTTCAATTCATTCAGTGACTTGGCCTCCATTGCCTTCTGGGGTCGAATATTCCACAGGCTGACTACCCTCTGAGTGAAGAAATATTTCCTAATCTTAGTCCTATAAATGGTCTATCCCGTATCCTTGAACTGTGTCCCCTGCTCCTTGGCTCCCGAACCAGGTAATACATCCATCCTGCCTCTAGTCTGTCTTTCCCTGCAAGAATTGAATGCGTTTCAATCAGATCTGAAATTGGGCACAATTGTTCCTCTCTCTCTTCGTAGTACAGTGCCACCAATCAGCTATCAGGCGAAAAAAACCTTCCCAATGGCAACTCTACCCTTCTTACGTAGGGAGAGTAAAACTGCACGCAATATTCAAGGTGTTGTCTCACCTAGTGTCGGTATAACTGCACTCGGACAGCAGATATAGAATAAAGCACCTTCTACACTGTCCCATCGCAACATCCCAGGACTGGTACAGGACGGGGTTAGATACAGAGTAAACCTCCCTCTACACTGTCCCCCATCAAACACTGCCAGCATGGGTACAGCACGGGGTTAGATATAGATTAAAGCTGCCTCTACACTGTCCCCATCAAACACTCCCAGGAGAAGTACAGCACAGGCTGTGATACAAGGAACAAACAACAAAGAAAAGTACAGCATTTGAACAGGCTCTTCGACACTCCAAGCCTGCGCCGGCCATGCTGCCCGCCAAAACTAAACTCTTCTACACTTCCGGGGTCCGTATCCCTCTATTACCATCATATTCATGTATTTGTCAAGATGCCCCTTAAACATCACTATCGTCCCTGCTTCCACCACCTCCTCCGGCAGCGAGTTCCAGGCACCCACTACACCCTGTGTAAAAAAACTTCCCTCGCACATTTCCTTGAAACCTTGCCCCTCGCACCTTAAACATATGCCCCTGCCCCCCCCCCCCACCCCCAGTCATTGACCCCTCTATCCTGGGAAAAAGTCTCTGGCATTCACTCTGTCTATGCCCCTAATGATTTTGTAGACCATGATCAGGTCGCCCCTCAACCTTCTTTTTTCCAGTGAGAACAAACAAGTTTATTCAACCGCTCCTCATAGCTAATGCCCTCCATACCAGGCAACATCCTGGTAACTCTATTCTGCACGCGCTCTAAAGCCTTCACATCCTTCTGGTAGTGTGGCGACCACAATTGGAAATTATACTCCAAGTGTGGCCCAAATAAGGTTCTATACAGCTGCAACATGACTTGCCAATTTTTATACCCAATGCCCCGGCCAATGAAGGAAAGAATGCCGTATTCATTCTTGACTACCTTCTCCACCTGTTTACCCCTTTCAATGTCCTGTGGACCTGTACACCTAGAACTCTCTGACTGTCAATACACTTGCGGGTTCTACCATTCACTGTATATTCCCTACCTGTATTAGACCTTCCAAAATGCATTACCTCACATTTGTCCAGATTAAACTCCATCTGCCATCTCGCCGCCCAAGTCTGCAAAAGATTTAAATCCTGCTGTATCCGCTGACAGTCCTCATCGCTATCCGCAATTTCACCAACTTTTGTGTCATCCGCAAACTTACTAATCAGACCAGTTACATTTTCCTCCAAATCATTTATATATACTGTGAACAGCAAAGGTACCAGCACTGATCCCTGCGGCACACCACTAGTCATAGCCCTCCAGTCATAAATGAACCCTTCCATTGCTACTCTCTGTCTTCTATGACCTAGCCAGTTCTGTATCCACCTTGCCAGCTCACCTCTGATCCCGTGTGACTTCACCTTTTGTACCAGTCTGCCATGAGGAACCTTGTCTGAAGTCCATATTGACAACATCCACTACCGACCTGCATCATCTTTGTGAGCTCCTCGAAAAACTCTATCAAGTTATTAAGATATGACGTTCCCTTCACAAAACCGTGCTGCCTCTCGCGAATACGACCCCTTGCTTCCAAATGGGAGTAGATCCTGCCTCGAAGAATTCTCTCCAGTAATTTCCCTACCACTGACTTAAGGCTCACCGACCTGTTGTTTCCTGGATTATCTTTGCTACCCATCTTGAACAAAGGAACATCATTGGCTATTCTCCGGTCCTCCGGGACATCACCTGAAGACAGTGAGGAACCAAAGATTTCTGACAAGGCCTCAACAATAACCTCTCTTGCCTCCTTCAGTGTTCTTGGGTAGTTTCCACAGGCCCTGGGGACTGAACCACCAGAATAGTTTTCAAGACGCCCAAAAACTCCTCTTTTTGGATCTCAATGGGACCTAGGCTATCTACACACCCTTCACCAGACTCAACATCCACTAATTCCTTCTCTTTGGTGAATACTGATGCAAAGTATTCATTTAGTATGCGCCCATTTCCTCTGGTTCCACACAGATTCATCCCCTGTCCTTCAGTGGGCCAACCTTTTCCCTGGTTACCCTCTTGCTTTTTATGTACGCGTAAAACGCCTTGGGATTTTCCTTAAACCAATTTGCCAATGACTTTTCGTGACCTCCTTCAGCTCTCTTGACTCCTTGCTTATGTTCCTTCCTACTTTCCTTATATTCCACACAGGCTTCGTCTGTGCCCAGCTTTCGAGCCCTGACAAATGCCTCCTTTTTTCTTTTACCCTCAAACATCCGCCCCAACCTATGTTCTTCAATTACCGCCTCTTATTGTTATAATTAGGCTTTCCCCCAATTTACCACATTCACCCCAGGGCCACTCATATCCTTGTCCACCATCATTTGCAAACTTACTGAATTATGGTCAATGTTTCTGCAATGCTCCCCGACTAAAACTTCTGCAACCTGGACGGTCTCAATCCCCAATACCAGGACAGTACAGCCACTTCCCTAGTTGGGCTATCTGCATGTTGTTTTAAGAAGCCCTCCTGGATGCTCATTACAAACTGCCCCGTCCAAGCCCCTAGCACTAATTGAGTCCCAGTTAATTTTGGTGAAGGTAAAGTTTCCCATCACAACAACCCTATTACTTTTCATCTTTTCCAAAATCTGTCTACCTATCTGCTCCTCTATGCCCTTCTGGCTGCTGGTGGCCTGTGGTGAACCCCCAACATTGTGACTGTATCCTTCTTATTCATGATCTCTACCTACATAGCCTCGCTGCCGTCTGAGGTGTCCTACCGCAGTGCAGCTGTGACATTCTCCCTAACCAGTCGCGCAACTCCTCCGGCCCTGTTTCCTCCCCCTCTATCCAACCTGAAACATCTAAATCCTGGAATGTTTAGCTGCCAATCCTGTCCTTCCCTCAACCAGGTCTCTATAATGGCAACAACATCATAGTTCTAAACACTAATCCAAGCTCTAAGTTCATCTGCCTTAGCTGTCATACGTCTTGCATTAAAACATATGCACTTCAGGCCACCAGTCCCGCTGTTTTCAGCAACATCTCTATGTTTGCTCTTCCTCAGAGCCATAGTGGCCCTATTTCCTAGTTCTCCCTCATTTCTTTGACCTCTTGCTCCGGTGCCCAACAACTGCCATACTAGTTTAAACCCTCCCGTGTGACACTAGCTAACCTCGCGTCCAGTATATTTATGCCTCTCCAGTGCAAATACAATCCGTCCTTCTTATGAAGGTCACAGCTGCCTCGGAAGAGCTCCCTGTGGTCCAGATAACTGAAACCCACCCTCCGACACCAGCTATTTAGCCACGTGTTTAGCTGCTCTATCTTCCTATTTCTAGCCTCACTGGCACGTGGCACGGGGAATAATCCTGAGATTACAACCCTTGAGGTCCTGTCTTTTTAATTTCTTCCTAGCTCCCTGAACTTCTGCTGCGGGTCCCCTTCCTGCCTATGTCGTTCGTACCAATATGTACAACGACCTCTGCCTGTTTGCCCTCCCCTTCAGGATGCCCGCTACCCGTTCAGAGACATCCTGGACCCTGGCACAAGGGAGGCAACATACCATCCAGGAATCTATTTTACGTCCGCAGAAACGCATCTCTGTGCCTCTGACTATAGAGTCCACTATGACTATTGCTCTTCTGCGCTTTGACCCTGCTGAACATCAGAACCAGCCGTGGTGCCACTGACTGGCTGCTGCTGTTTTCCCCTGATAGGCTATTCCCCCCGATAGTACCCAAAGCTTGAAAGCATATGTTTTAAAGCTCGGTCTATATTGTCTACATCAAACACTTCCAGGACAGGTACAGCACGGGGTTAGACAGAGTAAAGCTCACTCTACACTTTCCCTCATCAAGCACTGCCAAGACATGTACAGCACGGGATTAGATACAGAGTAAAGCTCTCTCTACACTGTCCCATCAAAAACTCTCACAGGACAGGTACAGCACGGGGTTAGATACAGAGTAAATCTCCCCCAACACTGTCCCCATCAAACACTCCCCGGCCAGGTGCAGCACGGGGTTAGATACAGAGTAAAGCTCCCTCGACACTGTCCCCATCAAACACTCCCAGGACAGGTACAGCACGGGGTTAGATACAGAGTAAAGCTCCCTCGACACTGTCCCCATCAAACACTCCCAGGACAGGTACAGCACGGGGTTAGACACAGAGTAAAGCTCCCTCGGCAGTGTACCAATCAAACACTCCCAGGGCAGGTCCAGGGCGGCGTGAGATACAGAGTAATCCTCCCGCTACACTGTCCCCATCAAACACTCCCAGAACAGGTACAGCACGGGGTTAGATACAGAGTAAAGCTCCCTCTACACTTGCCCCATCAAACACTCCCAGGACAGGTACAGCACGGGGTTAGATACAAAATTAAGCTCCCTCTACCCTGTGGCCATCAATCACTCCCAGGACATGTACAACACGGGGTTAGATACATATAAGGCACCCTCTACACTGTCCCTTCAAACTCTCCAAGGACAGATACAGCACAGGATTAGATGCAGAGTAAAGATCCCTCTGCACTGTCAACATCAAACACTCTCAGGGCAGGTACAGAACGTAAGAACATAAGAACTAGGAGCAGGAGTAGGCCATCTGGCACCTCGAGCCTATTCCGCCATTGAATGAGATCATGGTTGATCTTTCGTGGACACAGCTCCACTTTCCGGCCCGAACATCATCACCCTTAATCCCTTTATTCTTCAAAAAACTATCTATATTTATCTTAAAAACATTTAATGAAGAAGCATCAACTGCTTCACTGGGCAAGGAATTCCATAGATTCACAACCCTTTGGTTGAAGAAGTTCCTCCTAAGATCAGTCCTAAATCTACTTCCTCTTATTTTTCGGCTATGCCGCCTAGTTCTGCTTTCACCCGCCAGTGGAAGCAACCTGCCCGCATGTATCCTATCTATTCCCTTCATAATTTTATATGTTTCTATATGATTCCCCTCCCCCCCCCCCTCGCATCCTTCTCAGTTCCAACGAGTACAGTCCCAGTGCAGTCAATCTCTCCACGTAATCAAATCCCCTCAACTCTGGGATTAACCTAGTAAATCTCCTCTGCACACCCTCCAGCGCCATTTCGTCCGTTCTCAGGTAAGGAGACCAAAACTGAACACAATACTCCAGGTGTGGCCTCACAACACCTTCTATAATTGTAGTATAACCTCCCTATTTATAAACTCCAGCCCTCCAGCAATGAAGGCCAGAACTCCATTTGCCTTCTTAATCATCTGTTGCACCTGTAAACCAACTTTTTGAGACTCAGGTACTAGCGCACCCAGGACTCTCTGCCCAGCAGCTTATTATAATATTTTATCATTTAAATAATAATTCCTTTTGCTGTTATTCCTACCAAAATGGATAACCTCACATTTGGCAACATTGTATTCCGTCTGCCAGACCCTAGCCCATCCACTTAACCTGTCCAAATCCCTCTGCAGTCTTTTGGTATCCTCTGCACTTTTTGCTTTATCACTCATCTTAGCGTCATCTGCAAACTCGGACACATTGCACTTGGTCCCTAACTCCAAATCATCTATGTAAATTCTGAACAATTGTGATCCCTGAGGGACAGCACTCGCTACTGATTGCCAACCAGAGACCCTCCCATTAATCCCCACTCTTTGCTTTCTATTAATTAACCAATCCTCTATCCATGCTCCTACTTTACCCTTAATGCCATGCATCTTTATCTTCTGCAGCAAACTTTTGTGTGGCACCTTGTCAAAAGCTTTCTGGAAATCCAGATATACCACATCCATTGGCTCCCCGTTAACTACCGCATTGGTAATGTCCCCAAAATTTCCATTAAATTAGTTAGGCACGACCTGCCCTTTTTGAACCCATGCTGCGTCTGCCCAATGGAACAATTTCCATCCAGATGCCTCGCTATTTCTTCCTTGATGATAGTTTGCAGCATCTTCCCTACTACTGAAGTTAAGTTAACTGGTCTATGATTACCCGATTTCTGCCTACCTCCTTTATTAAACAGTGGTGTTACGGGCAGTGACCTCGGGCCGGGATTCGAACCCGGCTTCTTAGCGCCGCAGTTCCAATGCTAACCACTGCACCACTACGCTGCCCAGGGCAGAAAGCATTTTTATGGGAGAGAGTGAACAGCCGGAGGTCGTAGTACACATATGTACTATCGACATCGGCAGGTACAGTGATGAGATCCTGCAGAAGGAGTTCAGGAAGTTAACCAGTAAGCTAAAAAACTGCTAGGGTTGTAATCTAAGGATTACTCACCGTGCCACGTGCCAGTGAGGCTAGACATCGGAGGGTTTTGCAGCTAAATACGTGGCTAAACTGGTGGTGTAGGAGGGAGGGATTCAGATTTCTGGACCATTGGGATCACTTCTGGGGCAGGTGGGACCTGGACAAGGAGGATGCGTTGCACCTAAACTGGAGGAGCACCAATCGCCTGGCAAGGAAGAGTCACGCTGGAGGATTGAAGGTAGTATGGCAGGGGGATGGGAACCAGAGCGTTAGCTGAGAAAGTCATATAACTAAAGGGGAAATAGAGAATAGAAGTACGAGAACAACATCACACTGCCTGCTCAAACGCATTGGTCTGAACTGCATTATTCTCATCGCCAAAAGCATGGAAGGTAAGGTAGATGAACTGAGAACACCGATTAGTGCTTGGAATGCTGATGTTGTGCCGATCACAGAAATACGGTTCAAGGAAGGGCAGGATTGGCAGCTGAACGTTGGAGGATATAGATGCTTCAGAAGAGAGAGGGTGTATGTAAAAAGGGTGGGGGAGTAGCATTATTGGTTGAGGAAAATATTATAGCCGTACTTGCGGGAGCACACCTTGGAGGGCTCAAACAATGAGGCTTCTGGGTAGAGCTCAGGAAGAGGAAGGAGGCAATCACAATGTTGGGGGTTTATTACAGCCCCCCCCCCCACCTGCCAGCGAGAGATAAAGGAGCAGACAGGTAGATAGATTGTGAATATGTGCAAAAGTAACAGGTTCGCTGTGTTGAGAGATTTTAATTTCCCCCGATATTGACTGAGACTCACTTAGTGCTAGGGGTTTGGATGGAATAGAGTTCGCAAGGTGTATCCAGAAAAGCTTTATGATGCAATATGTAGATAGTACAACGAGGGACGGGGCAGTACTGGACCTAGTATTGATTGTGATTTGATTTGATTTATTATTGTTACATGTATTAGTATACAGAGAAAATTATTGTTTCTTGCATGCTGTACAAAACATTGTATACCGTACATAAGGAAAGAAGGAGAGACAGCAGAATATAATGTTAGTTATAACAAGATGTAGAGAAAAGATCAACTTAATACAAGGTTGGTCCATTCAAAAGTCTGCTGGCAGCAGTGAAGAAGCTGTTCTTGCGTCGGTTGGTACGTGACCTCAAACGCTGGTCTTTTTTCCGAACAGAAGAAGGTGGAAGAGAGTCCGGGGTGTGTGGGGTCCTTAATCTTGCTGGCTGCCTTTCCGCGGCAGTGAGAATTGTACACAGTATCAATGGATGGGAGGTTGGTTTGCGTGATGCATTGGGCGACATTCACGACCTTCTATCGTTTCCTGCGGTCTTCGGCAGAGCAGGATCCATTCCAAGTTGTGATACAACCAGAAAGATTACTTTCTATGTGCACCTGTAGAAGTTGGTTAGAGGCGTAGCTGACATGCCAAATTTCCTTCGTCTTCTGAGAAAGTACAGTCGTTGATGGCTTTCTTAACAAGAGTGTCGGCATGGGGAGACCAGGGCAGGTTGTTGGTGATGTGTACACCTAAAAACGTGGCCGTTTCTACTTCGTTTCCTTTGATGTATATCAGGGCATGTTCTCCACGACGCTTCCTGAAGTCGATGACAATCTCCTTCGTATTGTTGACATTGAGGGAGAGATTATTGTCGTCGGACCAGTTCAGCAGATTCTCTATCTCATTCATATTTGGAAATTAGCCTGGACAGGTGGTTGCGTTTTCAGTAGGGGACATTTTGAGAGTAGTCATCACAATTCGTTACAATTGAGGGTACTTTTTGGATAGGGATGCAACTCGCGTTAAGTTGCTAAACTGGGGAAAGACAAGTTACAGTAATATTAGACAGGAATTGAAGTATTTAGAATGGGTGCGTCTGTTGGAAGGTAAATCAACATCGGGCATGTGGGAGCCTTTCAAGCGACAGTTGATTAGGATTAAATAAAGTCACGTGCTTGAGAGAACCAAGGATAATATGGGTTCGGGGAGCCTTGGATAATAAAGGATATTGTAAACCTCTCCAAAAAGAGATGTGTACGGTCTACAAGGGTGGAGGCCGTCGAAACACTTCAGGGGAATCATAGACTTTTTAAAAAATCATATAATTTACAGTGCAGAAGGAGGCCATTCGGCCCATCGAGTCTGCACCGGCTCTTGGAAAGGTCAACACCTCCATTCTATCCCCATAACCCAGTAACCTCACCCAACACTAAGGGCAATTTTGGACACTAAGGGCAATTTATCATGGCCAATCCACCTAACATGCATATCTTTGGACTGTGGGAGGAAACCGGAGCACCCGGAGCAAACCCACGCACACACGGGGAGGATGTGCAGGCTCCACACAGACAGTGACCCAAGCCGAAATCGAAACTGGGACCCTGGAGCTGTGAAGCAATTGTGCTAACCACAATGATACCGTGCTGCCCCAAAAAGAAAGTATCAAGAAAGTAAGAAGGCACTGAAGCGGGAAATTAGAAGGGCTAGGAGGCGTCATGAAAAGTCCTTGGTAAGTAGGATTAAGGCGAATCCTAAAGCTTTTATTCATATGTAAAAGAAAGAGAGTGGCAGCGAAAGGATTGTATCACTTAAGGACAGTGGGAGGAATCTATGTGTTGTGCTTGAGGAAATGGGCCAGGTTCTAAATGAACACTTTGCATCAGTGTTCACCAAAGAAAGGGACTTTGTGGAAGATGGTTCTTGAGTAGGGTGTGTGGATAGTTTGGATCATGTGGAAGACCCTTTTCTTCCAACCTCCCCCCCACCGCAACCCCCCTCCCCCCCCCCCCGAACCCACAATGCCAACAACAGAATACATAAGGGGTACGGGGGAAGGGGAGAATAGGAGCGAGTGGACAGAACACCGTGAACGAAAGAGGAGTATGCCAAGGAGCGGCCAGCGGGAGGGCAGAGGTGAAGGTGGAGAGGAAACACCAACTACGATTGTATGTATATATGAACCGCATGTGCTGTAAATATTACACTTAAACGGTTGATGTTAATTGAAAATGTCAATAAAAATATTTTTTAAACATTAAGGTAGATAAATCTCCCGAGCCTGAAGGGATTTACCGCAGAATACTGAGGGAATCAAGGAACGACATTGCTGTGGCCTTGACTGACATCTATGTATCCTCATTGGCTCCAGGTGGAATCCCACAGGACTAGATAATGGCTAATGTGGTACCGCTGTTTCAGAAAGGTGTTAGGAATAATCCTGGAAACCATAGGCATGTGAGCCTCACGTCGATAGTTGGTAAATTATTGGAGAGAATTCTCAGGAACAGGGTTTATACCGATTTGCAAACAAATGGACTCATTAGCGATAGACAGCATGGTTATCGGAAGGGGAGGTCGTGCCTCGCTAACTTGATCGAGTTTTTCTGAGGGAGTACCGAAGAAACCGGATGAGGGGATAGGGTGGATGTTGTTTAGGGTAGCACGGTAGCACAAGTAGCTAGCACTGTGGCTTCACAGCGCCAGGGTCGCAGATTCTATTCCGTGCTGGGTCACTGTCTGTGCGGAGTCTGCACGTTCTCCCCGTGTCTGCGTGCATTTCCTCCGGGTGCTCCGGTTTCCTCCCACAGTCCAAAGACGTGCAGGTTAGGTGGATTGGCCATGCTAAAGTGTCCTTAGTGTCCAAAAAGGGGAAGTGGGGATTACGGGGATAGGGTAGATACGTGGGCTTGAGTAGGGTGTTCTTTGTAAGGGCCACGACAGACTCTATGGGCAGAATGGCCTCCTTTTACTGTAAATTCTATGAAAAATGTTCGGAATGGTTAATGGGTTACAGGGGTAGGGTGGAAGTGAAGACTTAAGTGCGTCGGTGCAGACTCGATGGGCCAAATGGCCTCCTTCTACAATGTATGTTCTATATTCTATGTTCGATGCTCACATGGACTTCGGTAAAGGCTTTGACAAGGTGAAGTCACACGCGATTAGAGGTGAGCTGGAAAGATGGATACAGAACTGACTCGGTCACAAAAGGCAAAGAGTAGCAGGAAAATGGTGTTTGTCTGAATGGAAGGTTGTGACTAGTGGTGTTCCACAGTGATCGGTGCTGGGGCCTCTGTTGTTTGTAGTGTACATAAACGAGTTGGAGGAAGATGTAACTGCTCTGATTAGTAAGTTCATGGATGACATCAAGGTTGGCGTAGCGGCAAATAATGGTGAGGATTGCGAGAGGACACAACGGGACATCAATAGGTTGGATAATTGGTCATACGAGTCGCAAATGGTGTTTGATCCAGACAAATGTGAGGTAATGCATGTTGGTAGTTCTAACATAGAGGGAAAATATACCGTAAATAGTAAAACTCTAAGGAATATAGAAAGTCAGGGAGATCTGGGCGTGCAGGTCCACAGATATTTGAAGGTGGCAACACAAGTGGTCAAGATAGTCAAGAAAGCATACTGAGCATAGAATTTACAGTGCAGAAGGAGGCCATTCGGCACATCGATTCTGCACCGGCTCATGGAAAGAGCACCCTACCCAAGGTCAACACCTCCACCCTATCCCCATAACCCAGTAACTCCACCCACCACTAAGGGCAATTTTTGGACACTAAGGGCAATTTATCATGGCCAATCCACCTAACCTGTACATCTTTGGACTGTGGGAGGAAAACGGAGCACCCAGAGGAAACCCACGCACACACGGGGAGGATGTGCAGACTCCGCACAGACGGTGGCCCAAGCCGGAATCGAACCTGGGACCCTGGAGCTGTGAAGCAATTGTGCTATCCACAATGCTACCGTGCTTGCCTTCATTGGAGGGGGTATCGAGAATAAAAATTGGCAAGTCATGCTGCAGTTGTATAGATAAGGCCGCACTTGGAATATCATGCACAATTCCGGTCGCCACACTACCAGAAGGATGTCGAGGCTTTGGAGAGGGTACAGAGCTGTTTTACCAAGATGCTGCCTGGTCTGGATGGTGTTAGTTATGTGGAGAGTCTGAATAGACTGGGACTAGTTTCATTCGAACAACGGAGGTTGATAGGGGACCTTACCGAGGTCTACAAGATTATGAGGCGCATGGATAGAGTGGATGGACAGGCACTCGTACCCAGGGTGAAGGGGGTCAGTCACCAGGGGGCAAGGGTGGTGAGTGTCTGGAACGTGTTGTCAGGGGAAGTTGTGGATACAGATACATTAATGGCATTCAAAAGGCATCTAGACAAATACATGGATAGGCTGGGTATAGGGATGCGGCAGAAGGAAGTGCTGAGGATTTTGGTCAAGGTTTGTATCATGATCGGTACAGGCGTGGAGAGCGAAGGGCGTGTCCTTTGCTGCATTGTTCTTTGTTCTTTGCTCACACTTCCTCCGTCTCTCACACACCTCCTCTCGCACGCTCCCTCCCTGACTCAAACCACTGCCTGTTTCACGCTCTCTGCCTCCCTCAGTTACTCACGAACACTCCAGATGTTGTGGCGGAGATGACTTACCTCTATGTTGTGTCATTATTTTACACGTCATCCTTCCCACACCATCTACCTCCCTCATCCACTTGCCCGCTATGTCTCCGCTCTCTTCCCTTTCCGTTCTCTCAGGCAATCTATGTCCTTCTCTCGCTTTATCTTTTATTTCTCCCATCCTCTTTCTCTATCATTCTATTTTCTGTAGGGACATTTCACAAATTAGCTCACTCTCTCTTCCTCCACACGTCGTCCCGTCTTTCTCCCAGTTTAATTTTGTGTATCAGATGCAGGACCGGAATCATTTAGGGACAGTGTATTACTTTTCACAGCTTAATATGTTTCAATGCTGCTCTATGATGTGATGAGTTTCTGCAGGCTCTGAGGTTTCTGAGGTTCCAATGATTCAAAATGCTTTCTTTGTTTCAGAAACTGTGTCAGATGTACATTTGGAATCAAATAATTTGGACTTTAAATAGTTCCAGATTATCATATCATAGAAATGTTGTCTGTATGCTCACTTTGAACCCACTGAAATCTAATATCTGAATGGTCACAGTTTAAGAGGCAACTACACCCCAGATTGTGGTGGGCCCACCCAGAGAACCACACTGAGAATTGGAACTGAATCATTGAATGGTCACAGTTACAGAGACAGCTACACCCCCAAAGTGCAGTGGAACCACCCAGAGAAACACGCTGACAATTGGAACTGAATCACTGAGTGGTCACAGTTACAGAGAAAGCTAGATCCCAGAGTGCAGTGGAACCACCCAGAGAAACACACTGACAGTTGGAACTGAATCACTGGATGGTCACAGTTACAGAGGCAGCTACACCCCAGAGTGCAGTGGACCCACCCAGAGAAACACACGGACAATTGGAACTGAATCACTGAATGATCACAGTTACAGAGACAGCTACACCCCAGGGTGCAGTGGAACCACCCAGAGAAACAAACTGACAATTGGAACTGAATCACTGAATGGTCACAGTTACAGAGGCAGCTACACCCCAGAGTGCAGTGGAACCACCCAGAGAAACACACTGACAATTGGAACTGAATCACTGAATGATCATAGGCAGATACATCCCAGAGTGCAGTGGAACGACCCAGAGAAACACACTGACAATTGGAACTGAATCACTGAATGGTCACCGTTGCAGAGACAGCTACACCCCAGAGTGCAGTGGACCCACCCAGTGAAACACACTGACAATTGGAACTGAATCACTAATGGTCACAGTTAAAGATGCAGCTACACCCCAGAGTGCAGTGGAACCACCCAGAGAAACACACTGACAATTGGAACTGAATCACTGAGTGGTCACAGTTACAGAGGCAGCTACACCCCAGAGTGCAGTGGAACCACCCAGAGAAACACACTGACAATTGGAACTGAATCACTGAGTGGTCACAGTTACAGAGGCAGCTACAACCCATTGTGCAATGGAACCACGCAGAGAAAAACACTGACAATTGGAACTGAATCACTGAATGGTCACAGTTACAGAGGCAGCTACACCCCAGAGTGCAGTGAAACCACCCAGAGAAAAACACTGACAATTGGAACTGAATCACTAAATGGTCACCGTCGAGTGAGGGATATCACTGAAATAGTCCGCGATCCAAAAATGGGACTGATGTTGTTTGAGTGGACTTTGGGAAGGAAGTAGAAGCGGGAGGTCGATGAATGATGTGCGGGGTTGCGGTACTATGATGACAGAGTCTGTGTCTCCAGAGTCGATGACGTGAGTGAAAGTCCTGGAAACAATATCGTGATGTTCAGTGGTGGGGCCCTGTCCAGGGGAGGTAGCAGGAAGTACCTGAGAGTTGGTGCTCAGCCTCTGTGAGGAAGAGGTCAGTACACCAGCCAATAATGGCACCGCCCTTGTGAGCAGCTGAGGTGACTAATCCATGGTTGGATATTAGAGAAGGATTGGAGCAAGTTCAGAGGGAGACGGGATAGAGTGGGTGTGAGGAACGGAGACATTGAGACTGTCGATGTCGCACTAACTGATCCATGGAAAGAACAAGAGCCCTTCTTTTCCGCCTTTCAGTTTTTGATAGTTGATCCATGTGATGAACACAGTCCAGCATTTGGAAACTCTTCACTCACTCAAAAAGTAATATTTGCTTTCACTGAACCCAATTTCGTAATGTGCTTATTCACATTTTTGAAAAATATGTTCAACGATGTTGCAACCTCAATATCCCTGAGGTAGTTCCTCAGGGTATAAATTAAAGTCTTTGGGAATGTATAACCTCAGTGTTTCAGACAGAGAGGTGGTCACAGCCCGTAGGACACATCACTTCACACTGAACATGCGTTATCCAATTAATATTGCTGAGAAAATATTCTACCCAATCGTTGCTATTGTTGGTGTTCCTGGTAAGTGACTTACCATTGGAGTTGTGTAAGTCTGTGTGTAAGCGGCACTCTGATTTAAAACTGTGACTGAAAATGTCTAAACCTGATGTCGTGCTCACAATTATACAGACACCTAATCAACGATGTACTTCACTGAAGTCAAATGTCTTTCAACATGCTTGATGAAAAAGCATTCAGCATGGTTTGAATGCTTTTCGTCAACTCACAATAAATCTCCGTGTGTAACTCACGGGATCACTGATCAATGAAGTTGTTATATTGATGGAATCTTGCAAAATGTCAGATTGGGTTTCAGTAAAAGCAATCTCTCTGAAGGAAGGTTGTGGGAGTAAGAATTAAATCAAACGTAGTGTGGATAACTAACCAGACTGGAATATGAGACAGCAGTGAATAAGTATCAGTGGAAACATCTGTCTATGTCGAATTGAACTGAGTTTGGGTCACTATCCAGAGTGGAATATCTGACAGCAGTGAATAAGGATTACAGGAAGTTATACTGGAAGTATAGTAGTGTTGAATGTGGGTCTCTCATCAGAGTGGAATATTTGATCTCCCTGTCTGTCTGTGTGTCTCTCTCTCCCTGTCTGTCTGTGTGTGTGTGTCTCTCTCTCTCTCCCTGTCTGTCTGTGTGTGTGTCTCTCTCTCTCTCTCTCCCTGTCTGGCTGTGTGTGTGTCTCTCTCACTCTCCCTGTCTGTCTGTGTGCGTGTCTCTCTCTCACTCTCCCTGTCTGTGTGTGTGTCTCTCTCTCACTCTCCCTGTCTGTCAGTGTGTGTGTCTCTCTCTCTCTGTCTGTGTGTGTGTGTGTCTCTCTCTCCCTGTCTGTCTGTGTGTGTGTCTCTCTCTCTCTCCCTGTCTGTCTGTGTGTGTGTGTGTCTCTCTCTCTCCCTGTCTGTCTGTGTGTGTGTGACTCTCTCTCACTCTCCCTGCCTGTCTGTGTATGTCTCTCTCTCACTCTCCCTGTCTGTGTGTGTGTCTCTCTCTCTCTCCCTGCCTGTCTGTCTGTGTGTGTGTCTCTCTCTCCCCCTCTCTGTCTGTGTGTGTGTCTCTCTCTCTCCCTGTCTGTCTGTGTGTGTCTCTCTCACTCTCCCTGTCTGTCTGTGTGTGTCTCTCTCACTCTCCCTGTCTGTCTGTGTGTGTCTCTCTCACTCTCCCTGTCTGTCTGTGTGTGTCTCTCTCTCTCACTCTCCCTGTCTGTCTGTGTGTGTCTCTCTCACTCTCCCTGTCTGTCTGTGTGTGTCTCTCTCACTCTCCCTGTCTGTGTGCGTGTCTCTCTCTCTAGCTGTTTTATTTTTGGAATTGAGTGAAAGAGTTTGGCTGTGTTTTGATGGTGGTTTTATATTTATTGCGTGAAGTGAAATGTCTCGATATCTGTTTTCTATTGAACTGCTCCAACACAGACTGATATCAGTTACACTCTGACAATTAATAAAACCCACAATCGTGCAGTATTCGTACAGGTTTTGTGATATTTGTCTCATGCCTATTCATCCTGAAATGAACACCAATGTTTGTTCAATTTTATGAATATTTGTTGTTCAAATCCATCCGTCTCCAGTAATTTCCCTCCACATATATTCCACCCTCTGGCCTCCGATCAGCACTTGATCTTTTCATTGGGATCAGTTAATGCGACATCGACCGTCTCAATGTCTCTGTTCCTCACACCCACTCTATCCCGTCTCCCTCTGAACTTGCTCCAATCCTTCTCGAATATCCAACTCTGAATGAGTCATCTAAGCTGCTCACAAGGGTGGTGCCATTGTTGGCTGGTGTGCTGACCTCTTCCTCACAGAGGCTGAGCACCAACTCTCAGGTACATCCTGCCAACTCCCCCTGGACCCGGAACCCACCACTGAACATCACGATATTGTTTCCAGGACTTTCACTGACCTCGTCGACTGTGGAGACACAGCCCAGGTCATCATAGTCCCGCAACTCCACAGATCCTGCATAGACCTCCCGCGTCTATCTCCTTCCCAAAATACACAAATTGGAAAGTCCCAGTAGACCCATTATTTCAGCCTCTTCCAGCCCCAACAAACCAATTTCTTCCTATCTTGATGCAATACACTTTTCTCTGTTCTGTCCCTTTCCACCGACATTGGTGGAACCGTGGCCCAGTGATTCCAGGCGTGGGTCACTGTCCGTGCGGAGTCTACACGTTCTCTCTGTGCCTACGTGGGTTTCCTCCGGGTGCTCCGGTTTCCACCCACAGTCCAAAGATGTGCAAGTTAGGTGCATTGGCCATGCTAAATTGTTTCTTATTGTTAAAAAAGCTGTGTAGGTTAGATTATGGAGTTAATGTCAGAGGGTGGGGGAGTAAAGTTGGCTTAGGTACTCTTTCAGAAGTTCGGTGCAGATTTAATGGGCAGAATGACCTCCATCTGCACTGTAGGGATTATATGATTCCTGATTCCTCTGGTGCCATATAAGCTAGGTCCATTTTCCTGGCCCTAACCGCCTTATCTTCACAATGGATGTCCATTCCCTCTGTACATCCGTTCTCCAACACGAGGGTTGCGTACAGATCCTCACACCCTATTTCCTGTAAAGACTGTACCTCATTCTTCCACTTTCTCCGCCTCCATCGCCTCTGTTCTGATGATGACGTGTTCGAAAATAGCCCTTCTGGCATGTCTGTCTTTTCCTTCACCGGGGCTGTCCCCACCTTCCTTTTGTTGACAGGCCTCTCAATCGTGCTCAATTCATTTCTCACACCTCTGTCCTCAAAGATCCCCCTCCCTCCCGGAAACATGATAGCGTTCCGTTATCCTCACTTTCCACACCATCAGCCTCCACATTGAAAGGAAAGTCCTCCTCCATTTCTGCCAACTTCAGCATGATGTCACCATGAAATACAGCTTCACCTCTCTCCAACCTCCCCCAGAACACATTTTCTGCATTCCTCAGGTACGGCTCCTTCCTCGACACCCTTGTCCACTTCCCCATCACACCTCACACCCCTTTCCCTGCCCACAGCAATTTCCCCTGCAATCAGAGACGGAGCAACAACTGTCCCTTGACCTCCTCCTGTCGCATGGTTCTCAGCAGCAAACTCTCCTTTCTGGGGAAGTAGCGATTCACTTCTGTTCGTTCAATTTGTTCTGCTGTATTCGCTGCTGCCAATACCGTCTCCTCTGCATTGAGAAAACTAAACACAGACTGGGAGGCTGCTTTGTGGAACACCTTGGCTCAGCCACCATGCATTAACCCAGCCTTCCTGTTGCGGCCATTTTAACTCAGCATCTTGCTCTCAGGCCTAGATGTCTGACCTTGGCCTGTGGCAGGAATGCAGCGAAGCCCAACGCAAGCTGGAGGAGCAACATCTGATCTTCCAATTCGGATGTTACATCCCGCAGGACGAACTTTAATTTCAACAACTTCAGACTGGGAACTTTCTCCTCCATCTTAATGCCCTTGTTTTGGAATTTCAATACTTTTTTGTCGAATGCAATGAGTCCATATCTGGAGAGAGTCTGTTCCGGCAAATGAACCCAGGGGAATGTCCAATGCCGGAAAGGGAATATTCCTGACAAAAGCTTGGCAGGGATAGTTTTTAAACAGGGAGAGGATGGATTTCTGGGAACAGTGATTTTGGGATGTTCCAGTCATGGCAATGGGGGATTCCTGGGAGCGGGTGCTTTACGAATGACTAAACCTGTGAGGGGTGATCCCTTGGAATGTTCTGGAGATGGGACAGACTCTATTCTGGGCAGGCTGGGCTGCACGGTAGCACAGTGGTTGCCACAGTGGATTCACAGCTCCAGGGTCCCAGGTTCGATTCCCGTCTTGGGTCACTGATGTGCGGAGTTTGCACTCCCCCCTCTCCCCCCCCCCCCCGCCCCCGTGATTGCGGGGGTTTCCTCCGGGTGCTCCGGTTTCCTCCCACAGTAAAAAGATGTTCAGGTTCGGTGTATTGGCCATGATAAATTGTGTTTAGTTTCCTAACAATTTAGATGGGGTCACTGGGTGATGGGGATGGGGTGGGCATAACTGGTTTTCTCTTTCCAAGGGCCGGTGCAGACTCGACGGGCGGAATGGCCTCCTTTTGCACTATACATTATATATTTCTATACCTCCCATGATTATGAAGTGTGAAGGTCCTGCGTTTGTTTTATTTGTTCCATTGGTCTTGGAGTATTCAAATAAACCAGGAGTGGTGTCCAACCCCATCTGAAATCCCGTGCAGGGAACGGTCCAATCCGGGGAGTTGTCCAATAATTGAGCAGGGATGACAATCTCTGGTATGTTTGTATCCGGTTTGGGAAACCTGGCCCGCCTGAGTGAATCCTGTAAATCAGACTAAATGAGAAATGTAACCTCTCCAATAGGTATCTGAATTATAAACAGTATCCTCCCACTGCTATCAAACTGACAGGGCTGAAATTCACACTCTTCCCCCCCCCCCCCCCCCACCCCCCCCCCCCCCACCCCCTCAATTCCCCATCTTCAGCACTGGAGTTATATTTTCTACTTCCCTTCCTGCAATGTTAATCTCTGTGCCCACTCCTCTCCCAACACTGCCACCCGCCCACTGTCCATTATATTGATGCTGAAGTTGTCTCCTGGTTCAGACAGGGAGATTCATTATCCAATAATTTGCCGCGTCTCTCCTTTCTCTCTCTGACAGTTAATTTACTGGGAATTGTGATTCTCTGTCGGGGGAAGTGTGGCCTCTCTACCTGCACCACTCGCTACCTGGTGGCCATGGCAATGGCGGATCTGCTGTTTATTATCACTCGTCTCATACTGGGCAGGATCAATGTTTATTATTTCCCCCCGAATTTCCTGGACATCACCCCTGTGTGCCGTATTCGCGCTGTTCTGCTCTCTGCAGCTGGGGACTGTTCTGTCTGGTTCACCCTCACTTTCTCCTTTGACCGATTTGTGGCCATTAGCTGCCAGAAACTGAAAACTAAATATTGCACCGAGAAAACTGCGGCTGTGGTTCTGTCAACAAGCGGCCTTCTGCTCTTTGTAAAAAACATCCCTGTGTACTTTTCGTATGAACCTTGGGGGTTAATCGACAATGTCCAGTGGTTCTGTCGGACAAAGAGCAGCTATTTCACCGACCCAGGATGGGTTGGATATAACTGGCTTGTTAAGGTTTTAACCCCATTGATCCCGTTCTTCTCAATCCTGTTGATCAACGCTCTGACAGTCAGACACATTTTACTCACCAGTCGAATCCGGAAGACACTGAGGACTCAGAGTCAGGGAGACAATCGCACAGACCCAGAGATGGAGAGCAGAAGGAAGTCAATGATTTTACTCTTCAGCATCTCCGGAGCTTTCATCCTCCTCTGGACCGTGTTTGTTATTAAATTTTTCTGTGTTGAAGTGAGAGGATTACATAACCTCACCCTTCCTCAATATAATTTACAACAAGTCGGATATATGCTGCTGGATTTAAATTGCTGCACAAACACATTTATTTATGTGGTCACTCAGTCCAGGTTCAGGGAACAGATCAAGATCGCGCTGAAATACCCGGTTACATCAATTATTAAATTAATGTGTTAATGTGTAAATAAAACTGACGAACAGCCCCTCAGCCAATCAGCAGCTTCAGCCACTGACTGACAGCCCCTGAGAAAATCAGCAGCTCCAGCCATTGCCTGACCGCCCCTCAGCCAATCAGGAACTCCAGCCGCTGACTGACAGCCTCTCAGCCAATCAGCAGCTCCAACCGCTAACTGACAGCCCCTCAGCCAATCAGGATATCTAGCTGCTGACTGACAGGCCGTTAGTCAATCAGGAACTCCAGCTGCAAAATGAAAGTGGCCTCAGCCAATCAGCCAATTGGCCATACGACCTGACAACACAGTGGAGCCAATCCGGGAACTGGAAATACTGTCTGACAGAACGTTCAACCAATCAGAAACTCCGCGTTCAGACTGCCTTCGCCGCAGCCAATCAGAAATTCCGATTTCAGAGTGACAGCTGGTGGCGCCAACAGAGGCAGCACCATGGCCTGATTGGCTGTGGGGGGTGGGGGAGGAGCACTGGTAAGGCTGGCTGTGGGGGGGGGGGGGGGGGAGAAATGGCTGTGGAGGGGTGGGGGAGCACTGGCAGAGCTGGCTGCGCGTGGGGTGCGGGGAGCACTGGCAGAGCTGGCAGTGGGAGAGCACTGGCAGGGCTGGCTGTGGGGTGGTGTGGTGAAGCACTGGTAGTGCTGGCTGTGGGGGGAGCACTGGCATTGCTGGCTGTGGAGGAGTGGGGGAGCACTGGCAAGGCTGGTTGTGGGGTGGGGAGCAATGCCAGCGCAGGCTGCGGATGGAGGGCACTGGCAGAGCTGGCTGTGGGAGAGCACTGGCAGTGCTGGCTGTGGGGTGGGGTGGGGAAGCACTGGCAGAGCTGGCTGTGGGAGAGCACTGGCAGTGCTGGCTGTGGAGGGGTGGGGAGCACTGGCAGAGCTGGCTGTGGGAGAGCACTGGCAGGGCTGGCTGTGGGGGGGAGCAATGCCAGCGCTGGCTGTGGGGGGTGGGGAGCACTGGCAGGGCTGGCTGTGGGGGGGGGGGGGTAGCAATGGCAGTGCTGGCTGTGGGGGGAGCACTGGCATTGCTGGCTGTGGAGGAGTGGGGGAGCACTGGCAAGGCTGGCTGTGGGGTGGGGAGCAATGCCAGTGCTGGATGCGGAGTGGGGGGGCACTGGCAGAGCTGGCTGTGGGTGGTGTGGGGAAGCACTGGCAGAGCTGACTGTGGGAGAGCACTGGCAGTGCTGGCTGTGGAGGGGTGGGGAAGCACTGGCAGAGCTGGCTGTGGGAGAGCACTGACAGGGCGGGCTGTGGGGTGGTGTGGGGAAGCACTGGCAGAGCTGGCTGTGGGAGAGCACTGGCAGTGCTGGCTGTGGAGGGGTGGGGAAGCACTGGCAGAGCTGGCTCTGGGAGAGCACTGGCAGTGCTGGCTGTGGAGGGGTGGGGGAGCACTGGCAGAGCTGGCTGTGGGAGAGCACTGGCAGGGCTGGCTGTGGGGGGGAGCAATGCCAGTGCTGGCTGTGGGGGGTGGGGAGCACTGGCAGGGCTGGCTGTGGGGGGGGGGAGCACTGGCAGAGCTGGCTGTGGGAGAGCACTGGCAGGGCTGGCTGTGGGGTGGTGTGGGGAAGCACTGGATGACCTGGCTATGGGAGGGGAGGGGAGCACTGGCAGGGCTGGCTGTGGGAGTGTGGGGGGTCCACGGGCAGGATTGTGTGGGGATCAGGGCAGAGGCAGGGACGGCTGGGGGCTCATTGGCAGGGCTGGATGGTGGTTAGCACTGGGAGGGCTGCCTGGGAGCGCACTGGCAGGAGGGAACTGGCGCGACTGGCAGGAATGCACTCGTGGGGCTGCCTGGAGACGGGCACAGGGAGGGCTGCCAGCGGGGAGAGACACTTACAGTGCTGGCTGGGGAGTGGGCCTCCGGTACAACTGGCTGGGGATAGTCTTGCACCCCATCGCCACAACCCCCACCTCCACACACAATATCATACTCTCCTCCCCACACCACAGTATCACACCCTGCCCCCCACGTCCACTTATCACGCCCTCCTTCCCCCAGTATCACACCCTCCACCCCACACTCCAGTATCACACCCTCCACCCGCACACCCCAGGATCACAACCTCCACCCCCCATACCCCAGTATCAACTAACTTGCCCACACCCCAGTGCCACACCCTCACACCCTTAGATCCTCTATCCTTACACCTCAGTTTCACAGCCCCCACCCCACTACCGCATCCACCAACCTCACACCCCAGTATCACACCCTCCACCCCCACACACATGTATTACACCCTCCATCCCCACACTCCAGTATCACACCCTCCACCCCCACACCCCAGTATCACACCCTCCAACCCCACACCCCAGTATCACCACACTCTCCACACGCTCACCCCAGAATCACACCCTCCACCCCCACACCCCAGTATCACCCCCTCCACCCCCACCCCAGTATCAAACCATCCACCCCCACACCCCAGCATCACACACGCCACCCCACACCACAGTATCAACCCTTCACCCCCACACCAGAATCTCACCCTCCACCCACACACCCCAGTATCACACCCTCCACCCCCACACCCCATTATCACACCCTCCACCCCCACGCCCCAGTATCACCCCCTCCACCCCCACCCCAGTATCAAACACTCCACCCCCACACCCGAGCATCACACACGCCACCCCACACCCCAGTATCAAACCCTCCACCCCCACACTCCAGAATCTCACCCTCCACCCCCACACCCCAGTATCACACCCTCCACCGCCACACACCAGTATCATACCCTCCACCCCCACACTCCAGTTTTCGAACTACCTCAGTGTTCTTGGAGATCTGGGGAACAGCGTTTCACTTGGAAAGAAATGGATGAATCAATTTGCCTGCGTAAACAATCTTGTTCCGAAATTTCAAAAAATGTATAATAGATAATCGTTAATGCTCTTTTCCTCCATTTAGGTTGTGAGTAATTGACAAAGTGTGACAGGTCAGTTATTGTACAGAGCTGGAATCGAACTCGGGTTATCGCAGCGAGAGGCCAGAAAGTAAACACGTGGCATAAGCTGCTTTTTAAACAGATCAATGCAGCCTCTAACAAAATACACCGACTTCTAATTATAAATGTGCTACTGCTTTTATTTGTACATGTCGCCCAGTTTTTACTACACACAGCCTGTCCAATTGCCCGCATTTGGTCATATTCCTCAATACCCATCTTCTCCATATAACTATTTAAATGCTTTTTAAAAGGCAGATTTATAGACGCCTCTACTACTGCCTCTGCCAGCTCGTTCCAGACACTCACCATCCTCTGTGTGAAACAATTGTTCATCTGGACCGTTTTGTATCTCTCCCCTCTCACCTTAAACCTACGCGCTCTAGTTTTGGATTCCACTACCTTTGGGATAATCTACCTGATCCATGCCCCCCATTATTTTATAGCCGTCGTCAAGATCACCCCTAGGCTCCATGAAATATATTCCAGTTTCAACAGCTCCTTATAACTCAAACCATTAAATCCGGTGGCAGCCTAGCAAATCTTTTCTGCCCTCTTTCTAGGTTAATAAGTCGTTTCTATATTGCGGTGACCAGAACTGTACACAGTATTCCAAGTGTGGTCTTCCCAACGTCTTGTAGAACATCAGCAAGAAATTCCAACTCCTGTGTTCAATTATCTGACCATGTGTCTGTATAATAATAATAATGGGCAGACACAGTAATTGTGGAAAAAAGAGCCTCCTTCAGTGTTGTGAATTTCCAAGTATTCATCACGTTTGCTGTGGTTGCAAAAAGCAGCAAAGTCGCAGAATGTGTCTGACAGGAAAGCATGTAGAAGAATATCTTGCTCAAGAGAACCATAGCGAATCAAATCTTCACCCGATACAAATAGAAACAAATTAGAAACAGAATAAAGGAGAATGGTAACGAGAGAAAGGGGGAGAGAGCCTTTAATGCTGGACTATATTGCACACCACTCCCTTCCACCTTACTGCAGCAAGCACATTGTTTCTATTTTCAAGGATTCATGCTGTTAGAAATACATTAGATTCCCTTTCCTCTGAAGCAGAAGTTACATGATTAATTCCACCGTTAGAATGACAAATCGGGACAGCAGGGTAGCCCAGTGGTTAGCACTGCTGCCTCACGCCGCTGAGTTCTTAGTTTCACTTCCGGCTCTGGGTCACGGTCCGTGTGGAGTTTCCACCTTTCTCCCCGTTTTTGCGTGGGTTTCTCCCCACAAACAAAGATGTGCAGGGTAGGTGGATTGGCGACATGAAATTGCCCCTTAATTGGAAAAAAGGAATTGGGTACTGTATATTTATTTTTGAAGGTTGGAGACCAGTTCATACAGGCCCCAGAATTTCAAAGCACTAATGCATAAAAAGATCACTTTTACTGGATATGAGAGTTGCTGGTTGGGACAGAATTTATTGCCCATCCCTAGTTGCTCTTCAGAAGGTGGTGGTGAGCTGCTTTCTTGAATCGTTGCAGGCCGTGAGTTTGGGGTACACCCAAGTGCTCTTAGGGAGGAAGCTAAATTATTTCTCCTCGTTATCGTGAAGGAACGTTTATATGGTTCCAAGTGGGAGTGGTGAGTGATTTGGAGGGTGAATTGCAGTTGGTGATTTTCCCAAGCAGGGGCTTGTCATGTTCTTCAGAATGGCAGTGGTCGTTGGTCTGGAAGGTGCTGTCGAAGGAACAATTGTCTGAGGGACATTGTTGAGTTATTGCGGTGCATTTTGGGATGTCTGTGGCGGAGGGATTGAATGCCTGTGGCAGGAGGAGCAATCAAGCGCACTGCTTGGTCCTGGATGTGTTCGAACTCCCTGAGTGTCCTTGGAGATCTGGGGAACAGCGCGTCACGTGAAAAAAATGGATTAATCAATTTGCCTGCGTGAACAATCTTGTTCCGAAATTTCAAAAAATGTATAATAGATAATCGTTAATGTTCTGTTCCTCCATTTAGGTAGTGAGTAATTGGCAAAGTGTGACAGGTCAGTTATTTTACAGAGCTGGAATCGAAATCGGGTTTCCTCAGCAAGAGCCCAGAAAGTAAACACGTGGCATAGGCTGCTTTTCATAATGCATCCTGTAACAAAATACACCTACTTCTAATTATAAATGTGCTGCTGCTTTTATTTATGCACCGCACAGGTTTTGGAAATATAAAAAACGGCAGGCAGAGCCCACGGTGAGACAGGCGCGAACTTACTCGAAAGTTGATGCTGTGAAGTAACCAGTGAGCTAAAGCTGACGCTGACGTCAAGCACGGACACATTGTATATAAAGGATTAACGTGATCAAACTAGCCGTGGTGGGGAGCATTGAGGGGAAACTCCAGGTGTCGCTGCACATCACCTCACAGCCAGACGTGAGCAAAAATGTAAAAGTGCGTGAAGTAACAACGGAGGACATTCATTCCGTATAACCTCAGCGGCACTTTAGATTAGCGATTCATTGAATCCAACTGGACCGACCTTTCCCCAGCGGCATGCATTTGATTGCTGTTGTTTCTCGCATTGAAATTCGAAAGTCATTGTTGTATCTGCCTCCGCCAATCTCACAGGCAGTGCAGAACAGATAATTAAACTGTGTCCCAGAACATTGTAATAATTGTTCGAAAGATGTAACTTAAAAATATTACCTCGCAGTTATATTCACCTGCGAGCTGCGAGTGCTTTGGCAACTGGAACTGATAGGAAATTACAACAGGGCCACTCACTCCTGCCCCAACATTCAGTTTGATCACAGCTGAGCTTCTGCCTCAATGTCAATTCCTGCCTGTTCCTCAGATACTTTCATTCCCTCAAAGTTCACTGTCGTTAAGATAAATCGAGGCAGACACCCACAGCAAAATATCAAACCGATTTGGACATTAGATGGTGTTCTAGAATCTGCAGCGACACAGATATGGAAGGTGGGACAGGTTATAGAGTCATCGAAGTTTACAGGAAGGAAATACGCCCTTCGGCCTAACTTGTCTATGCCGCCCAGTTTTTACACAAACCCTGTCCAGTTGCCCACATTTGATCATATTCCTCTATACCCATCTTCTACATATAACTATCTAGATGCTTTTTAAAGGCAGAATTGTATACGCCTCTACTGCTGTGTCTGCCAGCTCTTTCCAGACACTCACCACCCTCTGTGTGAAACAATTGTTCCTCTGGACCCTTTTGTATCTCTCGCCTTAAACCTATGCCCTCTAGTTTTGGATTCCACTACCTTTGGGAAAATCTACTTCATCAATGCCCCTCATTATTTTATAGCCGACGTCAGGATCACCCCCAGCCTCCAAGAAAAATGTTCCAGTCTATCCAGCCGCTCCGTTGAACACAAACTATCAAGTCCTGTAGGAGCCTAGCAAATCTTTTCAGCCCTCTTTCTAGGTTAATAATATCCTTTCTATATTAAGGTGACCAGAACTGTACACAGTATTCCAACTGTGTCCTTCCCAATTTCTTGTACAACTTCAGCAAGACGTCCCAACTCCTGTCTTCAATTATCTGGACATGTATCTGTATAATAGTAATAATGGCCACAGACACAGTAATTGTGGAGCAAAGAGCATCCTTCAGTGTTGTGAATTTCCAATTATTCATCATGTTTGCTGTGGTTGCAAAGAGCAACAAAGTCGCAGAACGTGTCTGACTGGAAAAAGATGAACAGGAATATTTTGCTCAAGAGACCCACAGGAAATCAAAACTTCACCCGATACCAATAGAAACAAAACAGAAACAGAATAAAGGAGAGTGGTAAAGAGAGAAAGGGGGAGAGAGCGTTTAATGCTGGAGTACATTGCACATCACTCCTTTCCACCTTAATGCAGCAAGCATATTGTTTCTGTCTTCCAGGATTCATGCTGTTAGAAATACCTTCGATCCAGTTTCCTCTGAAGCACATAGAACATAGAACATTACAGTGCAGTACAGGCCCTTCACCCCTCGATGTTGCGCCGACTTGTGAAACCACTCTAAAGCCCATTTACACTATTCCCTTATCGTCCATATGTCTATCTAATGACCATTTGAATACCCCTAGTGTTGGCGAGTCCACTACTGTTGCAGGCAGGGAATTCCACACCCTTACTACTCTCTGACTAAAGAACCTATCTTTGACGTCTGTCTTATATCTATGTCCCCTCAATTTAAAGCTATGCCCCCTCGTGCTAGACATCACCATCCGAGGAAAACGGCTCTCACTGTCCACCCTATCCAATCCTCTGATCATCTTGTATGCCTCAATTAAGTCACCTCTTAACCTTCTTCTCTGGAACGAAATGAGCCTCAAGTCCCTCAGCCTGTCCTCATAAGATCTTCCCTCCATACCAGGCAACATTCTGGTAAATCTCCTCTGCACCATTTCCAATGCTTCCACATCCTTCCTATAATGCGGTGACCAGAATTGCACGCAATACTATAAACGCGGCCGTACCAGAGTTTTGTACAGCTGCAACATGACCTCATGGCTCTGAAACTGAATCCCTCTACCAATAAAAGCTAACACACCGTACGCCTTCTTAACAACCCTCTCAACCTGAGTTGTAACTTTCAGGGATCTATGTACATGGACAACGAGCTCTCTGCTCATCCACACTGCCAATAATCTTACCATTAGCCCAGTACTCTGTCTTCCTGTTATTCCTTCCAAAATTAATCACCTCACACTTCTCTGCATTAAACTCCATTTGCCACCTCTCAGCCCAGCGCTGCAGCTTATCTATGTCCCTCAGTAACTTGCAACATCCTTCCGCACTGTCCACAACTCCGCCGGCTTTAGTGTCATCTGCAAATTTACTCATCCATCCTTCTACGCCCTCCTCCAGGTCATTTATAAAAATGACAAACAGCAGTGGCCCCAAAATAGATCCTTGTGGTACACCACGAGTAACTGGACTCCAGTCTGAACACTTCCCATCAACCACCACCCTTTGTCTTCTTACAGCTAGCCAATTTCTGATCCAAACTGCTAAATCGCCCTGAATCCCATGCATCCTTATTTTCTGCAGTAGCCTACCGTAGGGATCCTGATCAAACGCGTTACTGTAATACATATACAACACATCAACTGCTTTACCCTCATCCACCTGTTTGGTCACCTTCTCAAAGAACTCAATAAGGTTTGTGAGGCACGACCTACCCTTCACGAAACCGTGTTAACTATGTCCAATCAAGTTATTCCTTTCCAGATGATTATACACCCTATCTCTTTTACACCTTTCCAAGATTTTGCCCACAACAGAAGTAAAGCTCACTGGTCTATAGTTACCTGGGTTGTCTCTACTCCCCTTCTTGAGCAAGAGGACAACATTTGCTATCCTCCAGTCTTCTGGCACTATTCCTGTTGACAAAGATGACTTAAAGATCAAAGCCAAAGGCTCAGCAATCTCCTCCCTAGCGTGCCAAAGAATCCTAGGATAAATCCCATCCGGCCCAGGAGACTTATCTATTTTCACCCTTTCCAGAATTGTTAACACCTCCTCCTTATGAACCTCAAACACTTCTAGTCTAGTAGCCTGAATCTCTGTATTCTCCTCGACAACATTGTCTTTTTCCTGTGTAAATACTGACGAAAAATATTCATTTAGCACCTCTCCTATCTCCTCGGACTCCAAGTACAACTTCCCACGACTGTCCTTGACTAGTCCAACTCTTACCCTCGTCATTCTTTTATTCCTGACATATTTATAGAAATATTGAGGGTTATACTTGATCCTACCTGCCAAAGACTTCTCATGTCCCCTCCTGGATCTTCTTAGCTCTCTCTTTAGGCCCTTCCTAGCTAACTTGTAACTCTCGAGCGACCTTACTGAACCTTCATGTCTCATCTTTACAAAAGCCTCCTTCTTCCTCTTGACAAGTGCTTTGAGTGCCTTAGTAAACCACGGTTCCCTTGCTCGACCACTTCCTCCCTGCCTGACAGGCACATACTTATCAAGGACACGCAGTAGCTGTTCCTTGAACAAGCTCCACATTTCCATTGTGCCCATCTCCTGCAGTTTTCCTCTCCATCCGATGCATCCTCAGTCTTGCTTTATCGCATCATAATTGCATTTCCCCCAGATATAACTCTTGTCCTGCGGTATATACCTATCCCTTTCCATCTTTAAAGTAAACGTAATCGAATTGTGGTCACTATCACCAAAGTGCTCACCTACCTCCAAATCTAACACCTGTCCTGGTTCATTACCCAGTACCAAATCCAATACGGCCTCGCCTCTCGTTGGCTTATCTACATACTGTGTCAGGAAGCAGAAGTTACATGATTCATTCCACCGTTAGAATGAAAAAATAAGGGCAGCACGGTGGCGCAGTGGTTAGCACTGCTGGCTCAGTGCGCCAAACTTTCAGGTTCGATCCCGTCTCTGGGTCACCCTCCGTGTGGAGCTTGCACTTTCTCCCCGTTTTTGCGTGGGTTTCTTCCCCACAACCCAAAGATGTGCAGGGTAGATGGATTGGGCACGCTAAATTGCCAGGTAATTGGAAAAAATGCATTGGATACTCGATGTTTTTTTTTAAAGAATCGAGAACAGTTCATCCCAGGCCCCAGAAATTCAACGCACCAATGTATTAAACAGATCACTTTTACTGGATGTGAAAGTTGCTTGTTGGGACAGAATTTATTGCCCACCCCTAGTTGCCTTTCAGATGGTGGTGGTGAGCTACCTCCTTGAATCGTTGCTGGCCCTGACGTTTGGGTAAACTCAAAGTGCTTTTAGGGAGGAAGCCAAATGATTTTTCCCCGTTAACCTGCAGGAACATTTATATGGTCGCAAGAGGGAGTGGTCAGTGATTTGGAGTGGAAATTCCAGTTGGTGATTGGCCCAAGTAGGGGCTTGTCTAGTTCTTCAAAATGATAGTGGTCGGAGGTGTGGAGGCGCTGCCTGAGGAACAATTGACGAGGAACATTGTTGAGTTATAGCGGTGCATTTTGGGATGTCTGTGGCGGAGGGATTGAATGCCTGTTGCAGGAGGAGCAATCAAACGCACTGCTTGGTGCTGGGTGCTTTCGAACTCCCTGAGTGTTCTTGGAGATCGGGGGAGCAGCGTTTCACGTCGAGGGAAATGGAGTAATCAATTTGCCTGCGTAACCAATCTTGTTCCGAAATTTCAAGGAACCTATCATAGATAATCGTAAATGCACTTTTCCTCCATTTCGGCTGAGTAATTGACAAAGTGGGACAGGTCAGTTATTGTACAGAGCTGGAATCGAACTTGGGTTTCCACAGTGTGAGATCAGAAAGTGAACAGATGGCACAAGGTTCCTTTTAAAACAGAATAATGCAATCTCTGGAGTGGAAATTCCAGTTGGTGATTGGCCCAAGTAGGGGCTTGTCTAGTTCTTCAAAATGATAGTGGTCGGAGGTGTGGAGGCGCTACCTGAGGAACAATTGACGAGGAACATTGTTGAGTTATAGCGGTGCATTTTGGGATGTCTGTGGCGGAGGGATTGAATGCCTCTGGCAGGAGGAGCAATCAAGCGCACTGCTTGGTGCTTCCGAACTCACTGAGTGTTCTTGGAGATCTGGGGAGCAGCGTTTCACGTCGAAGAAAATGGATTAATCAATTTGCCTGCGTAACCAATCTTGTTCCGAAATTTCAAGGAACCTATCACAGATAATCGTTAATGCTCTTTTCTTCCATTTAGGTTGTGAGTAATTGACAAAGTTTGATAGGTCAGTTATTGTTCAGATCTGGAATCGAACTTGGGTTTCCGCAGTGTGAGATCAGAAAGTGAACAGGAAGCACAAGGCTATTTTTTAAACAGAATAATGCAATCTCTGAAAAAAAAACACCTTCTTCTAATTATAAATGTGCTGCTGTTTTTATTTATGCAACACACATGTTTTGGAAATGTGAAAAACGCCAGACAGCGCCAACGGTGAGACAGGTTCGAACTTCCAATTAAGTTGATGCTGTGAAGTAACCACCGAGCTAAAGCTAACGCGGTCGTCACACATGGACACGTTGTATATAAAGGATTTCCGTGATCATACTCGCAGTGGTGGGCAACACTGAGGCGAGACTCCAGGTGTTGGTGCACATCATGTCACAGCCAGACGTGACCGAAAATTTAAAAGTGCGTGAAGTACCGATGGAGGACATTCATTCCGTTTAACCTCAGTGGTTCATTAGATTAGCAGATCACTCAATCCCACTCGACCGACCTTTCCCCAGAGGCATGCATTTCATTGCTGACGTTTCTCGCATTGACATTTGAAAGCCACTGTTGTATCTGCCTCCACCAATCTCACAGGCAGTGCGGACAAGATAATTGAAATCTATCCCAGAACATTGAAATAATTGTTGGAAAGATGTAACTTAAAAATCTTATCTCGCAGTTATATTCATCTGCGAGTACTGTGGCAACTGGAACTGATAGCAAATGACAACATAGGGAGACGACACGACCACTCACTCCAGTCAAAACATTCAGTTTGATCACAGTTGAGCTTCTGTCTCAATGTCATTTCCTGCCTGTTCCTCAGATACTTTCGTTCCCTCAAATTTCACTATTGCGAAGAAAAATGGATGCAGGCATTCAAACCGATTTGGACATATAGATGGAGTGCTCGAATCTGCAGCGAGGCAGAGCTGGAAGGTGGGACAGGTTATAGAGTCAGAGACGTTTACATGATATAAATAGGTCCTTCGGCCTAACTTGTGCATGTCGCCCAGTTTATACTACACAAATCCTGTCCAATTGCCCACATTTGGTCATCTTCCTCTATACCCATTTTTTCCATATAACTATTTAAATGCTTTTTAAAAGGCAACATTGTAGACGCCTCTACTACTGCCTCTGCCAGCTCGTTCCAGACACTCACCACCCTCTGTGTGAAACAATTGGTATCTCTCCCCTCTCACCTTAACCCTACGCGCTCTAGATTTGGACTCCACTACCTTTGGGATAATCTACCCGATCCATGCCCCCCACCCCCCCACCACCATTATTTTATAGCCGTCGTCAAGATCACCCCCTCGGCTCCAAGAAAAATATTCCAGTTTAACAGCTCCTTATAACTCAAACCATCAAATCCGGTAGCTGCCTAGCAAATATTTTCTGCTCTCTTTCTAGGTTAATAATATCGTTTCTATATTAGGGTGACCAGAACTGTACATAGTATTATAAGTGTGTCCTTCCCAACGTCTTGTAGAACTTCAGCAAGACATCACAACTCCTGTGTTCAATTATCTGACCATGTATCTGTATAATAGTAATAATGGGCAGACACAGTAATTGTGGAACAAAGACCCTCCTTCAGTGTTGTGAATTTCCAAATATTAATCACGTTTGCTGTGGTTGAAAAAAGCAGCAAAGTCGCAGAATGTATCTGACTTGAAAAAATGTAGAAGAATATCTTGCTCAAGAGAACCACAGCTAAATAAATCTTCACCCGATACTAATACAAACAAATTAGAAACAGAAAAAAAAATCACGTCCACAGAAGCGCCTATCTGTGCCCCTGACTATAGAGTCCCCGATGACTATTGCTCTTCTGCACTTTGACCCTCCCTTCTGAACATCAGAGCCAGCCGTGGTGCCACTGCTCTGGCTGCTGCTGTTTTCCCTTGATAGGCTATCCCCCCGACAGTATCCAAAGGGGTATACCTGTTCGAGAGGGGGACAACCACAGGGGATTCCTGCACTGACTGCCTGCCCTTTCTGGTGGTCACCCATTTCTCTGCCTGCACCTTGGGTGCGACCACATTTATATAACTGCGATCTATGACGCTTTCCGCCACCTGCATGCTCTTAAGTGCATCCACTTGCTGCTCCAACCGAACCATGCGGTCTGTGAGGCGCTCCAGTTGGGTGCACTTTCTGCAGAGACGCCATCCGGGACGCTGGAAGCCTCCCGGACCTGCCACATCTCACAGTCAGATCACTGCACCCCTCGAACTGACATTGAATCATTTAATTAAAATTAAAAGTTTAAATTTAAAAAAAAAAATTTTTTTAAGTTACTGTTAACTATCTGTTTCCTAGCACTAGATTTCTAATATAAATGTGAAAGCTAAATATAGTACTCTCCGATCTTTGGCTTAGGTACCCCTCTAAATTATAATTAAGTAATTATGTTTGATGAGTTACCAATGCGGATTTTTAAAAATTTACTGTAGATTCCCACCCAGCCACTCAGGTCACAGCTTTTCTGTGCTGTCACTTCAGTTCCACCCCCCCCCCCCCCCCGCCCCGACACACACAATTTGAAAAAGGTATAAAAGTAAAAATGAGTAAAAATCACTTGCTTACCTTCTTACCTTCTGAGTGTCTTAGATGTTCTCAGGTTCTCTCCCTGACAGAGACGGCTCATCCTCCTCTGAACGTTTTGACTTTGCTGTCAGTGAGGCAGGTATCATCATTTTCTACTGTTTGCCAGATGCTTATTTGCAACCAAAGTTATTTTCTCGTCGATTAAATCATTTTGAGTTATTGCATATATGTTTTCAGTGAGGCTGATATCATAATTTTCCACTAAGTCCCAGATGCGTTTTTGCAACTGAAGTGATTTTCTCATTGATTGAAGCATTTTGAGTTATTTGCCATTTGTTTTCAGTGGGGTTGATTTCATAATTTTCTACTTTTTTTTTTCAAATGCATGTTTTGCCCCCTATGTGATTTTCTCATTTTTACTTATTTGCCACTTGTGGTCAGTGAGGCGGATATCATAATAATGTTCTCCTATTTTCCAAAATGCTTATTCTGCAACCAAAGTGATGTTCTCATCGATTGAAGCATGTTGCGCCATTTACCATTTCTTTACATTGAGGCGGATATCAGATGTTTATACTTTTTGTCAAATGCGTGTTTTGCAACCAAAGCGATGTGCTCATCCAGTTGAACATATTGAACCATTTGCCTTTTGTTTTCTGTCAGGTGGATATCATAATTTTCTACTTTTGGCAGATGCTTATTTTGCAACCAAGGTGATATTATCATTGATTGAAGCCTTTTCAGTTATTTGCCATTTTTTTCAGTGAGGCTGAGATCATAATTTACTACTTTTTGTCAGCTCTGTGTTTGCAACTAATGTGATTTTCTGATCGAGTTAAGCTTTTTGAGTCATTTGCCATTTGTATTCAGATGGTGTGACTTAGTAATTTTCTACTTTTTGCCAGATGCTAACTTTCTAACACTGTTGATTTTCTGATCGATTGAAGCATGTTGTGTGATTTGCGATTTCTTTGCAGTGAGGCTGGTATCATAATTTTCTAATTTTTGTCAAATGCGTTTTGCAACCATAGTGATGTTCTGATCGAGTTAAGCAATAGGTGCCATGTGTTGTAAGTGAGGAGGATATCATCATTTTCTACTTTTTACCAGATGCTTATTTTACATTCAAAGTGATTTTCTCATCAATTGAAGCATTTTCACTGATTTGCCATTTGTTGTCAGTGAGGTGGAGATCATAATTTTCTACTTTTTCCCAGATGCTTATTTTGCAACGGAAGTGATTTTCTCATCGAGTTAAGCAATTTGAGCCATTTGCCACTCATTGTCAGTGAGGGCGATATCATAATTTTCTAATTTTTAACTGATCTCGCTATTCCAAATGGGATAGAGGGGGAAAAAGGAGGAGACTAAAGACCAGTAATGTTGACCTCTGTGGTGGTGAATTTGCTGGAATCAATAATTAAGGAGGAGATGACGAAACAGTTGGAAAGACAAAGCTCAATACACCATTGTCACCCTGGTTTTATAGAGAATAATATATGCGTGACAAGCTTGCTTCAGTTTCTTCAAGAAGTAACCAGCAAAGTGGATAATGGGGAAGCTGTGGTGTGTTGTGTCTAGACTTCCAGAAGGCGTTACACAAGGAGCCGTATAAAAGACTGAACTAGAATGTTAGATCATAGGGGATTGGGGCAAAGTATGAGATTTGATTGATGATTGGCTGACTGACTGAAATCAAAGTGTCGGCATACATGGATCCTTATTTGGCTGGTGAACTGTACCAGGTATGCTGCCGCAGAGGTCGGTCCTCGAACATGAACTGTTTACAATCTATATAAATGATCTGCAAGCAGGGACAGAGTTTAACATAGCAAAATTTGCGGATGATACTAGAATAGCTGGGAAAGCAGGCAGTGAAAAGGAGATACCGATTTTACACGCGGATAGAGATAGGTTAGGACATTGGGCCAAAATATGGTGAATGAAGTTAACGTGGAAACGTTTGAGGTTATCATCTTTGGCCGAAAAATAGGAAGACAAATTATTATCTAAATGGAAAGCAAATTCAAGGTGTGCCTGGGCAGAGGGATCGGGCTGTGTGTGTTCAGGACTTTAACAAAAATTGTATGCAGGTACAGCATGTAATTAAAAAGGCGACTGGAGTATAAAAGTGAAGCAGTGTTGCTAGAATTGTATAGGATGTTGGTGAGACCTCATCTGATGCATTGTGTCCAGTTTGGGATACCTAATTTGGGGAACGAAGAGGTGGCAATGGAGGCAGTTAAGAGCAGGTTCTCTAGATTGATTCCGGGGGTGAAAGAGTTGACGTATGAGGAGCGATTAAACAGTTTAGCCTCACAATCGCTGGAGTTTAGAAGCGTGAAAGGGGCCTGCTAGAGGTGTGTAAAATACGAAAAAAGATTGAGAAACTGAACCCAGACCAAAGCCCCCCCCCCCCCCCCCAACGCACCCTGTAGTGCACTCTAGAACGATACATCACAGGTTGGGGTTGAGAGGCGGTAGACTTCAAACTGATGTGAGTTGAAAATCCTTCGCGAACTGGGTGGTGAATCTATGGAGTTCCCTGCCCCACAGTACGGTGGAGTCTGACTCATGAAATGCTTTCAAGAAGGTTTTATATACATTTCTGATTTTTAATAAACGTGGTAAAGAGATATGTTGAACAGCCAGGGAGGAGGATTTGAGGTCAGGAAGAATTCAGCCACGAACTGATAGAATGGTGGAGCAGGGTCGAACAGTTGAATTTCCTCCTTCGGCTCCGAATTCCCATGTTCTGAAGTAGTGCAGATATATATCAGCCTTGCAAAATATAATGTTATTTTCAGTGCGGTGTGGCTTTTACTGGAGTAACCTGTCCATGTTGCCAGCTTCCTCTGTTCTGCATTGGACTTTATATACGCTTTACTTCATTGTATGGCTTTTCTTCCTGCAAGACTGAAAGAGCTGTTCCACCATGTAGTTCTAGAAGGACTGTGGGAGCTGCCTTCTCCCTCTGCCCACATGTCCAACTGCTCGGCCTTCCAGTGTAAGTAATGACAAAGGGGCGTTTATCTACCAAACAAGGCCCGTTGCTCAGACACTGTAATAACGCTGCTCGTCTATTCAATTACCCTTCACGCTGCAGTCCTAGCAAAATACAACAGGAAGACAATTGGATTTTACCCAACTGCCATGCATAAAACTAGCTCTGTCCAGCACAAATCTAACTGTAGGTTGAACCGCTCGAGGCACGGAACAATGAAATTAAATACACAACTGGGCCTTATTTCTGATGTTCACCAATACACTTATTAATCTTGTAACACTTTCTTTACTTTCTTCCTGAGCAGAATGTGTACACTGACATTAATAAACGATCGAAATGTGTGATTGTTACCGTCGAAATTTTGGATGTTAGGTATGATTCCCCGGATCTAAGCCCCGCTGGTGAGGCACACGTTGTTTGTGTTTGTCTCTACTCCCCCCCCCCCCCCCCCCACCCTAGAAAGTGCTTATCAGAAGCTTTTTTGAAACAGTTCAGTCCATGGGATATAATCACACACACAAGTGTTCATTTAATTGTTTGTGCAGTTTGCAGTGGTTGACCCGTTTAATGCTGTGCGTCAAATTTCCTTGCACGGTCCATGCTTCAGGAACTGTGTTCATTTTTGCTTCAATGTGCCACTCACTACTCCGAGTGAGCCCGTTACAGGTCACTTACTTAATCCGGAGATGTTGTGTCATGTACCATTACAAGCCCCTGTATTCCTTTTCCTCCTCTTTCCAATTGCATCTCGATAACAGTTCCTCCTGCTCATGTAAAAATCGTCCTAATTAATTCGGTGCTCCTGCGCCGTTCCCTACCGCATCCCTTCCCATCCCTACACGACCCCAACCCAAGGCCGGTTCACCAAGTATCTCTGAAGGACTTCTCGTTGCATGGACCCGATTAGCCAATTATCTTCCTGTGTCACAAGACCGTGTGCATCGATCTTCATCGGGTCTTTAATTTGACCAGCTAATTTTGAATTACCGGGAAACTAATCCCAAAATCAAGCTTACAGGAACAAGTAAAATTTTGCAGCTGCAATTAAAGTAATTCATTTCTGCTCATGTTATTGCATGTTAGTCATCTGAATTGTAACCAGCATATGTAGGTACCCTACAGACTGAAACAGTGGAATGCATAACAAGGGACAAATAAATGGCTCAGCAATTGAATACATACTTTGGTTTTGTCTTCACAAAAGAGGACACACATCAGATACCGGAAATGTTAGAGAATGAAATGTTTAGTGAAAGGAAAGAACTGAAGGAGATCAATATGGGTAGAGAAATCGTGCTGGGAAAATTGATGAGATTGAAGGCGGATAAATCCCCAGAGCGTGATAAACTTTGTCCCAGAGTGCTTGAGGAAGTGGCTCTGAAAATATTGGATTCATTGGTTGTCATCTTCCGGGATTCTCTCGACTCTGGAACAGTCCCTTCAGATTGGAATGTTGCCAATGTCACTCCAATATTCAAAAAGGGAGGTAGAGAGAAATCAGGGAATTATAGACCAGTACGCCTAACATTGGGAGTGCGGACAATTCTTGGATCCATTATCAAGGATTTTATACCGGAACATTTCGTAAGAAGTGGCAGGATCAGTCTGAGTCAGCGTGGATTTATGAAGGGAAAAATCATGCTTGACAAATCAGTTGGAATTGTTTAAAGATGTAATCATTACAGTTAACAAGGTGGAGCCGGTCGATGTCGTAATATTTGGAATTTCAGAAAGCGTTTTACAAAGTCCCGCTGAAGAGATAATTGTGCGAAATTAAAGCGCATGGATAGGGGTAAGTGTAGTGAGGTGGCTAGAAAACTGATTGGCAGAGAACAAATAACGAGTTGGAATCAATGAGTCATTTTGAAATTGACAGGCAGGAATTAGAGGGGTTCCACAGTGATTGGTGCTGGGGCCCCAACAACTCACAATATATATTAATGATTTGGATCCGGGAGAAAAATGTAACATCTCAAAGTTTGCAGATGGTACTACGTTGGGTGGGAGGGCGAACTGTGCCAAGGAGGAAGAAATCCTACAGCATGATCTGGACATGTTGGGTGAGTGGGCAAATCAATGGGAGATGATTTGGATAAGTGTGCGGTTATTCACTTTGGAAGCAAAAACAGGAAGGCAGATTACGACCTGATGGCTGTAAATTGGGAGAGGGGAGTGCGCAGCGGGAGCTGTTTGTCCTTGTGCACCAATCGCTGAAGGTAAGCATGTAGGTACAGCAGGCGGTAAAGAAGGCTAATGGTAGGTTGCCCTTCATTGTGAGAGGTTTCAAGTATAGACAAAGGGATGCATTGCTGCATTTATACAGGCCCTTGGTGAGGCCACACCTAGAATATTGTGTGCAGTTTTGGTCTTCCTTTCAGAGGGATGATGTTCTCGCTCTCTAAGGAGTGCATGCGAATGTTTACCAAGCTGATTCCAGGGATGGCGTGACTGGCAAATAAGGAGAGATTGACTAGGTTCGGATTGTTCTCGCTTGAGTTAAGAAGAATTAGGGGGATCTCATCGAGCCGTCTAACAGGACTAGATAGGGTACATGCAAGGAAGATGTTCTCAATGGTGGGTGTGTATAGAACCAGCGGTCAAAGTCTGAGGATTCTGGGATTTCGGACAGAGATAAGGAAACATTTCTTCACCCAAAGAGAGGTGAGTCAAATGCCTGCAATTAACTCAGTAGTTCGTGCCATGATTTCATCTAGGTTATCAGCCCCTGGGAATCAATTCATCACCTCATAATTAGTCAAATTAAACTGCATCTGTCATTCATCGGCCCACTGCCCAAATGGTCAAGATCCTGTTGAAAGCTCATATTACATTCTTCACCAGCCACTGTGCCCCAATCTTGGGTTTGTCTGCAAACTACCTAAAAATGCCTCCTACATTCTCATCCAAATCATTAATATACGTCATAAGTAACAGTGGACCCAGCACCAATCCCTGAGGCACACCACTGACCAGAGGCCTCCAGTTTGAGAAAGAACCCTCCACCGCCAATTTCGGTCGCCAAGCCAATTTTGTATCCAATTGGCTACCTGCCGCTAGATTCCGTGAGATTTCACCTTTTGCAACAACCTACCATGGAGAAATTTGTCAAAGGCCTTACTAATGTCCATGGAGACAACGTCGACAGCACTGCCCTCGTCTACCTTTCTGGTTACTCCTTCAAAAACCTCAGTCAAAATCGTGAGAAATGACTTTCCCCTTACAAAACGATGCTAACTTTCCCAAATTAGCCCTTGCCTGTCTAAATGTCTGTAGATCCTGTCCCTGAGAATACCTTATATCAATTTACCCACTACAGAAGTAAGGCTAACCGTTCGATAGTTCCAGGGATTATCCCTACAGCCCTTCTTAAACAAGGGCATAACATTTGCTACCCTCCAATCGTCAGGCGCCTCTCCTGTGGCTGTCGTGATTCAATTATCTCAGCCAGGGGCGGCAATTTCCTCACGCGTCCCCTAAACGCCCTGGGATACATTTCATCAGGTCCCTGGGATTTATCTATCTCTATGCGCTTCAATACCTCCAACACCAACTTCTCTGCAATATGTGCACTCCTCAAAACATCGCTTTTTATTTCCTTAACATTCGTAGCATTTCCAGCAGCAAATACTGACGATAAATATTCATTTTGGACATCTCCAATCCCTTGTGAATCTGCACATAGTTGACATTGTTTATCCTTAAGATGCCCTACCCTCTCCCTAGTCACGCTTTTACCCTCTATGTATCTGTAAAACCTTTTTTTGGATTTTCTTTGCCTTATCTGCCAAGACAATCTCCTGTCCCCTTCTTGCCCTCCTTATTTCTCTCTTTACTCCGACAAGCCCGATACTCTTGAAGGGATTCGTGTGATCCCGGATGACTATGTATATCAGATGATTCCTTCCGTTTGACCATGGCCTCAATATCCCGAGTCATCCATTATCCCTCAATATCCCGAGTCATCCATTATCCCTCCTTTTAAAATGTATATTTCTCTGATTTCAGATGAACAACTGTTCTCGCTTCAACTGCTGTTGTGGAGAGAGTTGCAAACCGCTACCTGCCATTGAGCGATGCGGTGTTTCCTAACATCTTTACTGAACAGTCTCCCCTTACATTTTAGACGAAATCTCCAACCAGTGTAATGCGTTTCCTGTCCTTGGAATAATTTTAATGAAAAATATAAACTAAATGGTACAAATTTTAAACGGGGCTCCGAATAATTTCTTCCACATGTGCGTCTGTAATAACAGGGAGCAAGAACGATTCAGATGATCAAATGGTTTTATTTCACTAGGCAGAGCTGCCTGATTGGCTAAGCTACAAAGAATGAACAGCTGGATATCTGGATTGGTTATCAGTCAAACGTTAGAATATTCTGTTTGGTGAATGCAGCTATCAGTCACATCGCAAACTCAGAAATTGGCTGAGAGTGGCTTGCTGGATGAATGAATCTCCAGCGTGACGTCAGATATCTGATAGGCAGCTGGCGGAAACCTATGCATAATGAATGCAGCTGTGGATTACAATGCAACCTCAAACAATGCCTGCGATGCATGTTGCTTCCTGACTGAAGGCATGTTTGCAGTATGACTTCCGAGATCTGACAGTCCCAGCTGTCGGTCACAGTCACAGCTGGCTGTTTGGCTGAGGGAACTCCCGGCAGCAACGGACCATTGTCCTTTACTGAGACTGCCGGTCGCCAGTTCCTGGTGCTCCCAGCTCGGTGAAAGCGGCTGTCAGGAGTGGAGGTAGGGATTGATCCACTCCAGCAGGCCCGACTTCTTACCTATAAATGTTCACTCCTCGTTGTTATATGCCGTTTGTCTGTTGCGAATTTGTAGATGCACCTTCAATTCAGTTAGTTCGACTGGTACAACTGACTCTCGCCAGTGAGATCCTATCACAAGTGATATTTGTTGACCAATTTATTAATTGATGTAACCGGATACATTGCCGCCTTCTTGACCTGCTCTCTGAACTTTGACTGAGTGACACCGTAAATAAATGTGTTTGTGCAGCAACTTAAATTACGCAGCATCCATCCCACATATTGACATATAGCTTCAGATTCGTTTAAATAAACGATTCCTCGAATGTGTTTGTACAAGAAAGATATAACATTCAACAACCATAGAAGTATGAAGGTCCCAGATATGCTGAAGAGTAAAATCATAGACTTCCTTCTGCTCTCCATTTCTGGATCACTGCGATTCTCTCCATTATTCTGAGCCCTCAGTCCCTGACGTACTCGACTGGTCACTAAAACATATCTGACTGTCAGTGCATTGAGCAACAGAATTAAAACAAATGGGAGGACTGGCGTTAAAATCCGTTCGAACCAATAAAATCCTTGCCAAATTGGGTCAGTTAAAGTTATTACCTTTGTGTAACAGAGCCACGGTGTATTGCCTACTATCACGTAAGGTGTAAACGTAAAGTACCAGGGGATGTTTTTCAAGCAGAGCAGAATGCCGGTTGTTGCTAGAACCACAGCGGCAGTGTTCCCGGTGCAATATTTTGCTCTCATTTTCTGGCAACAGATGGTAACAAACCGATCAAAGGAGAACGTAACGGTGAACCAGACAGAACAGTCCCTGGCTGCACTCAGCAGTACACCCTTAACACTGCACACAGGGGTTATGTCCAGAAAACTCAATGGCATGTAATATGCATTGATCTGATTCAGAATGACGTCTGTGATAATGAGCAGTAGATCCGCAGTTGCCATGGCCACCAGGTAGCGAGTAGTGCAAGTAGAGAGGCCACACTTTCCACGGGGCAGGATTAGAATTGCCAGGGTATTAACTGTAAGAAAGGAACATTTCAATATAGTGAAAGTTGTTGATCGATATGTTCAAAATCTGCAACAGTTGCGAATGACAGTTTTGCTGAAAAATGACAGGTTTCTGGGACAGGATGAATATGTTAGAGATTAAAACTGCAGAGTAGACATTCAGAAACGTTACCCCACTGTTTAGAAATGGAGCGACAGAGAAACCTGAGACCTACAGACCTGTTAGTTGGACTTCTATAGCAGAGAAAATGTTAGAGTCTGTTATAAAGCACCTGATATCACTGAAAAATAATTTGGTTGGGAAGTCAACTTGGATCTAAGAGGGATCAGTTTTGACACACCTGTTGGATTTTGTGAGCATATTATAGATTCGCAAAATCACTACAGCACAGAAGGAAGCCATTTTCAGAATAGATATTGTGTTTATCAATTGGCTTGCGAAGGGAGGAGCATGGCAGTACATTTGAAGAATATATGGAGGGGCTAAGTGAATGTGCAACGAATGGAAAATCGAACATAGTGTGAATACATGTGACGTTATCCAGTTTGTACAAACATAATGGAAGGGAATAGCTTTTTAGTAATAGCGATTGTTCAGAAATTGTTGTTGTCATAATTGGTCTACGTGTCCTTATTTACAACTGTGGCCTTATTCATCAGCAGACAGGTGCAACAAGCAATTAGGATCCCACATGCCATAACCCCATACATTCCAATGGAAGCTGAATGCATCATTCAGCATGTCTGCTGCAAATACGAAGATCCTTTTAATTGGAGTGTTGTGTACAACTTTCGAGTTCATTCTTCAAGGAGGATGTAGCCGTGCAATGTGAGTTCACGGGACTCATGCGTGGGACATCATTTTCTGAGGGAAAACTGGGGAAATTGGTCCTTGGAGCTTCGAAGCAGAACAGATGTACTCATTAGACTTTGCACAGTTCGTTCAGGGTTTGACTGGCTAGATGTAGATATAGTGTTCCGGTGGACATGATGACCAGAATGGGAGACACAACATACGGTTACATTGGAAGCATTGGCATGTTTCCTAAATCTGTGATTTCATAGAATTTCATAGAATTTACAGTGCAGAAGGAGGCCATTCGGCCCATCGAGTCTGCACCGGCTCCTGGAAAGAGCACCCTACCCAAGGTCAACACCTCCACCCTATCCCCATAACCCAGTAACCCCACCCAACACTAAGGGCAATTTTGAACACTAAGGGCAATTTATCATGGCCAATCCACCTAACCTGCACATCTTTGGACTGTGGGAGGAAACCGGAGCACCCGGAGGAAACCCACGCACACACGGGGAGGATGTGCAGACTCCGCACAGACAGTGACCCAAGCCGGAATCGAACCTGGGACCCTGGAGCTGTGAAGCAATTGTGCTATCCACAAGGCTACCGTGCTGCCCACGAGGGTTTTCACACAGGGGAAGTTAAATACTGGAATTGTTACCCAGGCGACAACAGACTAACAATGACTAAGCATGTTCAAGAAAGATGTCGATAGGTTTCGAGATCCTAATGATGACAAGGGAGATTGGTATTCTACAGAAAACTGGGTAAGTGGAAGCTTATCTACCACGACACTGTGAATGGAAGAGTGGGCCTTACTGGACCAATAGCCTCGTCCGAGGAATATCCCTGTGTTCTCATGTTCGTACACATCTCAATTTAGGCCCTCGCCTAATATCAAACCGGTTTGCTGCAGACTAGAGGAATGCCGGACAGACAACTACTCTCATGGTACGTGTTGGCAATTTACAGACGATAATGGAACCCCCACACTCCAGAAGGAGGCTGTTCGGCCCATCAACTGTTCATCAACCCTCGGAAAGAGCAGCTAATGCCACTTCCTCACCATGTCACAGTTACCCCACCTAACATTTTGGACAACAACAATCAGTTTAGCATGGCAAATCCACCGAACCTGCACATCTTTGGGCTGAGTGATGAGACCTGAGCACCCGACGGAAGACCACACGGAAATGGGGAAAATGTACAAACTCATGCAGAGAGTAATCAAGCCCGGAATTGAACCCGTCTAGCTGGCACTAATGAGGCATCTGTGCTAACCACTGTCCAATGTGCCGCGTCGTGAGATGGTTCACAAGTGATAGGCTGCAGCAGCCAGGTTCGTGGCACCGTGCCTCGCCCTGCTGAATTTGAGGGCAGGATAAAGAGTGGCAGAGCTATAGTGATAGGGGATTCAATTATGACGGGAATAGATAGACGTTTCTGCGGCCCCAATCTAGATTTAGGATGGCAAGTTGTCTTCCAGGTGCAAGGGTCAAAGATGTCTCGTTGCAGCTGCAGGTCATTCTGGGGGAGAGTGTGAACAGACGTCTGCCGTAGTGCATGTGGGGACCAATGATACAGGCAGGAAACGTGATGAAGTCCTACGAGCTGAAATAAGGGAGTAAGGTTTTTAATTAAAAAAGCAGGACCTCAAATGTCGAATCTCAGGATTAGTACCAGTGTCACATGCTGGTGAAGTAGAAATGACAGGATAGCTAAGATTAATACGTGGCTTGAGGGATGGTGGTAGTGGGAAGGATTCAAATTTCAGGACATTGGAACCATCTCTGGGGGAGGTGGAGCAATACGAAACGGATGGTCTGCATCTGGGCAGGACCGGAACAGATGTCCTCGGGGGAGAATGTGTTGTGCTGTTGTGGAGGGTTAAACCTAATATGGCAGGGGTTAGGAACCGATGCAGGAGATCGGATGGAAGTAAGGTGGGGACAGAAACAAAAGGCAGTAACAGGAAAAGTGGAAGGCAGAGAAACCAAAGTCAAAAATGAAAAAGGGCCATATTACATCATAATTCTAAATGGGCAAAAAGAATATACGAAGGCTCTATGTCTGCAAGGAGAATTTGTAATAAGTTTGATGAATTTTCTGCGCTGACAAACATCAACGGAGATGATATAATTAGGATCACTAGACCTGACTCCATGGTCACCAAGGGTAGGAACCCAATGTCCTGTGGTATTCAATATTCAGAAAAATAGAAGGAAAGGAACGGGAGGTGCGGTACCGTTGCTGGTTAAAGAGGAGATTCACGCAACAGTAACAAAGAACATTAGCCTGACGATGTGAAATCTATATGGGTGAAGCTGCGGAACACTGAAGGGCAAAAACGCCAGTGGGATTTGAGTGCAGACCAAAAAAACAGTTGTTGTTTGGGGATGGCATCAAACAGGACATTAGAGATGCGTGCAGTACGGGAACAACAGTTATTATAGGTGATATCAATCTGCATATTAATTAGCCTAATTGAACTGGCAGCAATTCGATGGAGGTTAATTTCGTGGAAAGTTTAAGGGATGGTTTTCTCGACCAATATGTCGAGGAACCAACTGGAGAACAGGCCATCCTAGATTGTGCAATGAGCGATATTAATTACCAACGTTGTTGTGCGAGTTCCTTTAGGGAAGAGTGACCCTAATAAGGTAGAGTTATTGATTAAGATAGAGAGTGCCACAGTTGAGTCTGAGAATAGAGCCTGAAATTAAAGAAAACTAACTTTGATGGTTCGAGACGTGCATTAGCGAGGTGAAGTTGGCAAATGATGCTGAACGGGTTGACGGCGGATAGGCAATGGCAAACATTTAGCGAACACAAAGATGAAGTTCAACAAGTGTGCATCCCTGCCTGGCGCAAGAGTACATCGGGGAAGGTGACTCAGCCATGGCTAAAAAAAATTAGGCATAGTGCTAAAGCCAAAGTGGAGGCATATGACTAATCAGAAAAACCAGCAAGCCTAAGGAATGGGCGAAATATAAATTTCAGCACAGGAGGACAAAGGGTTTAATTCGTAAAGGGGAAAACAGAGTACGAGAGTAAGCGTGCACAGAACATAACACGTGACTGCAAAATGTACTATAGATAAGCGAAGAGACAAAGAGTGGTGAAGACAAATGTACGCACATTACAGTGCGAATCAGGTGAATTCACAATGGGAAACAAAGAGATGGCAGACCAGTTGGAGAAATAGTTTCGACCTTCATTCACGAAGGAGGATAATTATAGCCTTCCGGGGACAGACGGTCCAGCATGAAGGAGAAACTGAAGGAAATCCTTATTAATCAGGAAATTGCATTGACATTGAGATTAATCCCCAGGGCCTGATGCTCGACATCCCAGAGTACTTAAGGAAGTGGCCCTCGAAAAAGTGCAACCATTCATGATTATTTTCCAGCATTCAATAGAGTCCGGAAGAGTTCCAATGTATTGGAGGGGAGCTAATGTAACCACTCTTTTTAAGTAAGCGGGGAGAGTGCAAACGGGGAATTATAGACTGGTTAGCCTGACATGGGTAGTGGGGAAAATACTGGACTAAACTAGTAAGAATGAAATAACTGAGCATTTTGAAAATGGGGCCTGGATCGGTCCAAATAAGCAGGGATTCACTGAAGGAAAATGATGCTTCACAAATCTTCTGAAATAGTTTGAAGGTCTGACCAGTGGAGTAGACAACGGTGAACCAGTGGAAGTTGGAATTTGAGAAGGCTTTTGACAGTAGATTATTGAGTTGAATAGAGGTCATGGGATTATGCGCAATGTATTGACGTGATAGAGAATGGGTTGGCAGTCAGGAAGCGGAGTGTTGGAAAAAACGGGTTATTTACTGAGTGGCGTGCAGTGGTTCGTGGCGCAGTGGTTCAGTGCTGTGGCCCCAGCTGTTAACAATATACATCAATGATTTGCATGAAGGGATTTCATGCAATATCTTAAAATTTCCATCCGACACTAAGGTGCCTGCAAGTGTGCTGCAAAGAGGCTGCAGTGTGATTTCGACAGGCTGGCTGGGTGGGAACATACTTATCAAATGCGATATAATGTGGGTAAGTGTGACGTTACCCACTTTGGTGGGGAATACAGGAAGGCCGATTATTATCTATATGGTGACAGTTCAGGAAATGGGGAATTGCAACGAGACCTGGGTGTCATGGTGGAACAGTCGCTGATGGTTGCCATGCAGTTACAGTCGGAGGCAAGGAAAGCTAATGGCATGCTGGCCTTCATAGCGAGAGGATTTTAGCCGAAGAGTAAGGATGTGTTGCTGCAGTTATACAGGGCCTTGGTGAAGTCACACCTTGGGTATCGTGTGAAGTTTTGGTTTCCTCGTTTCAGGAAGGACATTCTTGTTATTGAGGACGTCCAGCGAAGTTTCACCAGACTAATTCCCTGGATGGCAGGATTGACATATGAAGAAAGATTGGATCGACTGGGCTTACACTCAACAGAGTTTAGAATAATGAACGGATATCTCATAGACACATATCAAATCCTGATGGGGCTGGGCAGGCTCGATGCGGGAAGAAAGTTTCCGATGTTGGAGACGTGCAGAACCCGTGGTCACGGCCTAAGAATACGGGGTAAGGCATTCAGGACTGAGATGAGGAATAGGTGCTTGCCTCAGAGTTGTGAACTTGTGGAATTATCTATCACAGAAAGTTGTTGGGGCCAGTTCGTTGCATATATTCCAAAGAGAGCTGGACAAGGTCCTTGCAGCTAAAGGATTAAGGGATATGGAGAGAAAGCGGGAACGGGATACTAAATTTGAATGATCAGCCATGCTCATATTGAATTATGGTGCATTCTCGAAAGGCCGAATGGCCTACTTATGCATCTAATTTCTGTTTCTCAAAGATTTGTATTCTAAGATTTAGTCTGCTTCACAAGTCTAAATTCGGCTGTCGTGTTTTCACCTCAGGACACTCACCTCATACTCAAAGAAGCAGGATTGCGTATTACAATCAACAACGCTTAAGCAGAAATATGGCACCCTCCACGGCACGGTTCCCCATTCCGATTATAGCGTATCGAGCCAATCACCAAACTCAAGCACTCATGTGATGGTCCAAACAGTCATCAATTGAACTCTGACAAAGGTTGCAACAGATACGAGGACCAGATGGTTCTCGGAAACAGACCTTTCCACCGATCAGAATCTAGCTCCCTGAAATTGACAAATCTGTAAATTAAATTTCCTTCAGGGTGAGTCCCCGTCCCCATTAGGAACAGGCACACTCACCAGGATCAGACGAAGTTTCATAGAATCATCGAATCGCAACAGTGCAGAAGGAGGCCATTCGACCCTTCCTGTCTGCACAGGCCGTCCGAAAAAACACACTCGCTAGGTCAGCTCTCCCAACTGGTCCCCGTTACTCCAGCAACCTACTAAGTTTCCACTAAGGGCAGATTAGCATCGCCAATTGAACAAACCTGCGCATCATTGGACTGTGGGAGGCCAGCCCAGAGGAAACCCGCGGAGACACGGAGAGAAAGTGAAAACTCCTCACAGAGAGTCCCCCGAGGTCGGAATTTAACTGGGGTTCCGATGCTGTGAGGCAACATTGCAAACCACTGTAGATTTAATCGCATTGCTGTGGGTCTGGAGGCAGATGTAAGCCAGATCAGGGAAGGATGGCAGAAATCCCTCCCTAAAGGAGATGAGAGATCCTGATGGGTTTTTACTACAATCAATAATGGTTTATGGTAATCATTACACTTTTATTTCCTGATTTTCAATTCCAAAACCTGTCTCAGGTGTTTCGAACCCAGACCCCCAGAGCCCTACGCTAGGTCTCTGGATTATTAGCCCAGTGACCAGACCGCTAGAACAGTAGCTCCCCAAAGCTAAGAACTCCGCCCATTCCTGGGATCAGACTCCCCTATTGGATAGAATGCCGACGTTGATATTCAGACGTCATCAGGTGTAGTGTTCCACCTTGTGATCAAAAATCCTTCATGGTCAGACGCTCCTAACTTACACTCCGCTCCACATTATTAGAGCACAGTAACATTCATACCCCCGGATGAAAAAATGCTCCTTTATTTGCTTTGTTTGGCCCTTAAGGCGCACTGCAACCATCCACTGTGTGTTGATGACCCATTGTCAATGTTCTCTGTTGCTTGATCTTTTGTCTACTGCGAATGTACTGCATACGTTCCCTTGGCCGCAGAAAACATACTTTTTACTGTACTTCGGTAGATGTGACAATAAACCAATCAATAAATCAATCAAATCCTCCGCGTTTTTACCAGAAAGGTACCATCTCCCCGCTTTCACAGGGAACCCTGTGGTTTGAAACCAATTCGGGATCAAGCATCTTCCCGGCGCCTGTGACAGGTACCTTAGCATGACTGATCGTCAAGATATGACCACCCACGGGACTATGTCACTGGCTTTAACAGACGTTCTTAAGGACCAGTGCACGGATGTTCACACATGCAGGAAGAGATCGCGCTCAACGACATATCACCCTAAAGGATCAGGAAATTTCACATTTTCGCCTGACACAATTCAGTCCCGCTCAGAATCCGAACATCATCGGGATAAGACCACCACCCCGCTGAATTATTACGTTGAACACGCTTCAGGGAGAGTATCCTTGCTGAGTTCACCCACAGCACTGCTCTGACCTCCCCAGGATCAGTACCCCCTCAGGACCCTTACAGGGACATGATCACAACTTCGTTGGGAATAATATGCCTTCCCACCCAATATCAGACCCCTTGCAATATATGACGCCACTCAACATAAATTCATCTCACCACGGTCATCCTTCATTCCCGCAGCCCATGCCTTCCTCAGGATCAGACCCCACCTGAACATTAGATGCCTTAACCTGGGTCCGAAACACCATGAACATCAGGCGTTTCCTAGAAATTAAAATCGGCAGGATTAAACTCCACTCGCTATCGATAACCCACTCCTGATGCAGTTCACACTGATAGAGGCCACCACACGGATTTTCCGTCTCTCGACTTTCGTCCACATTTACTCGATCAGATACAATCATATGATCCAAATATATCACGACTGGACTTCCCATCAGGATCCCTTAGATATTTCTCCTTCTTCATTCCATCAGAGCTGCTTCCCCGGTATTTAACCACACTCATTGTCAGAATGCTATGAGACCAATTGACCTTCCACATTGATCTGATCCGTCTGAGGGTCAGACGTCAGCTCCGGGTCTGACTCCACCATCCATATGAGAATACATCCCAGGAACCCACCACACTCAGTGAGTATCACCATTTTCCTTGAGCACGGGAGAAAGGAGTCATCGCGGGGTTTGGAGGGGTGGGGGTGTGGGGGAGGGGGGGCACTCTGCCAAATAGTAGAGAAGAACTTCCATCCAAAAACGGAAACATATTTTTACCAGGTGTTTGTAAATTATTCAGAGAGGGAAATAACTGCGATTTTGATTGACTCAATCCAAAGTACCATTACGATATAATGGGGCGACCTCTGAGGTATTCTTCTCTGATGCATAATGATACACACGTTATTAAACGATTGACTAACGATATAACATTCCCAAAGAACTGTACACGTGTCAGTGCGCTATAGTGTCATCAGCACATTTGCGAAAAACACGGTCTTCATTGAGCAACATTACCAGTATCGTTGTATTACTATCATAAATTGTAGAATATCTGAGCAGGTGCACATCGGTTTAACTGTGAAAAAGGCATTTTGTCATTGCAGCATGACAGAATCATGACTAATCACAGAACAAGTGTAATTAGGGACAGCAAGTTGGTCACACACCGACCGCCCCCCCCCCGCCCCCCCCGCGCAAGAAAAAAGGGAGTCGGTGTAAATGAGGTTCATTCAGAGAGGTTTTCCTTAAGCCTCAACACTGCGATCGCCGTTTGTGATATTTACAAAAAAGATAAAGGGATTGAATGAACAATGGATATTGAATATAAATGCTTACAAAGTGAGAATACAGTGACGGGAGTAAGGATGCCACAGCAGAGATGAACACAAATACTGATGATGAATATCCGTACACACTGGTCATTGAAATCATAAATTAACTTCACGATAATTGAGTGACAGGTGTAATATTTTGTTCGGAGCAATACTTAAACAGAATAATCTTTGGTATTTATCTGTCTGCACAATGTCACGAGGTTTTGATGCCCAGGGGAGAGTCTCAGAAAACATTGAAAGCAAATATAGAAAACTATAAAAGACAAGTAAAGGGAAATAGTTAATTTCTAGAGGTTGGAGAGAAACATAAAACACGCAAAAAAGGTAGCATTACTTAAAGAATGCTGTCGGTTTGCACCAATGTCGGGAACTAGACATAACTGCTGAAGCAGTGTCATAGAAGGCACAGATATATCGAGACATTTCACGTTATATACTGGGGGTTATCACTGATCAGAAACTGAGCTGGACTAGCTACATTAATACTGTGGCTACCAGGGCAGGTCAAAGGCTCGGAACCTTAGGGCGAGTAACTCGCCTCCTGACCCCCCCCCCAAAGCTGGTCCACCATCTACAAGGCACCAGTTACGAGTGTAATGGAATACGCTCTAATCGTCTGGATTATTCCAACTCCACCAACACTCAAGAAGCACGACACGATCAAGGGGAAATCATGTCCGTGTGATTGCTCCTCCTTCCACAAACATTCAAACCCTCCACCAGTGACGAACAGTGGCAGCCGTCCAGCCAACTCACCAATCTTGGAGGTTCCCCTCCATGTCTCTCACCACCCTGACTTGGAAATATATCGCCGCTCCTTCACTGTCGCTGGGGTAACATCCTGGATCTCGCACCCTAATAGCACAGTGCGTGTGCCTCAACCTCAAGGATTGCAGAGATTCAAGAAGGCAACTCACCACCACCTTCTGAAGGGTAACGAGGGTGGGCAAAAAATTCTGGTCTACCCAGCGATACCCTCAACCCGTAAATGAATTTTTAAACGTTATATATTCATTAACCGACTTCATCATCTAACATCATATATTTTCCCGTTTTACACGGTTATATTGGTACAACACTGAGGCAACTCCATGGAATAAAGCGATTGAGCAATAATAAAATATAACGGATATATTTCAGTCAGTGACCTACTCAGGAAATATCCGGAAACAGGTAGACCCATACCTTGTGGAAAATGCGCCAAGTCATTGTCGTCTGAAAAGTGACCCGCCTTCAGCACAATTCTACACTGGCATATACGCCCAGTAAGACGTGAAGTACGGCGTCAGGGATTTCACCTTGATAAGTGATCTGCCCTCAGCACAATTCTACACTGGCATGTGCATCCAGTAACACGCATTGTGTGGTGTCAGAGATTTTACTTTCATAAGTGCCCGACACTCACTGGTATTTAAGCCTGATTTCCAGTTATACTTGCTTCAGAGAGTATGATTTCCATGCGATCTGATTCAAGATAGGACAATTTCCCAATAAATACAGTAGCTTAATAATTCATGGAGCCTTTGTGTAAGAAACGTGTTGATTACAAGCTGGAGAAACAGACTAGAAGCACAGATAAACGTCAAGACATTTCACTGTAGCTAAAATATTTTACCGAGCGGGTGATTGGAAACAGTGCCCGAAAGATGTAACTGTATCTGTCACAAAGTAAAACCACAGGAAAATTCAGACAAAGATTTACACAAAATCAAGGTTTATGGTCACTTACCAGGTACACCAATTATGGCCAGAATCAGGTAGAATATTTTGGCGATCATTTCAAATGTTTCCAGCATTTTCTAATGTGAAGTAATTGATGCCTTCTTGACACTTGCCGTTGTACTGTGCTGAACTCTGAGGTAACGTATGCCCAAAGATTTTAACTTATATCTGGTGGGATCGCCTTGGGATAGTGATGTCATAACATAGTTCAGCTGAGTTTTCTTTTAATTGAACAAACATATGACGTTTCGTGAGAGAGTAGATTCATGTCACAAGACGCTAATTCTGAAACATTAATTAACTAGTTTTTAAAAATAAGTTTAGAGTAACCAATTCAGTTTTTCCAATTAAGGGACAATTTATTGTGGCCAATCCACCTCGCTTGCACATCTTTGGGTTGTGGGGGCGAAACCCACGTAAACACGGGGAGAATATTCAAACTCCACATGGACAGTGACCCGGAGGCGGGATCGAATCTGGGACCTCGGCGCCGTGACGCAGCAGGACTAACCCACTGTTCCACCGTGATGCCCTATTAACTATTAACCGTAACCATAACCGCTGTATTCAAAAAGCAAATGTGCTCGACATTAATCAAAGCTTTTAATATATTTATGTCGCATTCTTTTTCAGTCATGTCCTTCCATGTACTGTGACGATTCTGTAAATAGGTTTAAAATTTCTAAAGTGTCTCTTTCAAGGATATTCTATGTAGGTGATATATTTAGTGTGGACATCCGTATAAGTGACGCACTAGGATATTTCTGGCTATTTAATGGTTGAATGTTACTGGACATGTATTCGTCCAGGTAAGCGCCATATTAGATCACAATTTTAACTTGCGCACATGCCAATGTGTGGGCAGGATTTGTTGGAGACGAAATGTGACATACCCGCCGCAATAATACAGTTCTCTCAGCTGCTCCTGCAGCTTCAGTACTTCAATAGTTCAGTAGTTGAACTTCTAGCCAATTATTACTTCCCAGATATTGACAGTGCTGAAGCTGTGACAATGATGTCATTGAATGTCAAGCGGCAATGCTTATAGTGTTGTTTGTTAGAGACGATCATCACCTGGCACCTTCGAGGTGACAATTATACTTGCCGCTTCACAGCCTCAGACTGGATAACAATGGAGATTGCTCTTTTGAAAGACGGGCTTCTTCAGAACGTCAGCAGTCTTGCATGGGGCAACGTGTCGCGCCCCACCACCAATCCCCAATCAATTCCCCAACACTACAACCCACACCACCTGACACCACACACACGGCCAGGCCCCACCAACACGCCCTCCCCACTCAATTCCCCAATACTGCAATCCTCACCATCCCTAACACTCTCACATCACCCCCTCCACCATCACCACCAACACACCCTGCGTACTGAATGCCCCAACACTACAACTCTCACCATTTCTAACACCCTCACACTACCCTGACCACCAGCCGCACCAACACACCCTTCACACTCAATTCCCCAACACTACAACACACACCACCCCAACACTCTCACACCACCCTCACCGCCAGCCCCCCGCAACACACTCTCCCCACTCAATTCCCCAACTCTACAATCCTCACTATCCCTAACACTCTCACATCACCCCCACTACCCTCACCGCCAGCCCCACCAACACACCCTTCACACTCAATTCCCCAACACTACAACACACACCACCCTCACCGCCTGCCGCCCGCAACACACTCTCCCCACTCAATTCCCCAACCCCACAACGCTCACCCTCCCTTACACACTCCCACCTGTATATCGACCCTCGATCTGTATTTCGCCCCCTCGCTCTGTATATTGTCCCTCGCTCTGTATGTCTCCCCTGAGCTCTGTGTGCCTCCCGTCGCACTGTTTCTCCCCAACGCTAAGTGCATGTCCCTCGCTCTCCCCTATCTTTGTCTCTCCTTTATCTCTGCCCGTCGCTGTTTCTAATCTCCTTCTCCCCTCTATTTTTCTAACCCTCTCACTCACTATCTCTCTCCCTATTTCTCTGGGGCTCGACTTCCACATGTCCTCTCCACTCTCGCACGTGATCTTAATAATCTGCCATTGAGGCCTGCTCTGTGCCCCATCCAGGGGCGAATCTGGGTAAATGTTCACTCTCACATAAGTTTCTGAGCAATTTACAAACTGACGCTGTGCCGCAATGTTGCTTATTTCCCAATGATGTGCATTGAGAAATGGCAGCAGGGTGGATGAGGGACAGACGATGTAATCCACATGTAGCTCATCGGCAAAATCCATTCGAGGAGTGTCTCAGTGCGGGAAAGGCTGCAGGCACAATCTACGCAGCAGGATCCCAAAAGCAAAGTGATGTCAGCCTTCATCCGCATTTCCCCATGCCCTGAAAATGCGAAATCCTCATTCAAAGACGCAGCGCGTAGTGGGGAGGGGAACTGATCAATTCCTCAAAATTGTGCAGGCTTCAGTGAGATCGACGAGCTGTATTAAACATCCGCCCCCCCTCCCCTCCCCCATTATTCAAAGCGCCCTGTAGAACTCCTTCTAGCCCATGGGTTTCGCCCTGGATCAGATTGAGAGCGATGTGGGCAGCTCCTCCAGCCACACAGGGGAATCAAGTCTCCCGGCGCCCTCCAAGCTGACTTGCGGTAGGTCTGCCAGAAGATTCTGCAAGCATTCTCGCTGGATGGGTCCGTGGAGAAGAGGGTACTCTTGCAACTTTGATGTTGGGCCCTGATGCCACTCGGATCCAAATGGAGGGCCACATCGTCAGCCAGCCGCGTAAGGGGCTGCCGACGGACACCGCACCTTTTTTCCAGCGAGTGGAAGATGTGACAGGCACAGTGCCTGCCCATGAGGATCTGGATCTGGCACCTCACGCATGCGCAACGGAGCCTCACAAGTTGCAGGTGTGACAGCACGTCTTTCTAACCTCTGTGCATCAGTCGCAGAGCTGGGTCCTCATCGGTCTGAGTCCAGCTCGTGAGTCTTGCCCACGTCCCACCCTCGCCTCAAGGACGGGAAGCCTGCCCGCTTCCTTCTCTAACAGGTCCGGAAGTGTCGAAACGAGCCAAGGCACCGCTCGTCCTCCAGCAGCAGATTGTTAAATTGCGTGTACGCAGATGATGGAGCGAGCCTCCCGACACAGCGTGGTGATCCGACTCCAGCGGGATCGAGGGCAGCTGCGCCATAGAAATGAAGAGTTGGTCGACTTTGGGCATTCTCACACTTGGCCTCATAAGGATAATAGCGTTGGAGTCAGGATGGGGAGTTCGCTTGAACCAAGTCGAAGAACACGACCAGGTTCCTTAGCTGCAGCACGGCAGGGGAGTCACACTGGCTAATTGGGCGATCACTGGTCCGAAGGTGCGATTACCCACCCTCCCCTTGCCCACCACGGCAGTAGTGCAAACATGTCTGTCTGTCTGTCTCTCTCTCCCCCTGCCAGTCTGTCTCTACCTCTCTCTGACTGCCTGAATCTGTCTGTCTCTGTCTCTGTCTCTCTCCCCCTGTCGGTCTGTCTCCACCTCTCTCTGACTGCCTGACTCAGGCTGTCTGTCTCTCACTGCCTCCATCTTCTGTCTGTTCCTGTCTCTGTCTCCCCCCCCCCCCCCATGTCGGTCTGTCTCAACCTCTCTCTGACTGCCTGACTCTGTCTGTCTCTGTCTGTCTGTCTCTCTCTCTCTCTGTGCCTCTATCTTCTGTCTCTCTCTCTCCCCTGTCTGTCGGTCTGTCTCTCTCTCTCCCCCCGTCGGTCTGTCTCTACCTCTCTCTGACTGCCTGATTTTGTTAGTCACTGCTTGCCTCTCTCCCTCTGCCTCTGCCTGACTCTGGCTATCTGTCTCTCACTGCCTCCATCTTCTGTCTGTGCCTGTCTCTATCTCTCTCTGACTGCCTGACTCTGCCTGTCTCTCTGTCACTGCCTCTCGCCCCCTGCGCTGCCTGTCTCGCTCCACCTGTCGGTCTGTCTCTACCTCTCTCTGACTGCCTGACTGTCTGTTTCTGCCTCTATGTTGGGTTATCGTGTGCTCCCTCAGTGTTGTAATTGGGTATCGGCTGCTCCCTCAGTGTTGTAATTGGGTATTGGGTGCTCCCTCAGTGTTGTAATTGGGTATCGGGTGCTCCCTCAGTGTTGTAATTGGGTATCGGGTTTCTGCCTCAATGTCATTTCCTGCCTTTTCCTCAGATCCTTTCATTCACTCAGGGACCATTGTCCATGAGAATGATAAAGGCAGACACCCACAGCAAAATTTCAAAATCACTTGGGCATAGAGATGGAGTGCTCGAATCTGCAGCGTTACAGATCTGGAAGGTGGGATATGGTTACAGAGGCAGAGAGGTTTACAGCATGGAAATCGGCCCTTCGGCCCAACTTATCCATGCCGCACAATGTTTACCACGAGGCTTGTCTCAATTGCCAACATTTGCCCAACATCCCTCCAGACCAATTTTTCGGATATGCTCTCGAAATGCTTTTTTAAAGACCGTAAGACCATAAAACCATCAGACATAGGCGCAGAATTAGGCCACTCGGCCCATCGAGTCTGCTCCGCCTCTGAATAATGGCTGATATTTTCTCATCCCCATTCTTCTGCATTCTCCCCATAAGCCCTGATCCCCTTAAGAAGACAACATTGTACCCGCTTCCATTACTTCCTCTGACAACTCGTTCCAGACACTCAGCACACTCTTTGTGAAGAAATTACTCTCTCAACACTGTAACTTTAAACCTCTTGTTTTACACTCCCCTATCTTTGGGAAAATATGTTGACGATGTACATTACCTCTGCTCTATTAACATTATAGACCTCGAGAATTTCACCCCTATGCCTCCTACACTCCAGGGCAAAAGGTCCCAGCCTACCAAACGCACCTTATAACTCAAAATATCAATTTCCGCTGGCATTCTTGTGTAACGTTTCTGCACTATTTCTAGTTTAATAATATCATCTCTATAATAGTGAGACCAGAACTGTACACAGTATTCCAAGTGTAGACTTACTTATGTCTTGTATAACTTCAACAAGGCGTCCAAACTCCTATATTCAATGTTCTGACCATGTGTCTGTATAACAGTAATGATGGGCACAGACACAGTAGGTGACGGTGAGCTGCCTTGTTGATCCGCTGCTGTACGTGAGGTGAGGGTATACCCAACGTGCTTTTAGGGAGTTCTTGTCCTTCAAGATGATAGTGGCCGTGCGTTTGGAAGTTGATGTGTGAGGAACGTTGTTGTGTTACTGCAGTGCAGCATTTTCGGATGGTAAACAGGGCTGCCACCGTGCGTTTGAGGTGCAGGGATTGAATGTTTCTGCAAGGGGGAGCAATCAAGCGCGATACTTGGTCCAGTCTTGTGTCGAACTACTTGAGTGCTTTTCGTGATTATGTGGAACACTGTATCATGTACAGAACACAAACTGGATTATTACATTTGCCTGAGTAAATAATTGTTATAGGTCAGGGTTAAGAAACTCCAAACAATGTTATGAAGTCCAACTGACCGACAATCTTTATGTTGAATTTGGCTGGGATGAGCACAAGAGCCTTCCCTTCAGGTGTGATTCAACAGTCTTCCTAAATACTTTAATCAACACAAGCTTTATTCTAAGAACTTAGTTAACATATGTATATAAACAAACACAGAAAATACTCTTATCAATTACAAAAATAACGACACCACATAGCTACAGTAATCTATGTATAATACTCAATGAATTCCACCTTAACTGTTCCAAATCCAAAGCAAAATCCCATGAACGACCAACCACATTTCAAGGGCGTGGCCCAGCACTCTGCTGTCTCACTTGAGTAAGACTGACTTTTCCTGAGATTCTAATTTCGTCTCATCAGGTTTAAAAACATTCCGGAGAGAAAACTGTATATTTTTTAATTTACCAAAGCAGATAACTAAAAAAATGTTTACTGAGTCAGATATTAATAGTGAAAATAGATAAACAGGCCAAAACACTTCGTTTCTCTGTCTGAGTCCACAATAATCAAAATTGAAAGCGAAAGTAAAAACATCACACAACCGCAGCTCAGCTTTACCCACAAAATTACCTGAAGCCATGTGATGAGCCAAAATCTCTCTTAAAGGCACACTCCCACGACATAATCTCGTTTCTAAATTATAAAATCAGATAATCAATAAAGAAAATATCCTTAATGCACTTTTCCTCCATTTAAGTTGTGAATAATTGACAAAGTGTGTTAGAGAATATGGCGAACTGGTACACGAAAATAATCTTTCCCTCAATGTCAACAAAACGAAGGAGATTGTCATCGAATTCAGGAAGCGTAGAGGAGAACATGCCCCGGTCTACATCAATGGGAATTAACTTCAAAGCCTTCAATCTTTTACGTGTTTAGATCACCAACAACCTGTCCTGGTCCCCACATGCCGATACTATAGTTAAGAAAGATCACCAACAACTCTACTTTCTCAGAAGACAAAAGAAATTTGGCATTTCAGCAAGACTCTCACCAACCTTAACAGATGCAGTATATAATGCATTCTTCCTGGTTGTATCACAGCTTGGTATGGATGCTGCTTTTCCCCAACACTGCAGGAAACTACAAAATGTCGTGAATGCAGCCCAATCCATCACGCAAACCAGCCTCCCATCCATTGATTGAATCTATAATTCCCGCTGCCTTGGAAAGGCAGCCAGCACAATTAAGGACCCCACGAACCGCGGACATACTATCTTCCATCTTCTTCCGTCAATAAACATGCACAAAAGATTGAGGTCACGTACCTACCGATTCAAGAAAAGTTTCTTCCCTGCTGCCATCAGACTTTTAAATGGACCAACCTTGTATTAAGTTGATCTTTTCTCTACACCCGAGCTATAACTGCAACATTACATTCTGCAGTCGCTCCTTCCTTCCCTATGTGCGGTATGCGTTCTCTGTATAGCATGCAAGAAACCATTCTTTTTACTGTCGACTAATAATGTGAGAATAATAACTCTAATCAAATCAAAGAGGTCAGTAATTGTGCAGAGCTGGAATCGAACTTGGGATTCCGCAGTGAGAACCAGAAAGCAAACACGTGGCACAAGGCGCATTAATACATAATTGTAGTGCAATCTCTAAAACATTCACCTACTTCTAATTTAGAAATCTGGGTCTGGTTTTCATCAGTGCAAAACACATGTTTTGGAAATATTAAAAACGCCAGACAGCGCCCACGGTGAGACAGGTCCGAACTTACAATTAAGTTGATGCTGTGAAGTAACCAGTGAGCTAAAGCTGACGCTGGCCTCAGGCACGGATACAATGTATATAAAGCAGGCATTTTCAAAGTGGAGGTGGCGACACGCAGGTGGGTCGCGGGCTGGTGTTGGGAGCGTCACGGGACCAGCCTTTGCGGCGTTCATCAGTGCTCATGCGGCCCGGAGTGTTGGGACCTGAACTCGGGGTCAAAGTGAGATCGCGGATGGTGGCGGCTTTTGGCGCGGTGATCACTGATGATGAACAAAGGCTATTTTATCGATCTTTTTGGCAACCATAAACATTACTCACGTGATCTGGAGAGAGTCTATACCCCTCATGGTCTCACTATGCACTGAACTGAACGATTGGCAAGGGATATAATGAGAGCCCTGGGAATTCATCACATCGTCGCCCTCGAAGGATGACTGAAACTGTTTTGCTGACCATTAAGACTACATTAAAGCATTGAATCGATACAGCGATCAGTCAATCCCAATGACGGTTGACATCATTCGCTTGAAGAGTTACTGTAATGATGACTGAACAGGGGAGGTATTCGGAGTTTACGAACTGAGGTACGAATTCCACACTTTCCTCCTCCAGAAATTGTCCTCTCTGGCTGATTCGATTGCTGATGAAATTTGGATGCTAACTATCATCTTTTCAATTCTAAATGAACTGAACCTCAAATAGCGAGAGAAGGATGGTGATTGCTTTCGGCTCTGTGAAGCAATCGCAGCTTTCCAAAACTCATTGACAGTTTGGCAATTGCGATGCAAAGCCTAAATCACTACATGTTCCCCACACTGCTACGGGACATCAAAGAAAACAGCATTAGTAAGGAAGGTGTGGATGGACTGGATAGACTGATTCCAAATGAAGCTGACTGAACTTCTGCTCCTCAGTATTGACAGCGCATTAAAAAGACGGCACGAGTCAATCAAACTGTCAGCATTTTGGAGTAGCGTCTCCGAGGAGTATCCGGACCTGAGCCAAACAAGCATTTTGTTGCTTTTGCCCTTCACAACGACCTCCGTGTACGAGGTTGGATTTTCCGTCCTCACTAAGATGTAGACGGCACAAAGGACCCGGCTGAATCCTGCACCCGAAATGTGCATAGCCCTCCCCCCCTGTGAACCTGCTTGGAGTGAGATTGTGAGGATCAAGCAGGCTCACCTCTCGCATTAAAGGTAAGCAAAAATGGTGGGTCACGAATGACTACCTTCCTGGGTCACGATGGCCGGCCGGCGTGAGTCCCGAAGGTTGGTCGTATGCTAAACATGGGTCCCTGGAAAAAAAAGTTGAAAAACTGTTAAGAAGGCAAATGCAATGTTAGCTTTCATGTCAAGGGGACTAGAATAAGGCCAGGGATGTACTTCTGAGGATGTATAAAGCCCCATTTGGAGTACTGTGAGCAGATTTGGGCATCTCTAAGGAAGGATGTGCTTCCAAGGAAGGCCTTGGAAAGGATCCAGAGGGGGGTCACAAGGATGATTCCTGGAATGAAGAACTTGTCGTATGAGGAACGTTTGAGGGTTCTGGGTCTGTACTCGTTGGAGTTTAGAAGGATGAAAGGGGATCTCATTGAAACGTACAAGATACTGCGAGGCCTGGATAGAGTGGACGTGGAGAGGGTGTTTCCACTTGTAGGAAAAACTAGAACCAGAGGACACCATCTCAGATTCAAGGGACGATCCTTTAAAACAGAGATGACGAGGATTCTTTTTCAGCCAGAGGGTGGTGAATCTGTGGGACCCTTTGCCGCAGAAGGCTGTGGAGGCCATTTCACCGAGTGACTTTAAGGCAGAGGTAAATAGATTCTTGTTTAATAAGGGGTTCAGGGGTTATGGGGAGAAGGCAGGAGAATAGGGATGAGAAAAATATCAACCATGATTGAATGGCGGAGCAGACTCGATGGGCCGAGTGGCCTAATTCTGCTCCTATGTCTTATGGTCTTATGGTCTCATTACCGTGATCATACTCCCGTGGTGGGTAACATTGAGGGGAAACTCCAGGTGTTGGGCCATACCATCTCACAGCCAGGCGACACCAAACAACTTAAAAGTGCGAGACGTATCGACGGAGGACATTCAATCCGATTGACCTCAGCGGCAATATGGATTAAAAGATCATTCAATCTCATTCGAACGCCTTTCCCCAGAGGGATGCATTTGATTCTTGTCACTCCCATTCCCTTATGAAACCACTGTTGTATCTGCCTCCACCGAAATCCCAGGCCGTGCAGACCAGAACCACTCGCCATGGGAATCGGTTAGTAGTTTACTGTTCGGGATGCTGGGATACGCTGGGGCTGCATTATTGGAGATAAAAAATGAAGATGTGAGATCCGTTCGACACATCTAAAATTACGGTAGGTCCGGATAATGTGGCTCTAAATGAACTGTATCCATGAATATAGAAATAACTCTTGGATGTAACTTAGAAATCTTATCTTGCAGCCATATCCATCAGCAAGTAATGTGACAACTGGAACTGATAACCGGTGACAACATGGGGAGACCACACGGCCACTGACTCCTCTTCCATCATTCAACTTGATCACAGCTGAGCTTCTGCCTCAATGTAATATCCGGCCTGTTCCTCAGATCCTTTCATTCCTTTAAAGATCATTGTCCATAAAAATAATGGATGGAGACACCCACAGCAACATTTCAAACGGATTTGGACAGGGTGTGCTCCAATCTGCTGCATTCCAGAGATGGAAGGTGGGATAGAGTCATACAGGTTTACAGCATAGAAACAGGCCCGTCGGTTCAACGTGCAAATGTCGCTCAGTTTTTACCACTTAGCCTGTCCCAATTGCCCTCATTTCACCCATATCCCGCTGTACTCATCTTACCCATTTAACTATCAAAACGTTTCTAAAAAGCAAAATTGCAACCGCCTCGATTACTGCCAATTACAGATCGTTCCAGACACTCAACGCCTTCAGTGTGAAAAATTGCCCTTTTTCTGTTTTAATAATGTCGGTTCTATAACAGAAATATACACCGTATTTCAAGTGTGACATTACTAATGTCGTTTGAAACTTCAACTAGACGTCCCAACTCCTGTATTCAATGTCCTAACCATGTGTCTGTATCACAGTAATGATGGGCACAGACACAGTAATGATGGAGCAAATATCCTCCTTCAGTGTTGTGAAATTCCAAGTACACTTCATGTTTGCAGTGGTTCCAAAAAGCAACAAAGTCACAAAAAGATGTTGAATATTATTCTGCTCAGGAGAACTGCAGGGAATAAAGCCTTCACCCGATACCAAGAGAAAGAAAACAGAAACAGAAATAGAACAAAGGGGAGTGTGAAACAGAGAAAGGGGCAGAGCGTATGAAGCCAGGTTAGATTGCACCCCACTCCCTTCCACTTTACTGCATCAAGCACATTGTTTCTGTGTACCAGGAGTCCTGTTGTTAGAAATACTTTAGATCCAGGTTCCTCTGAAGCAGAAGTAACATGATGCCCTCCACCGGAAGAATTGAAAACGGTTCATAATAATAATAGCAATCGTTTATTGTCACAAGTAGGCTTCAATGAAGTTACTGTGAAAAATGCCTAGTTGTCACATTCCGCCGCCTTTTCGAGGAGGCTGTTTCCGGAATTGAAGCCGCGCTGCTAACGTTATTCTGCATTAGAAGCCAGCTGTTTAGCCCACTGTGCTAAACCAGCTGCCAGAAATTCAAAACGTTAAAGCGATCACTGTTATGGGATTTGCGAGTTGCTGGTTCGGGCAGTATTTAATTCCCATCTCTAGTTCTTCTCAAGAAAGTGGTGGTGAGCTGCCTTCTTGAACCGTTGCAATCCATGAGGCGCAGGTACACCCACCGTGCGTTTAGGAGGGAGTTTCAGGATTTTTTTCCGGGACCGTGAAGGAACGATTATATGAATCCAAGTGGGAATTGTGAGTGACTTGAGGGAAAACCTCCACCTACGGCCTTTTGTTGTCCTTCCAGAGGATAGTGGTTGTGGATTTGGAAGGTGCTGGCTCAGGATCCTTGATGAGTTACCGCAATGCATTATGGGATGGTGTGCAGGGCTGCCACTGTGCGTCCGCGGTTGAGGGATTCAATGTTTCTGGAAGGGGGAGCAATCAAGCGGGATGCTTGGTCCTGGATGGTGTAGAACGTCTTGAGTGTTCTTGCAGATATGGGGTACAGTGTGTCACGTGAAAAACACAAAATGGATTCATTAATTTGCTTGAGTAAACATCCGCTTCTTAAATTCAAAAATTAGATAATCCATGAAGAAAATATTCTTAATGCACATTTACTCCATTTAAGTGGTGAACAATTGACAAAGTGTGAGAAGTAACTCCTCAGGGAATCTCCTTAATCCAAACAAAATTGCATTCGCCCAAGCTTTTACAATGCCTAATTGCATCTCTGGTCCTAGAATTTTTGTTGTCCTTCAACCTAAGATTTTTCTTTATCCATGACTGCAGCAGTCGCGCACATCCTGGAACCCAGGCTTTTGGTTATTGGGCACAGCTGGAATGGATTGGAATGGCTTATTGTGACGTGTACCGGGGTACAGTGACCCGCATTGTTCTGCGTACAGTTCTGACCGATTATTCTGTAAATGAAAAGAAAATACATAGGGTAAACATAAAATGCACCATGTAAATAGATAGGCACTGGCATCGGGTGAAGCATACAGGTGTAGTATTACTCAGTGGAGAAGCGTGCGCATAGATCAGACCAGTCCATAAGAGGTTCGTTTAGGAGTCTGGTAACAGCGGGAATGAAGCTGTTTTTGAATCTGTTCGTGCGTGTTCTCAGACTTCTGTATCTCCTGCCAGATGAACGAGGTTGCAAGTGTGAGTAGGCCGGGTGGGAGGCGTCTTTGATTCTGCTGTCCACTTTCACGGCAGCGGTAGGTGTAGACAGAGTCAATGGATGGGAGGTGGGTTCGTGTGATGGACTGGATATGTTCACGACTGTCTTTAGTTTCTTACGGACTTAGGTCGAGTATTTGCTATACCAGGCTATGCTGCTGCCAGATAGGATGCTTTCTCTGGTGCATCTACTAAAATCGGTAAGAGTCAGTGTGGACATGCCTATTTTTCTTAGTTTCCTGAGGAAGTATAGGCGCTGTAGTGCTTTCTTGGTCTTAGCGTGGACCAGGACATATGTTCTGTATGTGCACACCTAATAATTTGAAGCTGTCAACCATCTCCACCACGGCTTCGTTGATGCAGAGAGGGGTGTCTCAAATACTTCACTTCCTGAAGTCAATGACCAGCTCTTCAGTTTTGCTGACATTCAGGGTGAGATTATTGTCGTTAAACCACACCACTAGGTTCTCTCTCCGTCCAGTATTCTGACTCTTCGCTGTTCGTGATCCTACCCAATACAGTTGTATGGTCAGCAATCTTGTATGGCACTGTTTACACAGACTCTTTTTACAGTAGGGTGCGGTTCACATAAACACTGTTTATAGTATGCACTTCTTGCATATACTATTCATAGCAGTGTACGGTTTACATAAACACCGTTTACTGTAGGGCACTGTTTACGTCGACTTTACAGCAGTGTACGGTTTACATACACACTGTTTACAGTAGTGCGCTGTTGACATAGACTATGTTTACAACAATGTACAGTTCACATAAACACTTTTCACTTCAGGTCCGGTTCAGATAGACTCTGTTTACAGCAATGTCCGGTTGAAAAATTGTTTACTGTAGGGCACTGTTTAAATTGACTATGTTTACTTTAGGCACTGTTTGCATAGAATGTTTACAACAGTGTACGGTTTACATTAACACTGTTTACTGTAAGGCATTGTTTGCAGCAGTGTACGGTTTACATTAACACTGTTTAGTGTAGTCCACTGATTACACAGACATTGTTTACAGCAGAGTACGATTTACAGAAATACTGCTGGGCACTGATTACACAGACTCATTTTACAGCAGTGTACGGTTTACATTAACACTTTTTAGTATAAGGCACAGTTTACAAAGGGCCTGTTTACATTAATGTAAGGACTACTTTCACTCTGTTTACTGCATGGTGCTGTTTAAATACTGTTTACTGGAGGGTACTTTTACATAGACTGTTTCCAGTAGTGTACGGTTTAATTTCTCTGTTTACTATAAGGCACTGTTTTCACCGACTTTCCTTACAGCAGTGTACATTTTACATACACACTGTTTAATCTAGGGCACTGTTTACATAATGTGGAGATGCCGGCGTTGGACTGGGATGAGCAGAGTAAGAAGTTCAACAGCTTTGTTTCAAATGACTAGCTTTTGGAGCACTGCTCAGTACAGCAGTGTACCTTTTACACAACAACTGTTTCCAGTAGATCACTGATTAAAAATGATCAAACCGATAACGTAAACTCTGTTTACCGTAGGGCTCTGTTCATCTTGACACCGTTTACATCAGTGGACGGTTTACATTAGCACTGTTTATGTTGGCACTGTTTATTTAGACTGTTTACTGTAGGGCATTGATTAAATACTAGTTACTGTTTGGGACTCTTTATATAGACTTTGCTTACTGTATGGCACTGTTTCAATACTGTTTACTGTAGGGCACTGTTTGCGTAGACCCTGTTTATAACAGTTACGATTTACATAAAAACTGTTTACTGGAAGGCACTGTTTACTTAGACTCCGTTTACAGCAGCCTACGGTTTACATAAACACTGTTTATTGTAGCGCACTGTTTACATAAACTCTGTTTATAGCAGCGTACGATTTACATAAACACTGTTTACTGGAGGGCACTGTTTACTTAGACTCCGTTTACAGCAGCCTACGGTTTACATAAACACGGTTTACTGTAGCGCACTGTTAACATAGACTCCGGTTACAGCAGTGCACGGTGTATCGAAACAATGTTTTCTGGAGTGCATTGTTGACATAGACTCTGTTTACAACAGTATCGGGTTTACATAAACACTGCTTACTGTGTTGCACTGTTTACACAGACTCTTATTACAGCAGGGTACGGTTTTCAAAAACTGTTTACTGTAGGGCACTCTTCACACAGACTCTCTGACAGCAGTGAACGGTTTACATCGACACTGTTTACTGCAGGACACTGTTTACATAGACTCTGTTTTCCTGCAGAGTACAGTTTATGTTGGCACTGTAGGGCGTTGTGTACATAGACACTGTTTGCAGTTGCGTCCGGTTTACATGAACACTGTTTACTGTCGGGCAGTGTTTACATGGACTTTGTTTACGGCAGTATACGATTTAATAAACACTGTTTAGTTTAAGGCACTGTTCACATAGGTTTTTTTTTACAGCAGTGTACGGTTCACGTAAACATTGTTTATCGTAGGGCACTGTTTACATTCACTCTGTTTACAGCAGTGCACATTGTACATAAAAACTATTTATGGTAGGACACTGTTTAATAGACGCTGTTAACAGCAGTGTACGGTTTACATTAAAACAATGTACTGAAGGGGACTGTTACATAGAGTCTGTTTACAGCAGGCTACGGCTTATATAAATACTTTTTACTGCAGACAACTGGTTTCATGGACTCTGATTACAGCAGCGCCTGGTCAACATTCACAGTAGTGGACGGTCTACTTTAACTCTGTTTACTGTAAGGCACAGTTTACATAGACGCTATTTACAGTAGTGTACGGTTTACATAAAAACTCTTTACTATTGGGCACTGTTACAGATACTCTATTTAGAACACGGTACGACTTACATAAACACTGTGTACTGTAGCGAACTGTTTACATGGACTTTGTTTACAGCAGTGCATGGAAAAATTTCTCTCTGTGTATTTGAGGGCACTGTTTACATAGACCAGGAGTACCGTATAGTACGGTTTACGTAACCACTGTTTACTGTAGGGCACTGTATAAATAGACCATGTTTACAGCAGTATATATTTTGAATAAACTGTTTACTGTTGGGCTCCATTTATATAGAATCTGTTTCCAGCAGTATACCGTTTACATAAACACTGTTTACTGTTGGGCACCGTTTATTTGGAATCTGTTTCCAGCAGTATACCGTATACATAAAAACTGTTTACTGTAGAGCACGGTTTAAATAGAATCCGTTTCCAGCAGTATACCGTTTACATAAACACTGTTTACTGTAGAGCACCGTTTATATAGAATCTATTTCCAGCAGTATAATGATTACATAAACACTGTTTTGTGTAGGGCACCGTTTATATAGAATCTGTTTCCAGCAGTATATTGTTTACATAAGCACTGTTTACTGTAGGGCACCGTTTATACAGAATCTGTGTTCAGCAGTATACTGTGTACATAAACACTGTTTACTGTAGAGTATCGTTGAGATAGAATCTGTTTCCAGCAGTATATTGTTTACAATAACACTGTTTACTGTAGGGCACCGTTTATATATAATCTGTTTCCAGCAGTATAATATTTATATAAACTCTGTTTACTGTAGAACACCGTTTATATAGAATCTGTTTCCAGCAGTATACCGTTTACATAAACACTGTTTACTGCAGAGCACCGTTTATATAGGATCTATTTCCAGCAGTATATTGTTTACATAAACACAGTTTACTGTAGGGCTCCGTTTATACAGAATCTGTTTACAGCAGTATACCGTTTTCATAAACACTGTTTACTGTAGAGCACCGTTTATATAGAATCTGTTTCCAGCAGTATATTGTTTACAATAACACTGTTTACTGTAGGGCACCGTTTTTACAGAATCTGTTTTCAGCAGTATACTGTGTACATAAACGCTGTTTACTGCAGAGCACCGTTTATATAGAAACTATTTCCAGCAGTATACTGTTTACATAAACAGTGTTTACTCTAGGGCACCGTTTATATAGAATCTGTTTCCAGCAGTATAATGTTTATATAAACTCTGTTTACTGTAGAGCACCGTTTACATAGAATCTGTTTCCAGCAGTATACCGTTTACATAAACACTGTTTACTGTAGAGCACCGTTAAAATAGAATCTGTTTCCAGCAGTATACTGTTTACATAAACACTGTTTACTGTAGAGTACCGTTTATATATAATCGGTTTCCAGCTGTATACTGTTTACATAATTACTGTTTACTGTAGAGCACCGTTTATATAGAATCTGTTTCCAGCAGTATAATGTTTACATAAACACAGTTCACTGTAGAGCACCGTTTATATAGAATCTGTTTCCAGCAGTATACTGTTTATATAAACACTATATACTGTAGGGCACCGTTTATATAGAATCTGTTTCCAGCAGTATACTGTTTACATAAACACTGTTTACTGTAGAGTATCGTTGAGATAGAATCTGTTTCCAGCAGTATGCTGTTTACATAAACACTGTTCACTGTAGAGCACCGTTTAAGTAGAATCTGTTTCCAGCAGCATACTGATTGCATAAACACTGTTTACTGTAGAGCATCGTTTATATAGATTCTGTTTCCATCAGTATACTGTTTACATAAATACTGTTTACTGTAGGGCACCCTTTATATAGAATCTGTTTCCAGCAGTACACTGTTTACATAAGCACTGTTTACTGTAGGGCACCGTTTATATAGAATCTGTTTCAAACAGATTACCATTTACATCAATACTGTTTACTGTAGAGCACCGTTTATATAGAATCTGTGCCCAGCAGAATACTGTTTACATAAACACTGTTTACTGTAGAGCACCGTTTATATAGAATCTGTTTCCAGCAGTATACTGTTTACATAAACACTGTTCACTGTAGAGCTCCGTTTATATAGAATCTGTTTCCAGCAGTATACTGTTTATATAAACACTATTTACTGTAGGGCACCGTTTATATAGAATCTGTTTCCAGCAGTATACTGTTTACATAAACACTGTTTACTGTAGAATATCGTTTATATAGAATCTGTTTCCAGCAGTATACTGATTACTTAAACACTGTTTACTGTAGAGCATCGTTTATATAGATTCTGTTTCCAGCAGTATACTGTTTAGATAAATACTGTTTACTGTAGGGCATCGTTTATATAGAATCTGTTTCCAGCAGTCTACTGTTTACATAAGCACTGTTTACTGTAGGGCACCGTTTATATAGAAACTGTTTCCAACAGTTTACCATTTGCATAAATACTGTTTACTGTAGAGCACCGTTAATATAGCATCTGTGTCCAGCAGAATACTGTTTACATAAACACTGTTTACTGTAGAGCACCGTTTATATAGAATCTGTTTCCAGCAGATTACCATTTGCATAAATACTGTTTACTGTAGAGCACTGTTAATATAGAATCTGTTTCCAGCAGTATACTGGTTACATAAACACTGTTTACTGTAGAGCACCGTTTATATAGAATCTGTTTCCAGCAGTATACCGTTTACATAAACACTGTTTACTGTAGAGCACCGTTTATAGAGAATCTATTTCCAGCAGTATATTGTTTACATAAACACAGTTTACTGTAGGGCTCCGTTTATACAGAATCTGTTTACAGCAGTATACCGTTTTCATAAACACTGTTTACTGTAGAGCACCGTTTATATAGAATCTGTTTCCAGCAGTATATTGTTTACAATAACACTGTTTACTGTAGGGCACCGTTTTTACAGAATCTGTTTTCAGCAGTATACTGTGTACATAAACGCTGTTTACTGCAGAGCACCGTTTATATAGAAACTATTTCCAGCAGTATACTGTTTACATAAACAGTGTTTACTCTAGGGCACCGTTTATATAGAATCTGTTTCCAGCAGTATAATGTTTATATAAACTCTGTTTACTGTAGAGCACCGTTTACATAGAATCTGTTTCCAGCAGCATACCGTTTACATAAACACTGTTTACTGTAGAGCACCGTTAAAATAGAATCTGTTTCCAGCAGTATACTGTTTACATAAACACTGTTTACTGTAGAGTACCGATTATATATAATCGGTATCCAGCTGTATACTGTTTACATAATTACTGTTTACTGGAGAGCACCGTTTATATAGAATCTGTTTCCAGCAGTATAATGTTTACATAAACACAGTTCACTGTAGAGCACCGTTTACGTAGAATCTGTTTCCAGCAGTATACTTATTACATAAACACTGTTCACTGTAGAGCATCGTTTATATAGATTCTGTTTCCAGCAGTATACTGTTTACATAAGCACTGTTTACTGTAGGGCACCGTTTATATAGAATCTGTTTCCAACAGATTACCATTAACATAAATACTGTTTACTGTAGAGCCCCGTTTATATAGAATCTGTGTCCAGCAGAATACTGTTTACATAAACACTGTTTACTGTAGAGCACCGTTTATAAAGAATCTGTTTCCAGCAGTTTACCGTTTGCATAAATACTGTTTACTGTAGAGCACCGTTTATATAGAATCTGTTTCCAGCAGTATATTGTTTACGTAAACACAGTTTACTGTAGGGCGCCGTTTATACAGAATCTGTTTACAGCAGTATAATGTTTACATAAACACTGTTTACTGTAGAGAACCGTTTATATAGAATCTGTTTCCAGCAGTATATTGTTTACATTAGCACTGTTTACTGTAGGGCACCGTTGATACAGAATCTGTTTTCAGCAGTATACTGTGTACATAAACGCTGTTTACTGTAGAGCACCGTTTATATAGAATCTGTTTCCAGCAGATTACCATTTGCATAAATACTGTTTACTGTAGAGCACTGTTAATATAGAATCTGTTTCCAGCAGTATACTGGTTACATAAACACTGTTTACTGTAGAACACCGTTTATATAGAATCTGTTTCCAGCAGTATACCGTTTTCATAAACACTGTTTACTGTAGAGCACCGTTTATATAGAATCTGTTTCCAGCAGTATAATGTTTATATAAACTCTGTTTACTGTAGAGCACCGTTTACATAGAATCTGTTTCCAGCAGCATACCGTTTACATAAACACTGTTTACTGTAGAGCACCGTTAAAATAGAATCTGTTTCCAGCAGTATACTGTTTACATAAACACTGTTTACTGTAGAGTACCGTTTATATATAATCGGTTTCCAGCTGTATACTGTTTACATAATTACTGTTTACTGTAGAGCACCGTTTATATAGAATCTGTTTCCAGCAGTATAATGTTTACATAAACACAGTTCACTGTAGAGCACCGTTTACGTAGAATCTGTTTCCAGCAGTATACTTATTACATAAACACTGTTTACTGTAGAGCATCGTTTATATAGATTCTGTTTCCAGCAGAATACTGTTTACATAAGCACTGTTTACTGTAGGGCACCGTTTATATAGAATCTGTTTCCAACAGATTACCATTAACATAAATACTGTTTACTGTAGAGCCCCGTTTATATAGAATCTGTGTCCAGCAGAATACTGTTTACATAAACACTGTTTACTGTAGAGCACCGTTTATAAAGAATCTGTTTCCAGCAGTTTACCGTTTGCATAAATACTGTTTACTGTAGAGCACCGTTTATATAGAATCTGTTTCCAGCAGTATATTGTTTACGTAAACACAGTTTACTGTAGGGCGCCGTTTATACAGAATCTGTTTACAGCAGTATAATGTTTACATAAACACTGTTTACTGTAGAGAACCGTTTATATAGAATCTGTTTCCAGCAGTATATTGTTTACATTAACACTGTTTACTGTAGGGCACCGTTGATACAGAATCTGTTTTCAGCAGTATACTGTGTACATAAACACTGTTTACTGTAGAGCACCGTTTATATATAATCTGTTTCCAGCAGTATACTGTTTACAAAAACAGTGTTTACTGTAGGGCACCGTTTATATAGAATCTGTTTCCAGCAGTATAATATTTATATAAACTCTGTTTACTGTAGAACACCGTTTATATATAATCTGTTTCCAGCAGTATACCGTTTACATAAACACTGTTTACTGTAGAGCACCGTTTATATAGAATCTGTTTCCAGCAGTATACTGTTTACATAAACACTGTTTACTGTAGAGTACCGTTGATATAGAATCTGTTTACACCAGTATACTGTTTACATAAATACTGTTTACTGTAGAGCACCGTTTATATAGAATCTGTTTCCAGCAGTACACTGTTTATATAAACACTATATACTGTAGGGCACTGTTTATATAGAATCTTATTCCAGCAGTATACTGTTTACATAAACACTGTTTACTGTAGAGTATCGTTTATATAGAATCTGTTTCCAGCAGTATACTGTTTACATAAACAGTCTTCACTGTAGAGCACCGTTTATGTAGAATCTGTTTCCAGCAGTATACTGTTTACATAAACAGTCTTCACTGTAGAGCACCGTTTATGTAGAATCTGTTTCCAGCAGTATACTGATTACATAAACACTGTTTACTGTAGAGAATCGTTTATATAGATTCTGTTTCCATCAGTATACTGTTTACATAAATACTGTTTACTGTAGGGCACCCTTTATATAGAATCTGTTTCCAGCAGTATACTGTTTACATAAGCACTGTTTACTGTAGGGCACCGTTTATATAGAAGCTGTTTCCAACAGATTACCATTTACATAAATACTGTTTACTGTAGAGCACCGTTTATATAGAATCTGTGTACAGCAGAATACTGTTTACATAAACACTGTTCACTGTAGAGTACCGTTTATATAGAATCTGTTTCCAGCAGTATACTGTTTACTTAAATACTGTTTACTGTAGAACACCGTTTATATGGAATCTGTTTCCAGCAGTATACTGTTTATATAAACACTATTTACTGTAGGGCACCGTTTATATAGAATCAGTTTCCAGCAGTATACCGTTTACATAAACACTGTTTACTGCAGGGCACCGTTTATACAGAATCTGTTTTCAGCAGTATACAGTGTACAGAAACACTGTTTACTGTAGAGCACCGTTTATATCGAATCTGTTTCCAGCAGTATACTGTTACATAAACACTGTTTACTGTAGGGAACCGTTTATATAGAATCTGTTTCCAGCAGTATACTGTTACATAAACACTGTTTACTGTAGGGCACCGTTTATATGGACTCTGTTTACATCAGTATACTGGTTACATAAACACTTTTTACTGTAGAGCACCGTTTATATAGAATCGGTTTCCAGCAGTATACTGTTTACATAAACACTGTTTACTGCAGGGGACCGTTTATATAGAATTTATTTCCAGGAGTATACCGTTTACATAAACACTGTTTACTGTAGGGCACCGTTTGTATAGAATCTGTTACTAGCAGTATACTGTTTAGATGAACACTGTTTACTGTAGAGCACCGTTTGAAAAGTATCTGTTTCCAGCAGTATACCATTTACATAAATACTGTTTACTGTAGAGCACCGTTTATATAGAATCTGTTTCCAGCAGTATACCGTTTACATAAATACTGTTTACTGTAGAGCACCGTTTATATAGAATCAGTTTCCAGCAGTATACTGTTTACATAATCACTGTTTATTGTAGGGCACCGTTTATATATAATCAGTTTCCAGCAGTATACTGGTTACATAAACAGTGTTTACTGTAGGGCACCGTTTATATAGAATCAGTTTCCAGCAGTATACTGTTTACATAAACACTGTTTAATTTAGGGCACCGTTTATATAGACTATGTTTACATCAGTATACTGGTTACATGAACACTGTTTACTGTAGAGCACCGTTTATATAGAATCGGTTTCCAGCAGGATTCCGTTTACATAAACACTGTTTACTGCAGGGCGCCGTTTATATAGAATCTATTTCAAGGAGTATACTGTTTACATAAACACTGTTTACTGTCGGGCACCGTTTATATAGAATCTGTTTCCAGCAGTATACTGTTTAGATAAACACTGTTTACCGTAGAGCGCCGTTTATATATAATCTGTTTCCAGCAGTATACCATTTACATAAATACTGTTTACTGTAGAGCACCGTTTATATAGAATCCGTTTCCAGCAGTATACTGTTTACATCAACACTGTTTACTGTAGGGCACCGTTTATATATAATCAGTTTCCAGCAGTATACTGTTTAGATAAACACTGTTTACTGTAGAGCACCGTTTAAAAAGTATGTTTCCAGCAGTATACTGTTTACATAAACACTGTTTACCGTAGAGCGCCGTTTATATAGAATCTGTTTCCAGCAGTATACCATTTACATAAATACTGTTTAATGTAGAGCACCGTTTATATAGAATCAGTTTCCAGCAGTATACTGTTTACATAAACACTGTTTACTGTAGGGCACCATTTATATATAATCAGTTTCCAGCAGTATACTGGTTACATAAACACTGTTTACTGTAGGGCACCGTTTATATAGAATCAGTTTCCAGCAGTATACCGTTTACATAAACACTGTTTACTGTAGGGCACCGTTTATACATAATCTGTTTTCAGCAGTATACTGTGTACATAAACACTGTTTACTGTAGAGCACCGTTTATATCGAATATGTTACCAGCAGTATACTGTTTACATAAACACTGTTTATTGTAGGGAACCGTTTATATAGAATCTTTTTCCAGCAGTATACTGTTACATAAACACGGTTTACTGTAGGGCACCGTTTATATTGACTCTGTTTACATCAGTATACTGGTTACATAAACACTGTTTACTGTAGAGCACCGTTTATATCGAATCTTTTTCCAGCAGTATACTGTTTACATAAACACTGTTTACTGCAGGGCACCGTTTATATAGAATTTATTTCCAGGAGTATACTGTTTACATAAACACTGTTTACTGTAGGGCACCGTTTATATATAATCAGTTTCCAGCAGTATACTGGTTAGATAAAAACTGTTTACTATAGAGCACCGTTTATATAGAATCAGTTTCCAGCAGTATACTGTTTACATAATCACTGTTTATTGTAGAGCACCGTTTATATAGAATCGGTTTCCAGCAGTATTCCGTTTACATAAACACTGTTTACTGCAGGGCACCGTTTATATAGAATCTATTTCAAGGAGTATACTGTTTACATAAACACTGTTTACTGTCGGGCACCGTTTATATAGAATCTGTTTCCAGCAGTATACTGTTTAGATAAACACTGTTTACTGTCGAGTACCGTTTTAAAAGTATCTGTTTCCAGCAGTATACTGTTTCCATAAACACTGTTTACCGTAGAGCGCCGTTTATATATAATCTGTTTCCAGCAGTATACCATTTACATAAATACTGTTTACTGTAGAGCACCGTTTATATAGAATCTGTTTCCAGGAGTACACCGTTTACATAAATACTGTTTGCTGTAGAGCACCGTTTATATAGAATCCGTTTCCAGCAGTATACTGTTTATATAAACACTGTTTACTGTAGGGCACCGTTTATATATAATCAGTTTCCAGCCGTATACTGTTTAGATAAACACTGTTTACTGTAGAGCACCGTTTAAAAAGTATCTGTTTCCAGCAGTATACTGTTTACATAAACAATGTTTACCGTAGAGCGCCGTTTATATAGAATCTGTTTCCAGCAGTATTCCGTTTACATAAACACTGTTTACTGCAGGGCACCGTTTATATAGAATCTATTTCAAGGAGTATACTGTTTACATAAACACTGTTTACTGTCGGGCACCGTTTATATAGAATCTGTTTCCAGCAGTATACTGTTTAGATAAACACTGTTTACTGTCGAGTACCGTTTTAAAAGTATCTGTTTCCAGCAGTATACTGTTTCCATAAACACTGTTTACCGTAGAGCGCCGTTTATATATAATCTGTTTCCAGCAGTATACCATTTACATAAATACTGTTTACTGTAGAGCACCGTTTATATAGAATCTGTTTCCAGGAGTACACCGTTTACATAAATACTGTTTGCTGTAGAGCACCGTTTATATAGAATCAGTTTCCAGCAGTATACTGTTTATATAAACACTGTTTACTGTAGGGCACCGTTTATATATAATCAGTTTCCAGCCGTATACTGTTTAGATAAACACTGTTTACTGTAGAGCACCGTTTAAAAAGTATCTGTTTCCAGCAGTATACTGTTTACATAAACAATGTTTACCGTAGAGCGCCGTTTATATAGAATCTGTTTCCAGCAGTATACCATTTACATAAATACAGTTTAATGTAGAGCACCGTTTACATAGAATCAGTTTCCAGCAGTATGCTGTTTACATAAACACTGTTTACTGTAGGGCACCATTTATATATAATCAGTTTCCAGCAGTATACTGGTTCCATAAACACTGTTTACTGCAGGGTACCGTTTATATAGAATCTGTTTCCAACAGATTACCATTAACATAAATACTGTTTACTGTAGAGCCCCGTTTATATAGAATCTGTGTCCAGCAGAATACTGTTTACATAAACACTGTTTACTGTAGAGCACCGTTTATAAAGAATCTGTTTCCAGCAGTTTACCGTTTGCATAAATACTGTTTTACTGTAGAGCACCGTTTATATAGAATCTGTTTCCAGCAGTATATTGTTTACGTAAACACAGTTTACTGTAGGGCGCCGTTTATACAGAATCTGTTTACAGCAGTATAATGTTTACATAAACACTGTTTACTGTAGAGAACCGTTTATATAGAATCTGTTTCCAGCAGTATATTGTTTACATTAACACTGTTTACTGTAGGGCACCGTTGATACAGAATCTGTTTTCAGCAGTATACTGTGTACATAAACATTGTTTACTGTAGAGCACCGTTTATATATAATCTGTTTCCAGCAGTATACTGTTTACAAAAACAGTGTTTACTGTAGGGCACTGTTTATATAGAATCTGTTTCCAGCAGTATAATATTTATATAAACTCTGTTTACTGTAGAACACCGTTTATATATAATCTGTTTCCAGCAGTATACCGTTTACATAAACACTGTTTACTGTAGAGTACCGTTGATATAGAATCTGTTTACACCAGTATACTGTTTACATAAATACTGTTTACTGTAGAGCACCGTTTATATAGAATCTGTTTCCAGCAGTACACTGTTTATATAAACACTATATACTGTAGGGCACTGTTTATATAGAATCTTATTCCAGCAGTATACTGTTTACATAAACACTGTTTACTGTAGAGTATCGTTTATATAGAATCTGTTTCCAGCAGTATACTGTTTACATAAACAGTCTTCACTGTAGAGCACCGTTTATGTAGAATCTGTTTCCAGCAGTATACTGTTTACATAAACAGTCTTCACTGTAGAGCACCGTTTATGTAGAATCTGTTTCCAGCAGTATACTGATTACATAAACACTGTTTACTGTAGAGAATCGTTTATATAGATTCTGTTTCCATCAGTATACTGTTTACATAAATACTGTTTACTGTAGGGCACCCTTAATATAGAATCTGTTTCCAGCAGTATACTGTTTACATAAGCACTGTTTACTGTAGGGCACCGTTTATATAGAAGCTGTTTCCAACAGATTACCATTTACATAAATACTGTTTACTGTAGAGCACCGTTTATATAGAATCTGTGTCCAGCAGAATACTGTTTACATAAACACTGTTTACTGTAGAGCACCGTTTAAATAGAATATGTTTCCAGCAGTATACTGTTTACATAAACACTGTTCACTGTAGAGTACCGTTTATATAGAATCTGTTTCCAGCAGTATACTGTTTACTTAAATACTGTTTACTGTAGAACACCGTTTATATGGAATCTGTTTCCAGCAGTATACTGTTTATATAAACACTATTTACTGTAGGGCACCGTTTATATAGAATCAGTTTCCAGCAGTATACCGTTTACATAAACACTGTTTACTGCAGGGCACTGTTTATACAGAATCTGTTTTCAGCAGTATACAGTGTACAGAAACACTGTTTACTGTAGAGCACCGTTTATATCGAATCTGTTTCCAGCAGTATACTGTTACATAAACACTGTTTACTGTAGGGAACCGTTTATATAGAATCTGTTTCCAGCAGTATACTGTTACATAAACACTGTTTACTGTAGGGCACCGTTTATATGGACTCTGTTTACATCAGTATACTGGTTACATAAACACTTTTTACTGTAGAGCACCGTTTATATAGAATCGGTTTCCAGCAGTATACTGTTTACATAAACACTGTTTACTGCAGGGGACCGTTTATATAGAATTTATTTCCAGGAGTATACCGTTTACATAAACACTGTTTACTGTAGGGCACCGTTTGTATAGAATCTGTTACTAGCAGTATACTGTTTAGATGAACACTGTTTACTGTAGAGCACCGTTTGAAAAGTATCTGTTTCCAGCAGTATACCATTTACATAAATACTGTTTACTGTAGAGCACCGTTTATATAGAATCTGTTTCCAGCAGTATACCGTTTACATAAATACTGTTTACTGTAGAGCACCGTTTATATAGAATCAGTTTCCAGCAGTATACTGTTTACATAATCACTGTTTATTGTAGGGCACCGTTTATATATAATCAGTTTCCAGCAGTATACTGGTTACATAAACAGTGTTTACTGTAGGGCACCGTTTATATAGAATCAGTTTCCAGCAGTATACTGTTTACATAAACACTGTTTAATTTAGGGCACCGTTTATATAGACTATGTTTACATCAGTATACTGGTTACATGAACACTGTTTACTGTAGAGCACCGTTTATATAGAATCGGTTTCCAGCAGGATTCCGTTTACATAAACACTGTTTACTGCAGGGCGCCGTTTATATAGAATCTATTTCAAGGAGTATACTGTTTACATAAACACTGTTTACTGTCGGGCACCGTTTATATAGAATCTGTTTCCAGCAGTATACTGTTTAGATAAACACTGTTTAACGTAGAGCGCCGTTTATATATAATCTGTTTCCAGCAGTATACCATTTACATAAATACTGTTTACTGTAGAGCACCGTTTATATAGAATCAGTTTCCAGCAGTATACTGTTTACATCAACACTGTTTACTGTAGGGCACCGTTTATATATAATCAGTTTCCAGCAGTATACTGTTTAGATAAACACTGTTTACTGTAGAGCACCGTTTAAAAAGTATGTTTCCAGCAGTATACTGTTTACATAAACACTGTTTACCGTAGAGCGCCGTTTATATAGAATCTGTTTCCAGCAGTATACCATTTACATAAATACTGTTTAATGTAGAGCACCGTTTATATAGAATCAGTTTCCAGCAGTATACTGTTTACATAAACACTGTTTACTGTAGGGCACCATTTATATATAATCAGTTTCCAGCAGTATACTGGTTACATAAACACTGTTTACTGTAGGGCACCGTTTATATAGAATCAGTTTCCAGCAGTATACCGTTTACATAAACACTGTATACTGTAGGGCACCGTTTATACATAATCTGTTTTCAGCAGTATACTGTGTACATAAACACTGTTTACTGTAGAGCACCGTTTATATCGAATAAGTTACCAGCAGTATACTGTTTACATAAACACTGTTTATTGTAGGGAACCGTTTATATATAATCTTTTTCCAGCAGTATACTGTTACATAAACACGGTTTACTGTAGGGCACCGTTTATATTGACTCTGTTTACATCAGTATACTGGTTACATAAACACTGTTTACTGTAGAGCACCGTTTATATCGAATCTTTTTCCAGCAGTATACTGTTTACATAAACACTGTTTACTGCAGGGCACCGTTTATATAGAATTTATTCCCAGGAGTATACTGTTTACATAAACACTGTTTACTGTAGGGCACCGTTTATATATAATCAGTTTCCAGCAGTATACTGTTTAGATAAAAACTGTTTACTATAGAGCACCGTTTATATAGAATCAGTTTCCAGCAGTATACTGTTTACATAATCACTGTTTATTGTAGGGCACCGTTTATATAGAATCGGTTTCCAGCAGTATTCCGTTTACATAAACACTGTTTACTGCAGGGCACCGTTTATATAGAATCTATTTCAAGGAGTATACTGTTTACATAAACACTGTTTACTGTCGGGCACCGTTTATATAGAATCTGTTTCCAGCAGTATACTGTTTAGATAAACACTGTTTACTGTCGAGTACCGTTTTAAAAGTATCTGTTTCCAGCAGTATACTGTTTCCATAAACACTGTTTACCGTAGAGCGCCGTTTATATATAATCTGTTTCCAGCAGTATACCATTTACATAAATACTGTTTACTGTAGAGCACCGTTTATATAGAATCTGTTTCCAGGAGTACACCGTTTACATAAATACTGTTTGCTGTAGAGCACCGTTTATATAGAATCAGTTTCCAGCAGTATACTGTTTACATAAACACTGTTTACTGTAGGGCACCGTTTATATATAATCAGTTTCCAGCCGTATACTGTTTAGATAAACACTGTTTACTGTAGAGCACCGTTTAAAAAGTATCTGTTTCCAGCAGTATACTGTTTACATAAACAATGTTTACCGTAGAGCGCCGTTTATATAGAATCTGTTTCCAGCAGTATACCATTTACATAAATACAGTTTAATGTAGAGCACCGTTTACATAGAATCAGTTTCCAGCAGTATGCTGTTTACATAAACACTGTTTACTGTAGGGCACCATTTATATATAATCAGTTTCCAGCAGTATACTGGTTCCATAAACACTGTTTACTGTAGGGCACCGTTTATATAGAATCAGTTTCCAGCAGTATACCGTTTACATAAACACTGTTTACTGTAGGGCACCGTTTATACAAAATCTGTTTTCAGCAGTATACTGTGTACATAAACACTGTTTACTGTAGAGCACCGTTTATATCGAATCTGTTACCAGCAGTATACTGTTTACATTAACACTGTTTACTGTAGGGCACCATTTATATAGACTCTGTTTACAGCAGTATACTGTTTACATAAACACTGTTTATTGTAGGGAACCGTTTATATAGAATCTTTTTCCAGCAGTATACTGTTACATAAACACGGTTTACTGTAGGGCACCGTTTATATTGACTCTGTTTACATCAGTATACTGGTTACATAAACACTGTTTACTGTAGAGCACCGTTTATATCGAATCTTTTTCCAGCAGTATACTGTTTACATAAACACTGTTTACTGCAGGGCACCGTTTATATAGAATCTGTTTCCAGCAGTATAATGTTTACATAAACACAGTTCACTGTAGAGCACCGTTTACGTAGAATCTGTTTCCAGCAGTATACTTATTACATAAACACTGTTTACTGTAGAGCATCGTTTATATAGAATCTGTTTCCAGCAGTATACTGTTTACATAAATACTGTTTACTGTAGAGCACCGTTTATATAGAATCTGTTTCCAGCAGTATACTGTTTATATAAACACTATATACTGTAGGGCACCGTTTATATAGAATCTGTTTCCAGCTGTATACTGTTTACATAAACACTGTTTACTGTAGAGTATCGTTGAGATAGAATCTGTTTCCAGCAGTATACTGTTTACATAAACACTGTTCACTGTAGAGCACCGTTTAAGTAGAATCTGTTTCCAGCAGCATACTGATTGCATAAACACTGTTTACTGTAGAGCATCGTTTATATAGATTCTGTTTCCATCAGTACACTGTTTACATAAATACTGTTTACTGTAGGGCACCCTTTATATAGAATCTGTTTCCAGCAGTACACTGTTTACATAAGCACTGTTTACTGTAGGGCGCCGTTTATATAGAATCTGTTTCAAACAGATTACCATTTACATCAATACTGTTTACTGTAGAGCACCGTTTATATAGAATCTGTGCCCAGCAGAATACTGTTTACATAAACACTGTTTACTGTAGAGCACCGTTTATATAGAATCTGTTTCCAGCAGTATACTGTTTACATAAACACTGTTCACTGTAGAGCTCCGTTTATATAGAATCTGTTTCCAGCAGTATACTGTTTATATTAACACTATTTACTGTAGGGCACCGTTTATATAGAATCTGTTTCCAGCAGTATACTGTTTACATAAACACTGTTTACTGTAGAATATCGTTTATATAGAATCTGTTTCCAGCAGTATACTGATTACTTAAACACTGTTTACTGTAGAACATCGTTTATATAGATTCTGTTTCCAGCAGTATACTGTTTAGATAAATACTGTTTACTGTAGGGCATCGTTTATATAGAATCTGTTTCCAGCAGTATACTGTTTACATAAGCACTGTTTACTGTAGGGCACCGTTTATATAGAAACTGTTTCCAACAGTTTACCATTTGCATAAATACTGTTTACTGTAGAGCACCGTTAATATAGCATCTGTGTCCAGCAGAATACTGTTTACATAAACACTGTTTACTGTAGAGCACCGTTTATATAGAATCTGTTTCCAGCAGATTACCATTTGCATAAATACTGTTTACTGTAGAGCACTGTTAATATAGAATCTGTTTCCAGCAGTATACTGGTTACATAAACACTGTTTACTGTAGAACACCGTTTATATAGAATCTGTTTCCAGCAGTATACCGTTTACATAAACACTGTTTACTGTAGAGCACCGTTTATAGAGAATCTATTTCCAGCAGTATATTGTTTACATAAACACAGTTTACTGTAGGGCTCCGTTTATACAGAATCTGTTTACAGCAGTATACCGTTTTCATAAACACTGTTTACTGTAGAGCACCGTTTATATAGAATCTGTTTCCAGCAGTATATTGTTTACAATAACACTGTTTACTGTAGGGCACCGTTTTTACAGAATCTGTTTTCAGCAGTATACTGTGTACATAAACGCTGTTTACTGCAGAACACCGTTTATATAGAAACTATTTCCAGCAGTATACTGTTTACATAAACAGTGTTTACTCTAGGGCACCGTTTATATAGAATCTGTTTCCAGCAGTATAATGTTTATATAAACTCTGTTTACTGTAGAGCACCGTTTACATAGAATCTGTTTCCAGCAGTATACCGTTTACATAAACACTGTTTACTGTAGAGCACCGTTAAAATAGAATCTGTTTCCAGCAGCATACTGTTTACATAAACACTGTTTACTGTAGAGTACCGTTTATATATAATCGGTTTCCAGCTGTATACTGTTTACATAATTACTGTTTACTGTAGAGCACCGTTTATATAGAATCTGTTTCCAGCAGTATAATGTTTACATAAACACAGTTCACTGTAGAGCACCGTTTACGTAGAATCTGTTTCCAGCAGTATACTTATTACATAAACACTGTTTACTGTAGAGCATCGTTTATATAGATTCTGTTTCCAGCAGTATACTGTTTACATAAGCACTGTTTACTGTAGGGCACCGTTTATATAGAATCTGTTTCCAACAGATTACCATTAACATAAATACTGTTTACTGTAGAGCCCCGTTTATATAGAATCTGTGTCCAGCAGAATACTGTTTACATAAACACTGTTTACTGTAGAGCACCGTTTATAAAGAATCTGTTTCCAGCAGTTTACCGTTTGCATAAATACTGTTTACTGTAGAGCACCGTTTATATAGAATCTGTTTCCAGCAGTATATTGTTTACATAAACACAGTTTACTGTAGGGCGCCGTTTATACAGAATCTGTTTACAGCAGTATAATGTTTACATAAACACTGTTTACTGTAGAGAACCGTTTATATAGAATCTGTTTCCAGCAGTATATTGTTTACATTAACACTGTTTACTGTAGGGCACCGTTGATACAGAATCTGTTTTCAGCAGTATACTGTGTACATAAACACTGTTTACTGTAGAGCACCGTTTATATATAATCTGTTTCCAGCAGTATACTGTTTACAAAAACAGTTTTTACTGTAGGGCACCGTTTATATAGAATCTATTTCCAGCAGTATAATATTTATATAAACTCTGTTTACTGTAGAACACCGTTTATATATAATCTGTTTCCAGCAGTATACCGTTTACATAAACACTGTTTACTGTAGAGCACCGTTTATATAGAATCTGTTTCCAGCAGTATACTGTTTACATAAACACTGTTTACTGTAGAGTACCGTTGATATAGAATCTGTTTACACCAGTATACTGTTTACATAAATACTGTTTACTGTAGAGCACCGTTTATATAGAATCTGTTTCCAGCAGTACACTGTTTATATAAACACTATATACTATAGGGCACTGTTTATATAGAATCTGTTTCTAGCAGTATACTGTTTACATAAACACTGTTTACTGTAGAGTATCGTTTATATAGAATCTGTTTCCAGCAGTATACTGTTTACATAAACAGTCTTCACTGTAGAGCACCGTTTATGTAGAATCTGTTTCCAGCAGTATACTGATTACATAAACACTGTTTACTGTAGAGAATCGTTTATATAGATTCTGTTTCCATCAGTATACTGTTTACATAAATACAGTTTACTGTAGGGCACCCTTTATATAGAATCTGTTTCCAGCAGTATACTGTTTACATAAGCACTGTTTACTGTAGGGCACCGTTTATATAGAATCTGTTTCGAACAGATTACCATTTACATAAATACTGTTTACTGTAGAGCACCGTTTATATAGAAACTGTGTCCAGCAGAATACTGTTTACATAAACACTGTTTACTGTAGAGCACCGTTTAAATAGAATCTGTTTCCAGCAGTATACTGTTTACATAAACACTGTTCACTGTAGAGTACCGTTTATATAGAATCTGTTTCCAGCAGTATACTGTTTACTTAAATACTGTTTACTGTAGAACACCGTTTATATGGAATCTGTTTCCAGCAGTATACTGTTTATATAAACACTATTTACTGTAGGGCACCGTTTATATAGAATCAGTTTCCAGCAGTATACCGTTTACATAAACACTGTTTACTGCAGGGCACCGTTTATACAGAATCTGTTTTCAGCAGTATACAGTGTACAGAAACACTGTTTACTGTAGAGCACCGTTTATATCGAATCTGTTTCCAGCAGTATACTGTTACATAAACACTGTTTACTATAGGGAACCGTTTATATAGAATCTGTTTCCAGCAGTATACTGTTACATAAACACTGTTTACTGTAGGGCACCGTTTATATGGACTCTGTTTACATCAGTATACTGGTTACATAAACACTTTTTACTGTAGAGCACCGTTTATATAGAATCGGTTTCCAGCAGTATACTGTTTACATAAACACTGTTTACTGCAGGGGACCGTTTATATAGAATTTATTTCCAGGAGTATACCGTTTACATAAATACTGTTTACTGTAGAGCACCGTTTATATAGAAACTGTTTCCAGCAGTATACCGTTTACATAAATACTGTTTACTGTAGAGCACCGTTTATATGGAATCAGTTTCCAGCAGTATACTGTTTACATAATCACTGTTTACTGTAGGGCACCGTTTGTATAGAATCTGTTACTAGCAGTATACTGTTTAGATGAACACTGTTTACTGTAGAGCACCGTTTGAAAAGTATCTGTTTCCAGCAGTATACCATTTACATAAATACTGTTTACTGTAGAGCACCGTTTATATAGAATCTGTTTCCAGCAGTATACCGTTTACATAAATACTGTTTACTGTAGAGCACCGTTTATATGGAATCAGTTTCCAGCAGTATACTGTTTACATAATCACTGTTTATTGTAGGGCACCGTTTATATATAATCAGTTTCCAGCAGTATACTGGTTACATAAACAGTGTTTACTGTAGGGCACCGTTTATATAGAATCAGTTTCCAGCAGTATACTGTTTACATAAACACTGTTTAATTTAGGGCACCGTTTATATAGACTATGTTTACATCAGTATACTGGTTACATGAACACTGTTTACTGTAGAGCACCGTTTATATAGAATCGGTTTCCAGCAGGATTCCGTTTACATAAACACTGTTTACTGCAGTGCACCGTTTATATAGAATCTATTTCAAGGAGTATACTGTTTACATAAACACTGTTTACTGTCGGGCACCGTTTATATAGAATCTGTTTCCAGCAGTATACTGTTTAGATAAACACTGTTTACCGTAGAGCGCCGTTTATATATAATCGGTTTCCAGCTGTATACTGTTTACATAATTACTGTTTACTGTAGAGCACCGTTTATATAGAATCTGTTTCCAGCAGTATAATGTTTACATAAACACAGTTCACTGTAGAGCACCGTTTACGTAGAATCTGTTTCCAGCAGTATACTTATTACATAAACACTGTTTACTGTAGAGCATCGTTTATATAGATTCTGTTTCCAGCAGTATACTGTTTACATAAGCACTGTTTACTGTAGGGCACCGTTTATATAGAATCTGTTTCCAACAGATTACCATTAACATAAATACTGTTTACTGTAGAGCCCCGTTTATATAGAATCTGTGTCCAGCAGAATACTGTTTACATAAACACTGTTTACTGTAGAGCACCGTTTATAAAGAATCTGTTTCCAGCAGTTTACCGTTTGCATAAATACTGTTTACTGTAGAGCACCGTTTATATAGAATCTGTTTCCAGCAGTATATTGTTTACATAAACACAGTTTACTGTAGGGCGCCGTTTATACAGAATCTGTTTACAGCAGTATAATGTTTACATAAACACTGTTTACTGTAGAGAACCGTTTATATAGAATCTGTTTCCAGCAGTATATTGTTTACATTAACACTGTTTACTGTAGGGCACCGTTGATACAGAATCTGTTTTCAGCAGTATACTGTGTACATAAACACTGTTTACTGTAGAGCACCGTTTATATATAATCTGTTTCCAGCAGTATACTGTTTACAAAAACAGTTTTTACTGTAGGGCACCGTTTATATAGAATCTGTTTCCAGCAGTATAATATTTATATAAACTCTGTTTACTGTAGAACACCGTTTATATATAATCTGTTTCCAGCAGTATACCGTTTACATAAACACTGTTTACTGTAGAGCACCGTTTATATAGAATCTGTTTCCAGCAGTATACTGTTTACATAAACACTGTTTACTGTAGAGTACCGTTGATATAGAATCTGTTTACACCAGTATACTGTTTACATAAATACTGTTTACTGTAGAGCACCGTTTATATAGAATCTGTTTCCAGCAGTACACTGTTTATATAAACACTATATACTATAGGGCACTGTTTATATAGAATCTGTTTCTAGCAGTATACTGTTTACATAAACACTGTTTACTGTAGAGTATCGTTTATATAGAATCTGTTTCCAGCAGTATACTGTTTACATAAACAGTCTTCACTGTAGAGCACCGTTTATGTAGAATCTGTTTCCAGCAGTATACTGATTACATAAACACTGTTTACTGTAGAGAATCGTTTATATAGATTCTGTTTCCATCAGTATACTGTTTACATAAATACTGTTTACTGTAGGGCACCCTTTATATAGAATCTGTTTCCAGCAGTATACTGTTTACATAAGCACTGTTTACTGTAGGGCACCGTTTATATAGAATCTGTTTCGAACAGATTACCATTTACATAAATACTGTTTACTGTAGAGCACCGTTTATATAGAAACTGTGTCCAGCAGAATACTGTTTACATAAACACTGTTTACTGTAGAGCACCGTTTAAATAGAATCTGTTTCCAGCAGTATACTGTTTACATAAACACTGTTCACTGTAGAGTACCGTTTATATAGAATCTGTTTCCAGCAGTATACTGTTTACTTAAATACTGTTTACTGTAGAACACCGTTTATATGGAATCTGTTTCCAGCAGTATACTGTTTATATAAACACTATTTACTGTAGGGCACCGTTTATATAGAATCAGTTTCCAGCAGTATACCGTTTACATAAACACTGTTTACTGCAGGGCACCGTTTATACAGAATCTGTTTTCAGCAGTATACAGTGTACAGAAACACTGTTTACTGTAGAGCACCGTTTATATCGAATCTGTTTCCAGCAGTATACTGTTACATAAACACTGTTTACTATAGGGAACCGTTTATATAGAATCTGTTTCCAGCAGTATACTGTTACATAAACACTGTTTACTGTAGGGCACCGTTTATATGGACTCTGTTTACATCAGTATACTGGTTACATAAACACTTTTTACTGTAGAGCACCGTTTATATAGAATCGGTTTCCAGCAGTATACTGTTTACATAAACACTGTTTACTGCAGGGGACCGTTTATATAGAATTTATTTCCAGGAGTATACCGTTTACATAAATACTGTTTACTGTAGAGCACCGTTTATATAGAAACTGTTTCCAGCAGTATACCGTTTACATAAATACTGTTTACTGTAGAGCACCGTTTATATGGAATCAGTTTCCAGCAGTATACTGTTTACATAATCACTGTTTACTGTAGGGCACCGTTTGTATAGAATCTGTTACTAGCAGTATACTGTTTAGATGAACACTGTTTACTGTAGAGCACCGTTTGAAAAGTATCTGTTTCCAGCAGTATACCATTTACATAAATACTGTTTACTGTAGAGCACCGTTTATATAGAATCTGTTTCCAGCAGTATACCGTTTACATAAATACTGTTTACTGTAGAGCACCGTTTATATGGAATCAGTTTCCAGCAGTATACTGTTTACATAATCACTGTTTATTGTAGGGCACCGTTTATATATAATCAGTTTCCAGCAGTATACTGGTTACATAAACAGTGTTTACTGTAGGGCACCGTTTATATAGAATCAGTTTCCAGCAGTATACTGTTTACATAAACACTGTTTAATTTAGGGCACCGTTTATATAGACTATGTTTACATCAGTATACTGGTTACATGAACACTGTTTACTGTAGAGCACCGTTTATATAGAATCGGTTTCCAGCAGGATTCCGTTTACATAAACACTGTTTACTGCAGGGCACCGTTTATATAGAATCTATTTCAAGGAGTATACTGTTTACATAAACACTGTTTACTGTCGGGCACCGTTTATATAGAATCTGTTTCCAGCAGTATACTGTTTAGATAAACACTGTTTACCGTAGAGCGCCGTTTATATATAATCTGTTTCCAGCAGTATACCATTTACATAAATACTGTTTACTGTAGAGCACCGTTTATATATAATCAGTTTCCAGCAGTATACTGTTTAGATAAACAGTGTTTACTGTAGAGCACCGTTTAAAAAGTATCTGTTTCCAGCAGTATACTGTTTACATAAACACTGTTTACCGTAGAGCGCCGTTTATATAGAATCTGTTTCCAACAGTATACCATTTACATAAATACTGTTTAATGTAGAGCACCGTTTATATAGAATCAGTTTCCAGCAGTATACTGTTTACATAAACACTGTTTACTGTAGGGCACCATTTATATATAATCAGTTTCCAGCAGTATACTGGTTACATAAACACTGTTTACTGTAGGGCACCGTTTATATAGAATCAGTTTCCAGCAGTATACCGTTTACATAAACACTGTTTACTGTAGGGCACCGTTTATACATAATCTGTTTTCAGCAGTATACTGTGTACATAAACACTGTTTACTGTAGAGCACCGTTTATATCGAATATGTTACCAGCAGTATACTGTTTACATAAACACTGTTTATTGTAGGGAACCGTTTATATAGAATCTTTTTCCAGCAGTATACTGTTACATAAACACGGTTTACTGTAGGGCACCGTTTATATTGACTCTGTTTACATCAGTATACTGGTTACATAAACACTGTTTTCTGTAGAGCACCGTTTATATCGAATCTTTTTCCAGCAGTATACTGTTTACATAAACACTGTTTACTGCAGGGCACCGTTTATATAGAATTTATTTCCAGGAGTATACTGTTTACATAAACACTGTTTACTGTAGGGCACCGTTTATATATAATCAGTTTCCAGCAGTATACTGTTTAGATAAAAACTGTTTACTATAGAGCACCGTTTAAAAAGTATCTGTTTCCAGCAGTATACTGTTTACATAAACACTGTTTACCGTAGAGGGCCGTTTGTATAGAATCTGTTTCCAGCAGTTTACCATTTACATAGATACTGTTTACTGTAGAGCACCGTTTATATAGAATCTGTTTCCAGCAGTATACCGTTTACATAAATACTGTTTACTGTAGAGCACCGTTTATATAGAATCAGTTTCCAGCAGTATACTGGTTACATAAACAGTGTTTACTGTAGGGCACCATTTATATAGAATCAGTTTCCAGCAGTATACTGTTTACATAAACACTGTTTAATTTAGGGCACCGTTTATATAGACTATGTTTACATCAGTATACTGGTTACATGAACACTGTTTACTGTAGAGCACCGTTTATATAGAATCGGTTTCCAGCAGGATTCCGTTTACATAAACACTGTTTACTGCAGGGCACCGTTTATATAGAATCTATTTCAAGGAGTATACTGTTTACATAAACACTGTTTACTGTCGGGCACCGTTTATATAGAATCTGTTTCCAGCAGTATACTGTTTAGATAAACACTGTTTACCGTAGAGCGCCGTTTATATATAATCTGTTTCCAGCAGTATACCATTTACATAAATACTGTTTACTGTAGAGCACCGTTTATATATAATCAGTTTCCAGCAGTATACTGTTTAGATAAACAGTGTTTACTGTAGAGCACCGTTTAAAAAGTATCTGTTTCCAGCAGTATACTGTTTACATAAACACTGTTTACCGTAGAGCGCCGTTTATATAGAATCTGTTTCCAACAGTATACCATTTACATAAATACTGTTTAATGTAGAGCACCGTTTATATAGAATCAGTTTCCAGCAGTATACTGTTTACATAAACACTGTTTACTGTAGGGCACCATTTATATATAATCAGTTTCCAGCAGTATACTGGTTACATAAACACTGTTTACTGTAGGGCACCGTTTATATAGAATCAGTTTCCAGCAGTATACCGTTTACATAAACACTGTTTACTGTAGGGCACCGTTTATACATAATCTGTTTTCAGCAGTATACTGTGTACATAAACACTGTTTACTGTAGAGCACCGTTTATATCGAATATGTTACCAGCAGTATACTGTTTACATAAACACTGTTTATTGTAGGGAACCGTTTATATAGAATCTTTTTCCAGCAGTATACTGTTACATAAACACGGTTTACTGTAGGGCACCGTTTATATTGACTCTGTTTACATCAGTATACTGGTTACATAAACACTGTTTTCTGTAGAGCACCGTTTATATCGAATCTTTTTCCAGCAGTATACTGCTTACATAAACACTGTTTACTGCAGGGCACCGTTTATATAGAATTTATTTCCAGGAGTATACTGTTTACATAAACACTGTTTACTGTAGGGCACCGTTTATATATAATCAGTTTCCAGCAGTATACTGTTTAGATAAAAACTGTTTACTATAGAGCACCGTTTAAAAAGTATCTGTTTCCAGCAGTATACTGTTTACATAAACACTGTTTACCGTAGAGGGCCGTTTGTATAGAATCTGTTTCCAGCAGTTTACCATTTACATAGATACTGTTTACTGTAGAGCACCGTTTATATAGAATCTGTTTCCAGCAGTATACCGTTTACATAAATACTGTTTACTGTAGAGCACCGTTTATATAGAATCAGTTTCCAGCAGTATACTGTTTACATAATCACTGTTTATTGTAGGGCACCGTTTATATAGAATCGGTTTCCAGCAGTATTCCGTTTACATAAACACTGTTTACTGCAGGGCACCGTTTATATAGAATCTATTTCAAGGAGTATACTGTTTACATAAACACTGTTTACTGTCGGGCACCGTTTATATAGAATCTGTTTCCAGCAGTATACTGTTTAGATAAACACTGTTTACTGTCGAGTACCGTTTTAAAAGTATCTGTTTCCAGCAGTATACTGTTTCCATAAACACTGTTTACCGTAGAGCGCCGTTTATATATAATCTGTTTCCAGCAGTATACCATTTACATAAATACTGTTTACTGTAGAGCACCGTTTATATAGAATCTGTTTCCAGGAGTACACCGTTTACATAAATACTGTTTGCTGTAGAGCACCGTTTATATAGAATCAGTTTCCAGCAGTATACTGTTTACATAAACACTGTTTACTGTAGGGCACCGTTTATATATAATCAGTTTCCAGCCGTATACTGTTTAGATAAACAGTGTTTACTGTAGAGCACCGTTTAAAAAGTATCTATTTCCAGCAGTATACTGTTTACATAAACACTGTTTACCGTAGAGCGCCATTTATATAGAATCTGTTTCCAGCAGTATACCATTTACATAAATACAGTTTAATGTAGAGCACCGTTTATATAGAATCAGTTTCCAGCAGTATGCTGTTTACATAAACACTGTTTACTGTAGGGCACCATTTATATATAATCAGTTTCCAGCAGTATACTGGTTCCATAAACACTGTTTACTGTAGGGCACCGTTTATATAGAATCAGTTTCCAGCAGTATACCGTTTACATAAACTCTGTTTACTGTAGGGCACCGTTTATACAAAATCTGTTTTCAGCAGTATACTGTGTACATAAACACTGTTTACTGTAGGGCACCGTTTATATCGAATCTGTTACCAGCAGTATACTGTTTACATAAACACTGTTTACTGTAGGGCACCATTTATATAGACTCTGTTTACAGCAGTATACTGTTTACATAAACACTGTTTATTGTAGGGAACCGTTTATATAGAATCTTTTTCCAGCAGTATACTGTTACATAAACACGGTTTACTGTAGGGCACCGTTTATATTGACTCTGTTTACATCAGTATACTGGTTACATAAACACTGTTTACTGTAGAGCACCGTTTATATCGAATCTTTTTCCAGCAGTATACTGTTTACATAAACACTGTTTACTGCAGGGCACCGTTTATATAGAATTTATTTACAGGAGTATACTGTTTACATAAACACAGTTTACTGTAGGGCACCGTTTATATATAATCAGTTTCCAGCAGTATACTGTTTTGATAAAAACTGTTTACTATAGAGCACCGTTTAAAAAGTATCTGTTTCCAGTAGTATACTGTTTACATAAACACTGTTTACCGTAGAGGGCCGTTTATATAGAATCTGTTTCCAGCAGTTTACCATTTACATAGATACTGTTTACTGTAGAGCACCGTTTATATACAATCTGTTTCCAGCAGTATACCGTTTACATAAATACTGTTTACTGTAGAGCACCGTTTATATAGAATCAGTTTCCAGCAGTATACTGTTTACATAATCACTGTTTATTGTAGGGCACCGTTTATACAAAATCTTTTTCCAGCAGTATACCGTTTACATAAACACTGGTTACTGTAGGGCACCGTTTATATATAATCAGTTTGCAGAAGTATACTGTTTACATAAACACTGTTTACTGTAGGGCACCGTTTATATCGAATCTGTTTCCAGCAGCATACTGTTTAGATAAACACTGTTTACTGTAGAGCACCGTTTATATAGAATCTATTTCCAGCAGTATATCGTTTACATAAACACTGTTTACTGTAGGGCACCGTTTAAAGAGAATCTGTTTCAGGCAGTATACCGTTTACATAAACACTGTTTACTGTAGGGCACCGTTTATATAGAATCAGTTTGCAGAAGTATACTGTTTACATAAACACTGTTTACTGTAGGGCACCGTTTATATAGAATCTGTTTCCAGCAGCATACTGTTTAGATAAACACTGTTTACTGTAGAGCACCGTTTATATAGAATCTATTTCCAGCAGTATATCGTTTACATAAACACTGTTTACTGTAGGGCACCGTTTATATAGAATCTATTTCCAGCAGTATACCGTTTACATAAACACTGTTTACAGTAGGGCAACGTTTATATAGAATCTGTTTCCAGCAGTATACTGTTTAGATAAACACTGTTTACAGTAGGGCAACGTTTATATAGAATCTGTTTCCAGCAGTATACTGTTTAGATAAACACTGTTTACTGTAGAGCACCGTTTATATAGAATCCGTTTCCAGCAGTATACTGTTTACATAATCACTGTTTATTGTAGGGCACCGTTTATATATAATCAGTTTCCAGCAGTATACTGGTTACATAAACAGTGTTTACTGTAGGGCACCGTTTATATAGAATCAGTTTCCAGCAGTATACCGTTTACATAAACACTGTTTACTGTAGGGCACCGTTTATATATAATCAGTTTGCAGAAGTATACTGTTTACATAAACACTGTTTACTGTATTGCACCCTTTATATAGAATCTGTTTCCAGCAGCATACTGTTTAGATAAACACTGTTTACTGTAGAGCACCGTTTATATAGAATCTGTTTCCAGCAGTATACTGTTTACATAAACACTAATTACCGTAGAGCACCGTTTATATAGAATCTGTTTCCAGCAGTATACCATTTACATAAATACTTTTTACTGTAGGGCACCGTTTATATATAATCTGTTACCAGCAGTATACTGGTTACATAAACACTGTTTACTGTCGGGCGCCGTTTATATAGAATCAGTTTCCAGCAGTATACCGTTTACATAAACAATGTTTACTGTAGGGCACCGTTTATACAGAATCTGTTTTCAGCAGTATACTGTGTACATAAACACTCTTTACTGTAGAGCACCGTTTATATCGAATCTGTTACCAGCAGTATACTGTTTACATAAACACTGTTTACTGTAGGGCACCATTTATATAGACTCTGTTTACAGCAGTATACTGTTTACATAAACACTGTTTATTGTAGGGAACCGTTTATATAGAATCTGTTTCCGGCAGTATACTGTTACATAAACACTGTTTACTGTAGGGCACCGTTTATATGGACTCTGTTTACATCAGTATACTGGTTACATAAACACTGTTTACTGTAGAGCACCGTTTATATAGAATCGGTTTCCAGCAGTATGCCGTTTACATAAACACTGTTTACAGCAGGGCACCGTTTATATAGAATCTATTTCAAGGAGTATACTGTTTACATAAACACTGTTTACTGTCGGGCACCGTTTATATAGAATCTGTTTCCAGCAGTATACTGTTTAGATAAACACTGTTTACTGTAGAGCACCGTTTTAAAAGTATCTGTTTCCAGCAGTATACTGTTTCCATAAACACTGTTTACCGTAGAGCGCCGTTTATATATAATCTGTTTCCAGCAGTATACCATTTACATAAATACTGTCTACTGTAGAGCACCGTTTATATAGAATCTGTTTCCAGGAGTATACCGTTTACATAAATACTGTTTATTGTAGAGCACCGTTTATATAGAATCAGTTTCCAGCAGTATACTGTTTACATAAACACTGTTTATTGTAGGGCACCGTTTATATATAATCAGTTTCCAGCAGTAAACTGTTTAGATAAAAACTGTTTACTGTAGAGCACCGTTTAAAAAGTAATCGTTTCCAGCAGTATACTGTTTCCATAAACACTGTTTACCGTAGAGCGCCGTTTATATAGAATCTGTTTCCAGGAGTATACCGTTTACATAAATACTGTTTATTGTAGAGCACCGTTTTTATAGAATCAGTTTCCAGCAGTATACCGTTTACATAAACACTGTTTACTGCAGGGCACCGTTTATATAGAATTTATTTCCAGGAGAATACTGTTTACATAAACACTGTTTACTGTAGGGCACCGTTTATATAGAATCTGTTTCCAGCAGTATACTATTTAGATAAACACTGTTTACTGTAGAGCACCGTTTTAAAAGTATCTGTTTCCAGCAGTATACCATTTACATAAATACTGTTTACTGGAGAGCCCCGTTTATATAGATTTTGTTTCCAGCAGTATACCGTTCACATAAATACTGTTTACTGTAGAGCACCGTTTATATAGAATCAGTTTGCAGCAGTATACTGTTTACATAAACACTGTTTACTGTAGGGCACCGTTTATATATAATCAGTTTCCAGCAGGATACTGTTTAGATAAACACTGTTTACTGTAGAGCGCCGTTTAAAAAGTATCTGTTTCCAGCAGTATACTGTTTACATAAACACTGTTTACCGTAGAGCGCCGTTTGTATATAATCTGTTTCCAGCAGTATACCATTTACATAAATACTGTTTACTGTAGAGCACCGTATATATAGAATCTGTTTCCAGGAGTATACCGTTTACATAAATACTGTTTACTGTAGAGCACCGTTTATATAGAATCAGTTTCCAGCAGTATACTGTTTACATAAACACTGTTTACTGTAGGGCACCGTTTATATGTAATCAGTTTCCAGCAGTATACTGTTTAGATAAACACTGTTTACTGTAGAGCACCGTTTAAAAAGTATCTGTTTCCAGCAGTATACTGTTTACATAAACACTGTTTACCGTAGAGCGCCGTTTATATAGAATCTGTTTCCAGCATTATACCATATACATAAATACTGTTTAATGTAGAGCACCGTTTATATAGAATCAGTTTCCAGCAGTATACTGTTTACATAAACACTGTTTACTGTAGGGCACCGTTTATATAGAATCAGTTTCCAGCAGTATACCGTTTACAAAAGCACTGTTTACTGCAGGGCACCGTTTATACAGAATCTGTTTTCAGCAGTATACAGTGTACAGAAACACTTTTTACTGTAGAGCACCGTTTATATCGAATCTGTTACCAGCAGTATACTGTTTACATAAACACTGTTTACTGTAGAGCACCGTTTATATAGACTCTGTTTACAGCAGTATACTGTTTACATAAACACTGTTTATTGTAGGGAACCGTTTATATGGACTCTGTTTCCATCAGTATACTGGTTACATAAACACTGTTTACTGTAGAGCACCGTTTATATAGAATCGGTTTCCAGCAGTATACTGTTTACATAAACACTGTTTACTGCAGGGGACCGTTTATATAGAATTTATTTCCAGGAGTATACCGTTTACATAAACACTGTTTACTGTAGGGCACCGTTTATATAGAATCTGTTTCTAGCAGTATACTGTTTAGATGAACACTGTTTACTGTAGAGCACCGTTTAAAAAGTATCTGTTTCCAGCAGTATACCATTTACATAAATACTGTTTACTGTAGAGCACCGTTTATATAGAATCTGTTTCCAGCAGTATACCGTTTACATAAATACTGTTTACTGTAGAGCACCGTTTATATAGACTCTGTTTACAGCAGTATACTGTTTACATAAACACTGTTTATTGTAGGGAACCGTTTATATAGAATCTGTTTCCAGCAGTATACAGTTACATAAACACTGTTTACTGTAGGGCACCGTTTATTTGGACTCTGTTTACATCAGTATACTGGTTACATACACACTGTTTACTGTAGAGCACCGTTTATATAGAATCGGTTTCCAGCAGTATGCCGTTTACATAAACACTGTTTATTGTAGGGCACCGTTTATATATAATCAGTTTCCAGCAGTATACTGGTTACATAAACAGTGTTTACTGTAGGGCACCGTTTATATAGAATCAGTTTCCAGCAGTATACTGTTTACATAAACACTGTTTACTTTAGGGCACCGTTTATATAGACTATGTTTACATCAGTATACTGGTTACATGAACACTGTTTACTGTAGAGCACCGTGTATATAGAATCGGTTTCCAGCAGTATGCCGTTTACATAAACACTGTTTACTGCAGGGCACCGTTTATATAGAATCTATTTCAAGGAGTATACTGTTTACATAAACACTGTTTACTGTCGGGCACCGTTTATATAGAATCTGTTTCCAGCAGCATACTGTTTAGATAAACACTGTTTACTGTCGAGTACCGTTTTAAAAGTATCTGTTTCCAGCAGTATACTGTTTCCATAAACACTGTTTACCGTAGAGCGCCGTTTATATATAATCTGTTTCCAGCAGTATACCATTTACATAAATACTGTTTACTGTAGAGCACCGTTTATATAGAATCTGTTTCCAGGAGTACACCGTTTACATAAATACTGTATACTGTAGAGCACCGTTTATATAGAATCAGTTTCCAGCAGTATACTGTTTACATAAACACTGTTTACTGTAGGGCACCGTTTATATATAATCAGTTTCCAGCAGTATACTGTTTAGATAAACACTGTTTGCTGTAGAGCACCGTTTAAAAAGTATCTGTTTCCAGCAGTATACTGTTTACATAAACACTGTTTACCGTAGAGCGCCGTTTATATAGAATCTGTTTCCAGCAGTATACCATTTACATAAATACTGTTTAATGTAGAGCACCGTTTATATAGAATCAGTTTCCAGCAGTATACTGTTTACATAAACACTGTTGACTGTAGGGCACCATTTATATATAATCAGTTTCCAGCAGTATACTGGTTACATAAACACTGTTTACTGTAGGGCACCGTTTATATAGAATCAGTTTCCAGCAGTATACCGTTTACATAAACACTGTTTACTGTAGGGCACCGTTTATACAGTATCTGTTTTCAGCAGTATACTGTGTACATAAACACTGTTTACTGTAGAGCACCGTTTATATCGAATCTGTTACCAGCAGTATACTGTTTACATAAACACTGTTTACTGTAGGGCACCATTTATATAGACTCTGTTTACATCAGTATATTGGTTACATAAACACTGTTTACTGTAGAGCACCGTTTATATCGAATCAGTTTCCAGCAGTATACTGTTTAGATAAAAACTGTTTACTATAGAGCACCGTTTAAAAAGTATCTGTTTCCAGCAGTATACTGTTTACATAAACACTGTTTACCGTAGAGGGCCGGTTATATTGAATCTGTTTCCAGCAGTTTAACATTTACATAGATACTGTTTACTGTAGAGCACCGTTTATATAGAATCTGTTTCCAGCAGCATACCGTTTACATAAATACTGTTTACTGTAGAGCACCGTTTATATAGAATCAGTTTCCAGCAGTATACTGTTTACATAATCACTGTTTATTGTAGGTCTCCGTTTATATATAATCAATTTCCAGCAGTATACTGGTTACATAAACAGTGTTTACTGTAGGGCACCGTTTATATAGAATCAGTTTCCTGCAGTATACTGGTTACATAAACACTGTTTAATGTAGGGCACCGTTTATATAGAATCTGTTTCCGGCAGTATACCGTTTACATAAACACTGGTTACTGTAGGGCACCGTTTATATATAATCAGTTTGCAGAAGTATACTGTTTACATAAACACTGTTTACTGTAGGGCACCGTTTATATAGAATCTGTTTCCAGCAGCATACTGTTTAGATAAATACTGTTTACTGTAGAGCACCGTTTATATAGAATCTATTTCCAGCAGTATATCGTTTACATAAACACTGTTTACTGTAGGGCACCGTTTATAGAGAATCTGTTTCCAGCAGTATACCGTTTACATAAACACTGTTTACTGTAGGGCACCGTTTATATAGAATCAGTTTGCAGAAGTATACTGTTTACATAAACACTGTTTACTGTAGGGCACCGTTTATATAGAATCTGTTTCCAGCAGCATACTGTTTAGATAAACACTGTTTACTGCAGAGCACCGTTTATATAGAATCTATTTCCAGCAGTATATCGTTTACATAAACACTGTTTACTGTAGGGCACCGTTTATATAGAATCTATTTCCAGCGGTATACCGTTTACATAAACACTGTTTACAGTAGGGCACCGTTTATATAGAATCTGTTTCCAGCAGTATACTGTTTAGATAAACACTGTTTACTGTAGAGCACCGTTATATAGAATCTGTTTCCAGCAGTATACTGTTTACATAAACACTGTTTACCGTAGAGCGCCGTTTATATAGAATCTGTTTCCAGTAGTATACCATTTACATAAATACTGTTTACTGTAGAGCACCGTTTATATAGAATCTGTTTCCAGCAGTATACAGTTTACATGAATACTGTTTACTGTAGAGCACCGTTTATATAGAATCAGTTTCCAGCAGTATACTGTTTACATAATAACTGTTTATTGTAGGGCACCGTTTATATATAATCAGTTTCCAGCAGTATACTGGTTACATAAACAGTGTTTACTGTAGGGCACCGTTTATATATAATCAGTTTGCAGAAGTATACTGTTTACATAAACACTGTTTACTGTAGGGCACCGTTTATATATAATCTGTTTCCAGCAGCATAATGTTTAGATAAACACTGTTTACTGTAGAGCACCGTTTATATAGAATCTATTTCCAGCAATATATCGTTTACATAAAAACTGTTTACTGTAGGGCACCGTTTATAGAGAATCTGTTTCCAGCAGTATACCGTTTACATAAACACTGTTTACTGTAGGGCACCGTTTATATAGAATCAGTTTGCAGAAGTATACTGTTTACATAAACACTGTTTACTGTAGGGCACCGTTTATATAAAATCTGTTTCCAGCAGCATACTGTTTAGATAAACACTGTTTACTGTAGAGCACCGTTTATATAGAATCTATTTCCAGCAGTATATCGTTTACATAAACACTGTTTACTGTAGGGCACCGTTTATATAGAATATATTTCCAGCAGTATACCGTTTACATAAACACTGTTTACAGTAGGGCACCGTTTATATAGAATCTGTTTCCAGCAGTATACTGTTTAGATAAACACTGTTTACTGTAGAGCACCGTTTATAAAGAATCTGTTTCCAGCAGTATACTGTTTACATAAACACTGTTTACCGTAGAGCGCCGTTTATATAGAATCTGTTTCCAGCAGTATACAATTTACATAAATACTGTTTACTGTAGAGCACCGTTTATATAGAATCTGTTTCCAGCAGTATACCGTTTACATAAATACTGTTTACTGTAGAGCACCGTTTATATAGAATCAGTTTCCAGCAGTATACTGTTTACATAATCACTGTTTATTATAGGGCACCGTTTATATATAATCAGTTTCCAGCAGTATACTGATTACATAAACAGTGTTTACTGTAGGGCACCGTTTATATAGAATCAGTTTCCTGCAGTATACTGGTTACATAAACACTGTTTAATGTAGGGCACCGTTTATATAGAATCTGTTTCCAGCAGTATACCGTTTACATAAACACTGTTCACTGTAGGGCACCGTTTATATATAATCAGTTTGCAGAAGTATACTGTTTACATAAACACTGTTTACTGTAGGGCACCGTTTATATAGAATCTGTTTCCAGCAGCATACTGTTAAGATAAACACTGTTTACTGTAGAGCACCGTTTATATAGAATCTGTTTCCAGCAGTATACTGTTTACATAAACACTGATTACCGTAGAGCACCGTTTATATAGAATCTGTTTCCAGCAGTATACCATTTACATAAATACTGTTTACTGTAGGGCACCGTTTATATATAATCTGTTACCAGCAGTATACTGGTTACATAAACACTGTTTACTGTAGGGCGCCGTTTATATAGAATCAGTTTCCAGCAGTATACCGTTTACATAAACAATGTTTACTGTAGGGCACCGTTCATACAGAATCTGTTTTCAGCAGTATACTGTGTACATTAACACTGTTTACTGTAGAGCACCGTTCATATCGAATCTGTTACCAGCAGTATACTGTTTACATAAACACTGTTTACTGTAGGGCACCATTTATATAGACTCTGTTTACAGCAGTATACTGTTTACATAAACACTGTTTATTGTAGGGAACCGTTTATATAGAATCTGTTTCCAGCAGTATACTGTTACATAAACACTGTTTACTGTAGGGCACCGTTTATATGGACTCTGTTTACATCAGTATACTGGTTACATACACACTGTTTACTGTAGAGCACCGTTTATATAGAATCGGTTTCCAGCAGTATGCCGTTTACATAAACACTGTTTACTGCAGGGCACCGTTTATATAGAATCTATTTGAAGGAGTATACTGTTTACATAAACACTGTTTACTGTCGGGCACCGTTTATATAGAATCTGTTTCCAGCAGTATACTGTTTAGATAAACACTGTTTACTGTAGAGCACCGTTTTAAAAGTATCTGTTTCCAGCAGTATACTGTTTCCATAAACACTGTTTACCGTAGAGCGCTGTTTATATATAATCTGTTTCCAGCAGTATACCATTTACATAAATACTGTCTACTGTAGAGCACCGTTTATATAGAATCTGTTTCCAGGAGTATACCGTTTACATAAATACTGTTTACTGTAGAGCACCGTTTATATAGAATCAGTTTCCAGCAGTATACTGTTTACATAAACACTGTTTATTGTAGGGCACCGTTTATATATAATCAGTTTCCAGCAGTAAACTGTTTAGATAAAAACTGTTTACTGTAGAGCACCGTTTAAAAAGTAATCGTTTCCAGCAGTATACTGTTTACATAAACACTGTTTACCGTAGAGCGCCGTTTATATAGAATCTGTTTCCAGCAGTATACCATTTACATAAATACTGTTTAATGTAGAGTACCGTTTATATAGAATCAGTTTCCAGCAGTATACTGTTTACATAAACACTGTTTACTGTAGGGCACCATTTATATATAATCAGTTTCCAGCAGTATACTGGTTACATAAACACTGTTTACTGTAGGGCACCGTTTATATAGAATCAGTTTCCAGCAGTATACCGTTTACATAAACACTGTTTACTGTAGGGCACCGTTTATACAGAATCTGTTTTCAGGGGTATACTGTTTACATAAACACTGTTTACTGTAGAGCACCGTTTATACCGAATCTGTTACCAGCAGTATACTGTTTACATAAACACTGTTTACTGTAGGGCACCATTTATATAGACTCTGTTTACATCAGTATACTGGTTACATAAACACTGTTTACTGTAGAGCACCGTTTATATCGAATCGGTTTCCAGCAGTATACTGTTTACATAAACACTGTTTACTGCAGGGCACCGTTTATATAGAATTTATTTCCAGGAGTATACTGTTTACATAAACACTGTTTACTGTAGGGCACCGTTTATATAGAATCTGTTTCCAGCAGTATACTGTTTAGATAAACACTGTTTACTGTAGAGCACCGTTTTAAATGTATCTGTTTCCAGCAGTATACCATTTACATAAATACTGTTTACTGTAGAGCACCGTTTATATAGAATCTGTTTCCAGCAGTATACCGTTCACATAAATACTGTTTACTGTAGAGCACCGTTTATATAGAATGAGTTTGCAGCAGTATACTGTTTACATAAACACTGTTTACTGTAGGGCACCGTTTATATAGAATCTCTTTCCAGCAGTATACTGTTTAGATAAACACTGTTTACTGTAGAGCACCGTTTAAAAAGTATCTGTTTCCAGCAGTATACTGTTTTCATAAACACTGTTTACCGTAGAGCGCCGTTTATATAGAATCTGTTTCCAGCAGTATACCATTTACATAAATACTGTTTACTGTAGAGCACGGTTTATATAGAATCTGTTTGCAGCAGTATACCGTTTACATAAATACTGTTTACTGTAGAGCACCGTTTATATAGAATCAGTTTCCAGCAGTATACTGTTTACATAATCACTGTTTATTGTAGGGCACCGTTTATATATAATCAGTTTCCAGCAGTATAGTGGTTACATAAACAGTGTTTACTGTAGGGCACCGTTTATATAGAATCAGTTTCCTGCAGTATACTGGTTACATAAACACTGTTTAATGTAGGGCACCGTTTATATATAATCTGTTTCCAGCAGTATACCGTTTACATAAACACTGTTTACTGTAGGGCACCGTTTATATATAATCAGTTTGCAGAAGTATACTGCTTACATAAACACTGTTTACTGTAGGGCACCGTCTATACAGTATCTGTTTTCAGCAGTATACTGTGTACATAAACACTGTTTACTGTAGAGCACCGATTATATCGAATCTGTTACCAGCTGTATACTGTTTACATAAACACTGTTTACTGTAGGGCACCGTTTACATAGACTCTGTTTACAGCAGTATACTTTTTACATACACACTGCTTACTGTAGGGCACCGTTTATATAGAATCTGTTTCCAGCAGTATACTGTTTACATAAACACTGTTTACTGTAGGGCACCGTTTATATAGAATCGGTTTCCAGCAGTATACTGTTTAGATACACACTGTTTACTGTCGAGCACCGTTTAAAAATAATCTGTTTCCAGCAGTATACTGTTTACATAAACACTGTTCACCGTAGAGCGCCGTTTATATAGAATATGTTTCCATCAGTATACCATTTACATAAATACTGTTTACTGTAGAGCACCGTTTATATAGAATCTGTTTTCAGCAGTGTACCGTTTACATAAATACTGTTTACTGCAGAGCACCGTTTATATAGAATCAGTTTCCAGCAGTATACTGTTTACATAAACACTGTTTAATGTAGGGAACCGTTTATATATAATCAATTTCCAGCAGTACACTGGTTACATAAACACTGTTTACTGTAGGGCACCGTTGAGATAGAATCAGTTTCCAGCAGTATACTGGTTAAAAAAACACTGTTTAATGTAGGGCACCGTTTATATATAATCTGTTTCCAGCAGTATACCGTTTACATAAACACTGTATACTGTAGGGCACTATTTATATTGAATCTGTTTCCAGCAGTGTACCGTTTACATAAACGATGTTTACTGTAGGGCATTGTTTATTTAGAATCAGTTTCCAGCAGTATACTGTTTACATAAACACTGTTTACTGTAGGGCACCGATTATATAGAATCAGTTTCCAGCAGTATACTGTTTACATAAACAGTGTTTACTGTAGGGCACCGTTTAGATAGAATCTATTTCCAGCAGTATACTGTTTATATAAACACTGTTTACTGTAAGGCACCGTTTGTATATAATCTGTTTACATCAGTATACCGTTTACATAAACACTGTTTACTGTAGGGCACCGTTTATATAGAATCTGTTTCCAGCAGTATATTGATAACATAAACACTGTTTACTGTAGGGCACCGTTGATATATAATCTGTTTTCAGCAGCATACTGTGTACATAAACACTGTTTACTGTAGAGCACCGTTTATATAGAATCTGTTTCCAGCAGTATACTGTTTACATAAACACTGTTTACTGTAGGGCACCGTTTATATAGAATCTGTTTACAGCAGTATACCGTTTACATAAACACTGTTTACTGTAGGGCACCGTTTATACAGAAGCTGTTTATAGCAGTATACTGTGTACATAAACACAGTTTACTGTAGAGCACCGCTAATATAGAATCTGTTTCCAGCAGTATACTGTTTACTTAAACACTGTTTACTGTCGGCACCGTTTATATAGAATCAGTTTCCAGCAGTATACTGTTTATATAAACACTGTTTACTGTAGAGCACCGTTTATACAGAATCTGTTTTCAGCAGTATACTGTTTACATAAACAGTGTTTACTGTAGGGCACCGTTTATATAGAATCTGTTTCCAGCAGTATACTGTTTACATAAACACTGTTTACTGTAGGGCACCGTTTATACAGTATCTGTTTTCAGCAGTATACTGTGTACATAAACACTGTTTACTGTAGGGCACCGTTTATATAGAATCTGTTTCCAGCAGTATACTGTTTACATAAACACAGTTTACTGTAGGGCACCGTTTATATAGACTCTGTTTACAGCAGTATACTGGTTACATAAACACTGTTTACTGTAGAGCACCGTTTATATAGAATCGGTTTCCTGCAGTATGCCGTTTACATAAACACTGTTTACTGCAGGGCACCGTTTATATAGAATGTGTTTCCAGGAGTATACTGTTTACATAAACACTGTTTACTGTAGGGCACCGTTTATATATAATCTGTTTCCAGCAGTATACTGTTTAGATAAACACTGTTTACTGCAGAGCTCCGTTTAAAAAGTATCTGTTTCCAGCAGTATACTGTTTACATAAACACTGTTTACCATAGAGCGCCGTTTATATAGAATCTGTTTCCAGCAGTATACCATTTACATAAATATTGTTTACTGTAGAGCAGCGTTTATATAGAATCAGTTTCCAGCAGTATACTGTTTACATAAACAGTGTTTTCTGTAGGGCACCGTTTATATATAATCAGTTTCCAGCAGTATACTGTTTAGATAAACACTGTTTACTGTAGAGCACCGTTTAAAAAGTATCTGTTTCCAGCAGTATACTGTTTACATAAACGCTGTTTACCGTAGAGCGAGGTTTCTTTAGAATCTGTTTCCAGCAGTATACCATTTACATAAATACTGTTTACTGTAGAGCACCGTTTATATAGAATCTGTTTCCAGCAGTATACCGGTTACATAAATGCTGTTTACTGTAGAGCACCGTTTATATAGAATCAGTTTCCAGCAGTATACTGTTTACATAAACACTGTTTACCGTCGGGCACCTTTTATATATAATCAGTTTCCAGCAGCATACTGGTTACATAAACACTGTTTACTGCAGGGCACAGTTTATATAGAATCAGTTTCCAGCAGTATACTGGTTACCTAAACACTGTTTAATGTAGGGCACAGTTTATATAGAATCTGTTTCCAGCAGTGTACCGTTTACATAAACGTTGTTTACTGTAGGGCATCGTTTAGATAGAACCTGTTTCCAGCAGTATACTGTTTACATAAACACTGTTTGCTATAGGGCACCGTTTATATAGAATCAGTTTCCCGCAGCATACTGTTTACATAAACACTGTTTACTGTAGGCACCGTTCATATAGCATCAGTTTCCAGCAGTATACTGTTTATATAAACACTGTTTACTGTCGAGCCCCGTTTACACAGAATCTGTTTCCAGCAGTATACTGTTTACATAAACAGTGTTAACTGTAGGTCACCGTTTATATAGAATCTGTTTCCAGCAGCTACTGTTTACATAAACACAGTTTACTGTAGGGCACCGTTTAAATAGACTCTGTTTACAATAGTATACCGTTTACATAAACACTGTTTACTGTAGGGCACCGTTTATATAGAATCTGTTTCCAGCAGGATATTGTTTACATAAACACTGTTTACTGTAGGGCACCGTCTATACAGTATCTGTTTTCAGCAGTATACTGTGTACATAAACACTGTTTACTGTAGAGCACCGATTATATCGAATCTGTTACCAGCTGTATACTGTTTACATAAACACTGTTTACTGTAGGGCACCGTTTACATAGACTCTGTTTACAGCAGTATACTTTTTACATAAACACTGCTTACTGTAGGGCACCGTTTATATAGAATCTGTTTCCAGCAGTATACTGTTTACATAAACACTGTTTACTGTAGGGCACCGTTTATATAGAATCGGTTTCCAGCAGTATACTGTTTAGATACACACTGTTTACTGTCGAGCACCGTTTAAAAATAATCTGTTTCCAGCAGTATACTGTTTACATAAACACTGTTCACCGTAGAGCGCCGTTTATATAGAATATGTTTCCATCAGTATACCATTTACATAAATACTGTTTACTGTAGAGCACCGTTTATATAGAATCTGTTTCCAGCAGTGTACCGTTTACATAAATACTGTTTACTGCAGAGCACCGTTTATATAGAATCAGTTTCCAGCAGTATACTGTTTACATAAACACTGTTTAATGTAGGGAACCGTTTATATATAATCAATTTCCAGCAGTACACTGGTTACATAAACACTGTTTACTGTAGGGCACCGTTGAGATAGAATCAGTTTCCAGCAGTATACTGGTTACAAAAACACTGTTTAATGTAGGGCACCGTTTATATATAATCTGTTTCCAGCAGTATACCGTTTACATAAACACTGTATACTGTAGGGCACTATTTATATTGAATCTGTTTCCAGCAGTGTACCGTTTACATAAACGATGTTTACTGTAGGGCATTGTTTATTTAGAATCAGTTTCCAGCAGTATACTGTTTACATAAACACTGTTTACTGTAGGGCACCGATTATATATAATCAGTTTCCAGCAGTATACTGTTTACATAAACAGTGTTTACTGTAGGGCACCGTTTAGATAGAATCTATTTCCAGCAGTATACTGTTTATATAAACACTGTTTACTGTAAGGCACCGTTTGTATATAATCTGTTTACATCAGTATACCGTTTACATAAACACTGTTTACTGTAGGGCACCGTTTATATAGAATCTGTTTCCAGCTGTATATTGATAACATAAACACTGTTTACTGTAGGGCACCGTTGATATATAATCTGTTTTCAGCAGCATACTGTGTACATAAACACTGTTTACTGTAGAGCACCGTTTATATAGAATCTGTTTCCAGCAGTATACTGTTTACATAAACACTGTTTACTGTAGGGCACCGTTTATATAGAATCTGTTTACAGCAGTATACCGTTTACATAAACACTGTTTACTGTAGGGCACCGTTTATACAGAAGCTGTTTATAGTAGTATACTGTGTACATAAACACAGTTTACTGTAGAGCACCGCTAATATAGAATCTGTTTCCAGCTGTATACTGTTTACATAAACACTGTTTACTGTCGGCACCGTTTATATAGAATCAGTTTCCAGCAGTATACTGTTTATATAAACACTGTTTACTGTAGAGCACCGTTTATACAGAATCTGTTTTCAGCAGTATACTGTTTACATAAACAGTGTTTACTGTAGGGCACCGTTTATATAGAATCTGTTTCCAGCAGTATACTGTTTACATGAACACTGTTTACTGTAGGGCACCGTTTATACAGTATCTGTTTTCAGCAGTATACTGTGTACATAAACACTGTTTACTGTAGGGCACCGTTTATATAGAATCTGTTTCCAGCAGTATACTGTTTACATAAACACTGTTTACTGTAGGGCACCGTTAATATAGACTCTGTTTACAGCAGTATACTGGTTACATAAACACTGTTTACTGTAGAGCACCGCTAATATAGAATCGGTTTCCAGCAGTATGCCGTTTACATAAACATTGTTTACTGCAGGGCACCGTTTATATAGAATCTGTTTCCTGGAGTATACTGTTTACATAAACACTGTTTACTGTAGGGCACCGTTTATATCGAATCTGTTTCCAGCAGTATACTGTATAGATACACCCTGTTTACTGTAGAGCACCGTTTAAAAATAATCTGTTTCCAGCAGCATACTGTTTACATAAACACTGTTTACCGCGGGGCGCCGTTTATATAGAATCTGTTTCCATCAGTATACCATTTACATAAATACTGTTTACTGTAGAGCACCGTTTATATAGAATCTGTTTCCAGCAGTATACTTTTTACATAAATACTGTTTACTGTAGAGCACCGTTTATATGGAATCAGTTTCCAGCAGTATACTGTTTACATAAACACTGTTTAATGTAGGGCACCGTGTATATATAATCAGTTTCCAGCAGTATACTGGTTACATAAACACTGTTTACTGTAGGGCACCGTTTATATAGAATCAGTTTCCAGCAGTATACTGGTTACAAAAACTCTGTTTAATGTAGGGCACCGTTTATATAGAATCTGTTTCCAGCAGTATACCGTTTACATAAACACTGTATACTGTAGGGCACTATTTATATAGAATCTGTTTCCAGCAGTGTACCGTTTACATAAACGTTATTTACTGTAGGGCATCGTTTATATAGAATCTGTTTCCAGCTGTATACTGTTTACATAAACACTGTTTACTGTAGGGCACCGATTATATAGAATCAGTTTCCAGCAGTATACTGTTTACATAAACAGTGTTTACTGTAGGTCACCGTTTATATAGAATCTGTTTACAGCAGTATACCGTTTACATAAACACTGTTTACTATAGGGCACCGTTTATATAGAATCTGTTTCGAGCAGTATATTGTTTACATAAACACTGTTTACCGTAGGTCACCGTTTGTACAGAATCTGTTTTCAGCAGTACACTGTGAACATAAACGCTGATTACTGTAGAACACCGTTGATATAGAATCTGTTTCCAGCAGTATACCGTTTACATAAACACTGTTTACTGTAGGGCATCGTTTATATAGAATCTGTTTCCAGCTGTATACAGTTTACATAAACACTATTTACTGTAGGGCACCGTTTATATAGAATCTGTTTCCAGCAGTATACTGTTTACATAAACATTGTTTATTGTAGGGCACCGTTTACATAGAATCTGTTTCCAGCAGTATACCGTTGACAGAAACACTGTTTGCTGTGGGCACCGTTTATACAGAATCAGTTTCCAGCAGCATACTGTTTACATAAACACTGTTTACAATAGGCACCGTTTATATAGAATCTGTTTCCAGCAGTATACTGTTTACATAAACACTGTTTGCTGAAGGGCACCGTTTAAAGAGAATCAGTTTCCAGCATTATACTGTTTACATAAACACTGTTTACAATAGGCACCGTTTATATAGAATCAGTTTCCAGCAGTATACTGTTTACATAAACACTGTTTACTGTAGGCACCGTTTATATAGAATCAGTTTCCAGCAGTATACTGTTTATATAAACACTGTTTACTGTAGAGCACTGTTTATACAGAATATGTTTCCAGCAGTATACTGTTTACATAAACAGTGTTTACTGTAGGGCACCGTTTATATAGAATCTGTTTCCAGCAGTATACTGTTTACATAAACAGTGTTTACTGTAGGGCACCGTTTATACAGTATCTGTTTTCAGCAGTATACTGTGTACATAAACACTGTTTACTGTAGGGCACCGTTTATATAGAATCTGTTTCCAGCAGTATACTGTTTACATAAACACTGTTTACTGTAGGGCACCGTTTATATAGACTCTGTTTACAGCAGTATACTGGTTACATAAGCACTGTTTACTGTAGAGCACCGCTAACATAGAATCGGTTTCCAGCAGTATGCCGTTTACATAAACATTGTTTACTGCAGGGCACCGTTTATATAGAATCTGTTTCCTGGAGTATACTGTTTACATAAACACTGTTTACTGTAGGGCACCGTTGATATAGAATCTGTTTCCAGCAGCATACTGTTTACATAAACACTGTTTACCGGAGAGCGCCGTTTATATAGAATCTGTTTCCAACAGTATACCATTTACATAAATACTGTTTACTGTAGAGCTCCGTTTATATAGAATCTGTTTCCAGCAGTATACTTTTTACATAAATACTGTTTACTGTAGAGCACCGTTTATATAGAATCAGTATCCAGCAGTATACTGTTTACATAAACACTGTTTAATGTAGGGCAACGTTTATATATAATCAGTTTCCAGCAGTATACTGGTTACACAAACAATGTTTACTGTAGGGCACCGTTTATATAGAATCAGTTTCCAGCAGTGTACTGGTTACAAAAACACTGTTTAATGTAGGGCACCGTTTATATAGAATCTATTTCCAGTAGTATACCGTTTCCATAAACACTGTATACTGTGGGGCACTATTTATATAGAATCTGTTTCCAGCAGTGTACCGTTTACATAAACGTTGTTTACTGTAGGGCATCGTTTATATAGAATCTGTTTCCAGCTGTATACTGTTTACATAAACACTGTTTACTGTAGGGCACCGATTATATAGAATCAGTTTCCAGCAGTATACTGTTTACATAAACAGTGTTTACTGTAGGACACCGTTTATAGAGAATCTATTTCCAGCAGTATACTGTTTATATAAACACTGTTTACTGTAAGGCACCGTTTGTATATAATCTGTTTCCAGCAGTATACTGTTTACATAAAAACTGTTTACTGTAGGGCACCGTTTATATAGACTATGTTTACATCAGTATACCGTTTACATAAACTCTGTTTACTGTAGGGCACCGTTTATATAGAATCTGTTTCCAGCAGTATATTGATAACATAAACACTGTTTACTGTAGGGCACCGTTGATATATAATCTGTTTTCAGCAGCATACTGTGTACATAAACACTGTTTACTGTAGAGCACCGTTTATATAGAATCTGTTTCCAGCAGTATACTGTTTACATAAACACTGTTTACTGTAGGGCACCGTTTATATAGAATCTGTTTACAGCAGTATACCGTTTACATAAACACTGTTTACTGTAGGGCACCGTTTATACAGAAGCTGTTTATAGCAGTATACTGTGTACATAAACACTGTTTACTGTAGAGCACCGTTGATATAGAATCTGTTTCCAGCAGTATACTGTTTACATAAACACTGTTTACTGTAGGCACCGTTTATATAGAATCAGTTTCCAGCAGTATACTGTTTATATATACACTGTTTACTGTAGAGCACCGTTTATACAGAATCTGTTTCCAGCAGTATACTGTTTACATAAACAGTGTTTACTGTAGGGCACCGTTTATATAGAATCTGTTTCCAGCAGTATACTGTTTACATAAACACTGTTTACTGTAGGGCACCGTTTATACAGTATCTGTTTTCAGCAGTATACTGTGTACATAAACACTGTTTACTGTAGGGCATCGTTTATATAGAATCTGTTTCCAGCAGTATACTGTTTACATAAACACTGTTTACTGTAGGGCACCGTTTATATAGACTCTGTTTACAGCAGTATACTGCTTACATAAACACTGTTTACTGTAGAGCACCGCTAATATAGAATCGGTTTCCAGCAGTATGCCGTTTACATAAACATTGTTTACTGCAGGGCACCGTTTATATAGAATCTGTTTCCTGGAGTATACTGTTTACATAAACACTGTTTCCTGTAGGGCACCGTTTATATAGAATCTGTTTCCAGCAGTATACTGTTTGATACACCCTGTTTACTGTAGAGCACCGTTTAAAAAGAATCTGTTTCCAGCAGCATACTGTTTACATAAACACTGTTTACCGTAGAGCGCCGTTTATATAGAATCTGTTTCCATCTGTATACCATTTACATAAATATTGTTGACTGTAGAGCACCGTTTATATAGAATCTGTTTCCAGCAGTATACTTTTTACATAAATACTGTTTACTGTAGAGCACCGTTTATATAGAATCAGTTTCCAGCAGTATACTGTTTACATAAACACTGTTTAATGTAGGGCACCGTGTATATATAATCAGTTTCCAGCAGTATACTGGTTACATAAACAATGTTTACTGTAGGGCACCGTTTATATAGAATCAGTTTCCAGCAGTATACTGGTTACAAAAACACTGTTTAATGTAGGGCACCGTTTATATAGAATCTGTTTCCAGCAGTATACCGTTTACACAAACACTGTATACTGTAGGGCACTATTTATATAGAATCTGTTTCCAGCAGTGTACCGTTTACATAAACGTTGTTTACTGTAGGGCATCGTTTATATAGAATCTGTTTCCAGCTGTATACTGTTTACATAAACACTGTTCACTGTAGGGCACCGATTATATAGAATCCGTTTCCAGCAGTATACTGTTTACATAAACAGTGTTTACTGTAGGGCACCGTTTATATAGACTCTGTTTACATCGGTATACCGTTTACATAAACACTGTTTATTGTAGGGCACCGTTTATATAGAATCTGTTTCCAGCAGTATATTGATATCATAAACACTGTTTACTGTAGGGCACCGTTGATATGTAATCTGTTTTCAGCAATATACTGTGTACATAAACACTGTTTACTGTAGGGCACCGTTTGTACAGAATCTGCTTTCAGCAGTACACTGTGAACATAAACGCTGATTACTGTAGAGCACCGTTGATATATAATCTGTTTCCAGCAGTATACCGTTTACATAAACACTGTTTACTGTAGGGCATCGTTTATATAGAATCTGTTTGCAGCAGTATACAGTTTACATAAACACTATTTACTGTAGGGCACCGTTTATATAGAATCTGTTTCCAGCAGTATACTGTTTACATAAACATTGTTTATTCTAGGGCACCGTTTACATAGAATCTGTTTCCAGCAGTATACCGTTGACAGAAACACTGTTTACTGTAGGGCACCGTTTATATAGAATCAGTTTCCAGCAGCATACTGTTTACATAAACACTGTTTACAATAGGCACCGTTTATATAGAATCTGTTTCCAGCAGTATACTGTTTACATAAACACTGTTTGCTGAAGGGCACCGTTTAAAGAGAATCAGTTTCCAGCATTATACGGTTTACATTAACACTGTTTACAATAGGCACCGTTTATATAGAATCAGTTTCCAGCAGTATACTGTTTACATAAACACTGTTTACTGTAGGCACCGTTTATATAGAATCAGTTTCCAGCAGTATACTGTTTTTATAAACACTGTTTACTGTAGAGCACTGTTTATACAGAATATGTTTCCAGCAGTAAACTGTTTACATAAACAGTGTTTACTGTAGGGCACCGTTTATATAGAATCTGTTTCCAGCAGTATACTGTTTACATAAACACTGTTTACTGTAGGGCACCGTTTATACAGTATCTGTTTTCAGCAGTATACTGTGTACATAAACACTGTTTACTGTAGGGCACCGTTTATATAGAATCAGTTTCCAGCAGTATACTGTTTACATAAGCACTGTTTACTGTAGGGCACCGTTTATACAGTATCTGTTTTCAGCAGTATACTGTGTACATAAACACTGTTTACTGTAGGGCACCGTTTATATAGAATCAGTTTCCAGCAGTGTACTGGTTACATAAACACTGTTTAATGTAGGGCACCGTTTATATAGAATCTATTTCCAGCAGTATACCGTTTCCATAAACAGTGTATACTGTAGGGCACTATTTATATAGAATCTGTTTCCAGCAGTGTACCGTTTACATAAACGTTGTTTACTGTAGGGCATTGTTTATATAGAATCTGTTTCCAGCTGTATACTGTTTACATAAACACTGTTTACTGTAGAGCACCGCTAATATAGAATCGGTTTCCAGCAGTATGCCGTTTACATAAACACTGTTTACTGTAGGGCACCGTTTATATAGAATCTGTTTCCAGCAGTATACTGTTTAGATACACCCTGTTTACTGTAGAGCGCCGTTTAAAAAGAATCTGTTTCCAGCAGCATACTGTTTACATAAACACTGTTTACCGTAGAGCGCCGTTTATATAGAATCTGTTTCCATCAGTATACCATTTACATAAATATTGTTTACTGTAGAGCACCGTTTATATAGAATCTGTTTCCAGCAGTATACTTTTTACATAAATACTGTTTACTGTAGAGCACCGTTTATATAGAATCTGTTTCCAGCAGTATACTGTTTACATAAACAGTGTATACTGTAGGGCACTATTTATATAGAATCTGTTTCCAGCAGTGTACCGTTTACATAAACGTTGTTTACTGTAGGGCATTGTTTATATAGAATCTGTTTCCAGCTGTATACTGTTTACATAAACACTGTTTACTGTAGAGCACCGCTAATATAGAATCGGTTTCCAGCAGTATGCCGTTTACATAAACACTGTTTACTGTAGGGCACCGTTTATATAGAATCTGTTTCCAGCAGTATACTGTTTAGATACACCCTGTTTACTGTAGAGCGCCGTTTAAAAAGAATCTGTTTCCAGCAGCATACTGTTTACATAAACACTGTTTACCGTAGAGCGCCGTTTATATAGAATCTGTTTCCATCAGTATACCATTTACATAAATATTGTTTACTGTAGAGCACCGTTTATATAGAATCTGTTTCCAGCAGTATACTTTTTACATAAATACTGTTTACTGTAGAGCACCGTTTATATAGAATCAGTTTCCAGCAGTATACTGTTTACATAAACACTGTTTAATGTAGGGCACCGTTTATATAGAATCTGTTTCCAGCAGTATACCGTTTACATAAACACTGTATACTGTAGGGCACTATTTATATAGAATCTGTTTCCAGCAGTGTACCGTTTACATAAACGTTGTTTACTGTAGGGCATCGTTTATATAGAATCTGTTTCCAGCTGTATACTGTTTACATAAACACTGTTTACTGTAGGGCACCGTTTATACAGTATCTGTTTTCAGCAGTATACTGTGTACATAAACACTGTTTACTGTAGGGCACCGTTTATATAGAATCAGTTTCCAGCAGTATACTGTTTACATAAGCACTGTTTACTGTAGGGCACCGTTTATACAGTATCTGTTTTCAGCAGTATACTGTGTACATAAACACTGTTTACTGTAGGGCACCGTTTATATAGAATCAGTTTCCAGCAGTGTACTGGTTACATAAACACTGTTTAATGTAGGGCACCGTTTATATAGAATCTATTTCCAGCAGTATACCGTTTCCATAAACAGTGTATACTGTAGGGCACTATTTATATAGAATCTGTTTCCAGCAGTGTACCGTTTACATAAACGTTGTTTACTGTAGGGCATTGTTTATATAGAATCTGTTTCCAGCTGTATACTGTTTACATAAACACTGTTTACTGTAGAGCACCGCTAATATAGAATCGGTTTCCAGCAGTATGCCGTTTACATAAACACTGTTTACTGTAGGGCACCGTTTATATAGAATCTGTTTCCAGCAGTATACTGTTTAGATACACCCTGTTTACTGTAGAGCGCCGTTTAAAAAGAATCTGTTTCCAGCAGCATACTGTTTACATAAACACTGTTTACCGTAGAGCGCCGTTTATATAGAATCTGTTTCCATCAGTATACCATTTACATAAATATTGTTTACTGTAGAGCACCGTTTATATAGAATCTGTTTCCAGCAGTATACTTTTTACATAAATACTGTTTACTGTAGAGCACCGTTTATATAGAATCAGTTTCCAGCAGTATACTGTTTACATAAACACTGTTTAATGTAGGGCACCGTTTATATAGAATCTGTTTCCAGCAGTATACCGTTTACATAAACACTGTATACTGTAGGGCACTATTTATATAGAATCTGTTTCCAGCAGTGTACCGTTTACATAAACGTTGTTTACTGTAGGGCATCGTTTATATAGAATCTGTTTCCAGCTGTATACTGTTTACATAAACACTGTTTACTGTAGGGCACCGATTATATAGAATCAGTTTCCAGCAGTATACTGTTTACATAAACAGTGTTTACTGTAGGGCACCGTTTATATAGACTCTGTTTACATCGGTATACCGTTTACATAAACACTGTTTACTGAAGGGCACCGTTTATATAGAATCTGTTTCCAGCAGTACATTGATAACATAAACACTGTTTACTGTAGGGCACAGTTGATATGTAATCTGTTTTCAGCAGTATACTGTTTACATAAACATTGTTTATTGTAGGGCACCGTTTATATAGAATCAGTTTCCAGCAGCATACTGTTTACATAAACAATGTTTACAATAGGCACCGTTTATATAGAATCAGTTTCCAGCAGTATACTGTTTACATAAACACTGTTTACTGTAGGCACCGTTTATATAGAATCAGTTTCCAGCAGTATACTGTTTATATAAACACTGTTTACTGTAGAGCACTGTTTATACAGAATATGTTTCCAGCAGTAAACTGTTTACATAAACAGTGTTTACTGTAGGGCACCGTTTATATAGAATCTGTTTCCAGCAGTATACTGTTTACATAAACACTGTTTACTGTAGGGCACCGTTTATACAGTATCTGTTTTCAGCAGTATACTGTGTACATAAACACTGTTTACTGTAGGGCACCGTTTATATAGACTCTGTTTACAGCAGTATACTGGTTACATAAACACTGTTTACTGTAGAGCACCGCTAATATAGAATCGGTTTCCAGCAGTATGCCGTTTACATAAAACTTTGTTTACTGCATGGCACCGTTTATATAGAATCTGTTTCCTGGAGTATACTGTTTATATAAACACTGTTTACTTTAGGGCACTGTTTGTATAGAATCTGTTTCCAGCAGTATACTGTTTACATAAACACTGTTTACTGTAGGGCACCGTTTATATAGACTCTGTTTACATCGGTATACCGTTTACATAAATACTGTTTACTGTAGGGCACCGTTTATATAGAATCTGTTTCCAGCAGTATATTGATAACATAAACACTGTTTACTGTAGAGCACCGTTTATATAGAATCTGTTTCCAGCAGTATACTGTTTACATAAACACTGTTTAACGTAGGGCACCGTTTGTACAGAATCTGTTTTCAGCAGTACACTGTGAACATAAACGCTGATTACTGTAGAGCACCGTTGATATAGAATCTGTTTCCAGCAGTATACCGTTTACATAAACACTGTTAACTGTAGGGCATCGTTTATATAGAATCTGTTTCCAGCAGTATACAGTTTACATAAACACTATTTACTGTAGGGCACCGTTTATATAGAATCTGTTTCCAGCAGTATACTGTTTACATAAACATTGTTTATTGTAGGGCACCGTTTACATAGAATCTGTTTCCAGCAGTATACGGTTGACAGAAACACTGTTTGCTGTAGAGCACCGTTTATATAGAATCAGTTTCCAGCAGTATACTGTTTACATAAACACTGTTTACAATAGGCACCGCTTATATAGAATCTGTTTCCAGCAGTATACTGTTTACATAAACACTGTTTGCTATAGGGCACCGTTTATATATAATCAGTTTCCAGCATTATACTGTTTACATAAACACTGTTTACAATAGGCACCGTTTATATAGAATCTGTTTCCAGCAGTATGCTGTTTACATAAACACTGTTTACTGTAGGCACCGTTTATATAGAATCAGTTTCCAGCAGTATACTGTTTATATAAACACTGTTTACTGTAGAGAACCGTTTATACAGAATCTGTTTCCAGTAGTATACTGTTTACATAAACAGTGTTTACTGTAGGGCACCGTTTATATAGAATCTGTTTCCAGCAGTATACTCTTTACATAAACACTGTTTACTGTAGTGCACCGTTTATACAGTATCTGTTTTCAGCAGTATACTGTGTACATAAATACTGTTTACTGTAGGGCACCGTTTATATAGAATCTGTTTCCAGCAGTATACTGTTTACATAAACACTGTTTACTGTAGGGCACCGTTTATATAGACTCTGTTTACAGCAGTGTACTGGTTACATAAACACTGTTTACTGTAGAGCACCGCTTATATAGAATCGGTTTCCAGCAGTATGCCGTTTACATAAACATTGTTTACTGCAGGGCACCGTTTATATAGAATCTATTTCCTGGAGTATACTGTTTACATAAACACTGTTTACTGAAGGGCACCGTTTACATAGAATCTGTTTCCAGCAGTATACTGTTCAGATACACCCTGTTTACTGTAGAGCACCGTTTAAAAAGAATCTGTTTAAGCAGCATACTGTTTACATAAACACTGTTTACCGTAGAGCGCCGTTTATATAGAAGCTGTTTACATCAGTATACCATTTACATAAATACTGTTTACTGTAGAGCACCGTTTATATAGAATCTGTTTCCAGCAGTATACTTTTAACATAAATACTGTTTACTGTAGAGCACCGTTTATATAGAATCAGTTTCCAGCAGTATACTGTTTACATAAACACTGTTTAATGTAGGGCACCGTTTATATATAATCAGTTTCCAGCAGTATACTGGTTACATAAACACTGTTTACTGTAGGGCACCGTTTATATAGAATCAGTTTCCAGCTGTATACTGGTTACAAAAACACTGTTTAATGTAGGGCACCGTTTATATAGAATCTGTTTCCAGCAGTATACCGTTTACATAAACACTGTATACTGTAGGGCACTATTTATATAGAATCTGTTTCCAGCAGTGTACCGTTTACATAAACGTTGTTTACTGTAGGGCATCGTTTATATAGAATCTGTTTCCAGCTGTATACTGTTTACATAAACACTGTTTACTGTAGGGCACCGATCATATAGAATCAGTTTCCAGCAGTATACTGTTTACATAAACAGTGTTTACTGTAGGGCACCGTTTATATAGAATCTATTTCCAGCAGTATACTGTTTATATAAACACTGTTTACTGTAGGGCACCGTTTGTATATAATCTGTTTCCAGCAGTATACTGTTTACATAAACACTGTTTACTGTAGGGCACCGTTTATATAGACTCTGTTTCCAGCAGTATATTGATAACATAAACACTGTTTACTGTAGGGCACCGTTGATATATAATCTGTTTTCAGCAGTATACTGTGTACATAAACACTGTTTACTGTAGAGCACCGTTTATATAGAATCTGTTTCCAGCAGTATACTGTTTACATAAACACTGTTTACTGTAGGGCACCGTTGAAATAGAATCTGTTTACAACAGTATACCGTTTACATAAACACTGTTTACTATAGGGCTCCGTTTATATAGAATCTGTTTCGAGCAGTATATTGTTTACATAAACACTGTTTACCGTAGGGCACCGTTTGTACAGAATCTGTTTTCAGCAGTACACTGTGAACATAAACGCTGATTACTGTACAGCACCGTTGATATAGAATCTGTTTCCAGCAGTATACCGTTTACATAAACAGTGTTTACTGTAGAGCATCGTTTATATAGAATCTGTTTCCAGCAGTATATTGTTTCCATAAACACTGTTTACTGAAGGGCACCGTTTATACAGAAGCTGTTTATAGCAGTATACTGTGTACATAAACACTGTTTACTGTAGAGCACCGTTGACATAGAATCTGTTTCCAGCAGTATACCGTTTACATAAACACTGTTTACTGTAGGGCATCGTTTATATAGAATCTGTTTCCAGTAGTATACAGTTTACATAAACACTATTTATTGTAGGGCACCGTTTAGAGAGAATCTGTTTCCAGCAGTATACTGTTTACAGAAACACTGTTTACTGTAGGGCACCGTTTACATAGAATCTGTTTCCAGCAGTATAACGTTGACAGAAACACTGTTTGCTGTAGGGCACCGTTTATATAGAATCAGTTTCCAGCAGCATACTGTTTACATAAACAATGTTTACAATAGGCACCGTTTATATAGAATCAGTTTCCAGCAGTATACTGTTTACATAAACACTGTTTACTGTAGGCACCGTTTATATAGAATCAGTTTCCAGCAGTATACTGTTTATATAAACACTGTTTACTGTAGAGCACTGTTTATACAGAATATGTTTCCAGCAGTAAACTGTTTACATAAACAGTGTTTACTGTAGGGCACCGTTTATATAGAATCGGTTTCCAGCAGTATACTGTTTACATAAACACTGTTTACTGTAGGGCACCGTTTATACAGTATCTGTTTTCAGCAGTATACTGTGTACATAAACACTGTTTACTGTAGGGCACCGTTTATATAGACTCTGTTTACAGCAGTATACTGGTTACATAAACACTGTTTACTGTAGAGCACCGCTAATATAGAATCGGTTTCCAGCAGTATGCCGTTTACATAAAACTTTGTTTACTGCATGGCACCGTTTATATAGAATCTGTTTCCTGGAGTATACTGTTTATATAAACACTGTTTACTTTAGGGCACTGTTTGTATAGAATCTGTTTCCAGCAGTATACTGTTTACATAAACACTGTTTACTGTAGGGCACCGTTTATATAGACTCTGTTTACATCGGTATACCGTTTACATAAATACTTTTTACTGTAGGGCACCGTTTATATAGAATCTGTTTCCAGCAGTATATTGATAACATAAACAGTGTTTACTGTAGAGCACCGTTTATATAGAATCTGTTTCCAGCAGTATACTGTTTAGATAAACACTGTTTACAGTAGAGCACCGTTTAAATAGAATCTGTTTACAGCAGTATACTGTTTACATAAACACTGTTTACTGGAGGGCACCGTTTATATAGAATCTGTTTACAGCAGTATACCGTTTACATAAACACTGTTTACTATAGGGCACCGTTTATATAGAATCGGTTTCGAGCAGTATATTGTTTACATAAACACTGTTTAACGTAGGGCACCGTTTGTACAGAATCTGTTTTCAGCAGTACACTGTGAACATAAACGCTGATTACTGTAGAGCACCGTTGATATAGAATCTGTTTCCAGCAGTATACCGTTTACATAAACACTGTTTACTGTAGGGCATCGTTTATATAGAATCTGTTTCCAGCAGTATACAGATTACATAAACACTATTTACTGTAGGGCACCGTTTATATAGAATCTGTTTCCAGCAGTATACTGTTTACATAAACATTGTTTATTGTAGGGCACCGTTTACATAGAATCTGTTTCCAGCAGTATACGGTTGACAGAAACACTGTTTGCTGTAGAGCACCGTTTATATAGAATCAGTTTCCAGCAGTATACTGTTTACATAAACACTGTTTACAATAGGCACCGCTTATATAGAATCTGTTTCCAGCAGTATACTGTTTACATAAACACTGTTTGCTATAGGGCACCGTTTATATAGAATCAGTTTCCAGCATTATACTGTTTACATAAACACTGTTTACAATAGGCACCGTTTATATAGAATCTGTTTCCAGCAGTATGCTGTTTACATAAACACTGTTTACTGTAGGCACCGTTTATATAGAATCAGTTTCCAGCAGTATACTGTTTATATAAACACTGTTTACTCTAGAGAACCGTTTATACAGAATCTGTTTCCAGTAGTATACTGTTTACATAAACAGTGTTTACTGTAGGGCACCGTTTATATAGAATCTGTTTCCAGCAGTATACTCTTTACATAAACACTGTTTACTGTAGTGCACCGTTTATACAGTATCTGTTTTCAGCAGTATACTGTGTACATAAATACTGTTTACTGTAGGGCACCGTTTATATAGAATCTGTTTCCAGCAGTATACTGTTTACATAAACACTGTTTACTGTAGGGCACCGTTTATATAGACTCTGTTTACAGCAGTGTACTGGTTACATAAACACTGTTTACTGTAGAGCACCGCTTATATAGAATCGGTTTCCAGCAGTATGCCGTTTACATAAACATTGTTTACTGCAGGGCACCGTTTATATAGAATCTATTTCCTGGAGTATACTGTTTACATAAACACTGTTTACTGAAGGGCACCGTTTACATAGAATCTGTTTCCAGCAGTATACTGTTCAGATACACCCTGTTTACTGTAGAGCACCGTTTAAAAAGAATCTGTTTAAGCAGCATACTGTTTACATAAACACTGTTTACCGTAGAGCGCCGTTTATATAGAAGCTGTTTACATCAGTATACCATTTACATAAATACTGTTTACTGTAGAGCACCGTTTATATAGAATCTGTTTCCAGCAGTATACTTTTAACATAAATACTGTTTACTGTAGAGCACCGTTTATATAGAATCAGTTTCCAGCAGTATACTGTTTACATAAACACTGTTTAATGTAGGGCACCGTTTATATATAATCAGTTTCCAGCAGTATACTGGTTACATAAACACTGTTTACTGTAGGGCACCGTTTATATAGAATCAGTTTCCAGCAGTATACTGGTTACAAAAACACTGTTTAATGTAGGGCACCGTTTATATAGAATCTGTTTCCAGCAGTATACCGTTTACATAAACACTGTATACTGTAGGGCACTATTTATATAGAATCTGTTTCCAGCAGTGTACCGTTTACATAAACGTTGTTTACTGTAGGGCATCGTTTATATAGAATCTGTTTCCAGCTGTATACTGTTTACATAAACACTGTTTACTGTAGGGCACCGATCATATAGAATCAGTTTCCAGCAGTATACTGTTTACATAAACAGTGTTTACTGTAGGGCACCGTTTATATAGAATCTATTTCCAGCAGTATACTGTTTATATAAACACTGTTTACTGTAGGGCACCGTTTGTATATAATCTGTTTCCAGCAGTATACTGTTTACATAAACACTGTTTACTGTAGGGCACCGTTTATATAGACTCTGTTTCCAGCAGTATATTGATAACATAAACACTGTTTACTGTAGGGCACCGTTGATATATAATCTGTTTTCAGCAGTATACTGTGTACATAAACACTGTTTACTGTAGAGCACCGTTTATATAGAATCTGTTTCCAGCAGTATACTGTTTACATAAACACTGTTTACTGTAGGGCACCGTTTATATAGAATCTGTTTACAGCAGTATACCGTTTACATAAACACTGTTTACTATAGGGCTCCGTTTATATAGAATCTGTTTCGAGCAGTATATTGTTTACATAAACACTGTTTACCGTAGGGCACCGTTTGTACAGAATCTGTTTTCAGCAGTACACTGTGAACATAAACGCTGATTACTGTACAGCACCGTTGATATAGAATCTGTTTCCAGCAGTTTACCGTTTACATAAACAGTGTTTACTGTAGAGCATCGTTTATATAGAATCTGTTTCCAGCAGTATATTGTTTCCATAAACACTGTTTACTGAAGGGCACCGTTTATACAGAAGCTGTTTATAGCAGTATACTGTGTACATAAACACTGTTTACTGTAGAGCACCGTTGACATAGAATCTGTTTCCAGCAGTATACCGTTTACATAAACACTGTTTACTGTAGGGCATCGTTTATATAGAATCTGTTTCCAGTAGTATACAGTTTACATAAACACTATTTACTGTAGGGCACCGTTTAGAGAGAATCTGTTTCCAGCAGTATACTGTTTACATAAACACTGTTTACTGTAGGGCACCGTTTTTATAGAATCTGTTTACAGCAGTTTACCATATACATGAATACTGTTTACTGCAGAGCACCGTTTATACAGAATCTGTTTCCAGCAGCATACTGGTTACATAAACACTGTTGGCTGTAGAGCACCGTGTATATGGAATCTGTTTCCAGCAGTATACTGTTTACATAATCATTGTTTACTGTAGGGCACCTTTTATATAGAATCTGTTTCCAGCAGTATACCGTTTACATAAACACTGTTTACTGTAGGGCACCGTTTATATAGAATCTGTACACTGCTGGAAACAGATTCTATATAAATGGTGCCCTACATTAAACAGTGTTTATGTAATCAGGATACTGCTGGAACCTGATTCTATATAAACGATGCCCTACAGTAAACAACGTTTATGTAAACGGTATACTGCTGGAAACAGATTATTTTTAAACGGTGCTCTACAGTAAACAGTATTTATGTAAATGGTATACTGCTGGAAACAGATTCTATATAAACGGTGCTCTACGGTAAACAGTGTTTATGTAAACAGTATACTGCTGGAAACAGATTCTATATAAACGGTGCTCTACAGTCAACAGTGTTTCTCTAAACAGTATAGTGCTGGAAACAGATTCTGTATAAACGGTGCTCTATAGTAAACAGTATTTATGTAAATGTAAACTGCTGGAAACAGATTGTACATAAACAGTGCTCTACAGTAAACAGTGTTTATGTAAACAGTATACTGCTGGAAACAGATTCTATATAAACGGTGCGCTACAGTAAACAGTATTTATGTAAATGGTAAACTGCTGGAAACAGATTCTATATAAACGGTGCCCTACAGTAAACAGTATTTATGTAAAGAGTATATTGCTGGAAACATATTTAATATAAATGGTGCCCTACAGTAAACAGTGTTTATGTAAACAGTATACTGCTGGAAACAGATTCTATATAAACGGTGCGCTACAGTAAACAGTATTTATGTAAATGGTAAACTGCTGGAAACAGATTCTATATAAACGGTGCCCTACAGTAAACAGTATTTATGTAAACAGTATATTGCTGGAAACAGATTTAATATAAATGGTGCCCTACAGTAAACAGTGTTTATGTAAACAGTATACTGCTGGAAACATATTCTATATAAACGGTGCTCTACAGTAAACAGTATTCATGTAAATGGTAAACTGCTGGAAACAGATTCAATATAAACGGCGCACTACAGTAAACAGTGTTTATGTGAACAGTATACTGCTGGAAACAGATTCTATATAAACGGTGCCCTACAGTAAACAGTATTTATGTAAATGGTAAACTGGTGGAAACAGATTCAATATAAACGATGCACTACAGTAAACAGTGTTTATGTAAACAGTATACTGCTGGAAACAGATTCTATATAAACGGTGCTCTACAGTAAACAGTGTTTATGTAAACAGTATATTGCTGGAAACAGATTCTATATAAACGGTGCCCTACAGTAAACAGTGTTTATGTAACGAGTATATTGCTGGAAACAGATTCTATATAAACGGTACTCGACAGTAAACAGTGTTTATGTAAACAGTATACTGCTGGAAACAGATTCTATATAAACGGTGCTCTACAGTAAACAGTGTTTATGTAAACAGTATACTGCTGGAAACAGATTCTATATAAACGGTGCCCTATAGTGAATAGTGTTTATGTAAACAGTATACTGCTTGAAACAGATTCTATATAAACGGTGCTCAACAGTAAAAAGTATTTATGTAAACAGTATACTGCTGGAAACAGATTCTATATAAACGGTGCTCTACAGTAAACAGTATTTATGTAAACGGAATACTGCTTCAAACAGATTCTATATAAACGGTGCTCTACAGTAAACAGTGTTTATGTAAATGGTAAACTGCTGGAAACAGATTCTATATAAACGGTGCCCTACAGTAAACAGTGTTTATGTAACCAGCATACTGCTGGAAACTGATTCTATATAAACGGTGCTCTACAGTAAACAGTTTTTATGTAAACGGAATTCTGCTGGAAACAGATTCTATATAAACGGTGCTCTACAGTAAACAGTATTTATGTAAATGGTATACTGCTGGAAACAGATGCTATATAAACGGTGCTCGAGGGTAAACAGTGTTTATGTAAACGTTATACTGCTGGAAACAGATTGTATATAAACGGTGCCCTACATTAAACAGTGTTTATGGAACCAGTATACTGCTGGAAACTGATTCTATATAAACGGTGCCCTACAGTAAACCGTGTTTATGTAACCAGCATACTGCTGGAAATTGATTCTATATAAACGGTGCGCTACAGTAAACAGTGTTTATGTAAACGGTATACTGCTGGAAACATATTCTATCTAAACGGTGCTCTACAGTAAACAGTATTTATGTAAATGGTATACTGCTGGAAACAGATTCTATATAAACGGTGCTCTCCGGTAAACATTGTTAATGTAAACAGTATACTGCTGGAAACAGATTCTATATAAACGGTACCCTACAGTAAACAGTGTTTATGAAAACGGTATACTGCTGGAAACATATTCTATATAAACGGTGCCCTACAGTAAACAGTGTTTATGTAAACAGTATACTGCTGGAAACAGATTCGATATAAACGGTGTTCTACAGTAAACATTGTTTATGTAACCAGTATACTGCTGGAAACAGATTCTATATAAACGGTGCTGTACAGTAAACAGTGTTTATGTAACCAGTACACTGCTGGAAACAGATTCTATATAAACGGTGCTCTACGTAAACAGTATTTATGTAAATGGTAAACTTCTGGAAACAGATTCTATATAAACGGTGCTCTTCAGTAAACAGTGTTTATGTAACCAGTACACTGCTGGAAACAGATTCTATACAAACGGTGCTCTACGTAAACAGTATTTATGTAAATGGTAAACTGCTGGAAACAGATTCTATATAAACGGTGCTCTACGGTAAACAATGTTTATGTAAACAGTATACTGCTGGAAACAGATTCGATATAAACGGTGCTCTACAGTAAACAGTATTTATGTAAATTGTAAACTGCTGGTAACAGATTCTATATAAATGGTGCCCTACAGTAAACAGTGTTTATGTAAACAGTATACTGCTGGAAACAGATTCTATATAAACGGTGCCCTACTGTAAACAGTGTATATGTAAACAGTATACTGCTGGAAACAGATTCTATATAAACGGTGCTCTACAGTAAACAGCATTTATGTAAATGATAAACTGCTGGAAACAGATTCTATATAAACGGTGCTCTACAGTAAACTGTGTTTATGTAAACAGTATACTGCTGGAAACAGATTATATATAAACGGTGCTCTATAGTAAACAGTATTTATGTAAATGGTAAACTGCTGGAAACAGATTCTATATAAACGGTGCCGTACAGTAAACAGTGTTTATGTAACCAGCATACTGCTGGAAACTGATTCTATATAAACGGTGCTCTACAGTAAACAGTATTTATGTAAATGGTATACTGCTGGAAACAGATTCTATATAAACGGTGCTCTACGGTAAACAGTGTTTATGTAACCAGTACACTGCTGGAAACAGATTCTATATAAACGGTGCTCTACGTAAACAGTATTTATGTAAACGGAATACTGCTGCAAACAGATTCTCTTTAAACGGTGCTCTACAGTAAACAGTATTTATGTAAACGGAATACTGCTGGAAACAGATTCAATATAAACGGTGCTCTACAGTAAACAGTATTTATGTAAATGGTATACTCCTGGAAACAGATTCTATATAAACGGTGCTCTAGACTAAACAGTGTTTATGTAAACAGTATGCAGCTGGAATCAGATTCTATATAAACGGTGCTCGACAGTAAACCGTGTTTATGTGAACAGTATACTGCTGGAAACAGATTCTATATAATCGGTGCTCTACAGTAAACAATGTTTATGTCAACAGTATACTGCTGGAAACAGATTCTATATAAACGGTGCTCTACAGTAAACAGTGTTTATGTGCAGCCAGAAGTCTTACAACACCAGTTGAAAGTCCAACAGGTTTGTTTCGATGTCACTAGCTTTCGGAGCGCTGCTCCTTCCTCAGGTGAATGAAGAGGTATGTTCCAGAAACACATAGATAGACAAATTCAAAGATGCCAAACAAAGCATGGAATGCGACCATTAGCAGGTGATTAAATCTTTACAGATCCAGAGATGGGGTGACCCCAGGTTAAAGAGGTGTGAAGTGCATCAAGCCAGGACAGTTGGTAGGATTTCGCAGGCCAGGTATGGGGAATGAATGTAAGGCGACATGAATTCCAGGTCCCGGTTTAGGCCGCACTCATGTGTGCGGAACTTGGCTATAAGTTTATGCTCGGCGATTCTGCGTTGTCGCGGGTCCTGAAGGCCGCCTTGGAGAACGCTTACCCGGAGATCAGAGGCTGAATGCCCTTGACTGCTGAAGTGTTCCCCGACTGGAAGGGAACATTCCTGCCTGGTGATTGTTGCGCGATGTCCGTTCATTCGTTGTCGCAGCGTCTGCATGGTCTCGCCAATGTACCACGCTTCGTGACATCCTTTCCTGCAGCGTATGAGGTAGACAACGTTGGCCAGGTGTTGGATTTGGAGGTAGGAGAGCACTTTGGGGACAGTGACCACAATTCGGTGACGTTTACGTTAATGATGGAAAGGGATAAGTATACACCGCAGGGCAAGAGTTATAGCTGGGGGAAGGGCAATTATGATGCCATTAGACGTGACTTGGGGGGGATAAGGTGGAGAAGTAGGCTGCAAGTGTTGGGCACACTGGATAAGTGGGGCTTGTTCAAGGATCAGCTACTGCGTGTTCTTGATAAGTATGTACCGGTCAGACAGGGAGGAAGGCGTCGAGCGAGGGAACCGTGGTTTACCAGGGAAGTGGAATCTCTTGTTAAGAGGAAGAAGGAGGCCTATGTGAAGATGAAGTGTGAAGTTTCGGTTGGGGCGATGGATAGTTACAAGGTAGCGAGGAAGGATCTAAAGAGAGAGCTAAGACGAGCAAGGAGGGGACATGAGAAGTATTTGGCAGGAAGGATCAAGGAAAACCCAAAAGCTTTCTATAGGTATGTCAGGAATAAGCGAATGACTAGGAAAAGAGTAGGACCAGTCAAGGACAGGGATGAGAAATTGTGCGTGGAGTCTGAAGAGATAGGCGAGATACTAAATGAATATTTTTCGTCAGTATTCACTCAGGAAAAAGATAATGTTGTGGAGGAGAATGCTGAGCCCCAGGCTAATAGAATAGATGGCATTGAGGTACGTAGGGAAGAGGTGTTGGCAATTCTGGACAGGCTGAAAATAGATAAGTCCCCGGGACCTGATGGGATTTATCCTAGGATTCTATGGGAGGCCAGGGAAGAGATTGCTGGACCTTTGGCTTTGATTTTTATGTCATCATTGGCTACAAGAATAGTGCCAGAGGACTGGAGGACAGCAAATGTGGTCCCTTTGTTCAAAAAGGGGAGCAGAGACAACCCCGGCAACTATAGACCGGTGAGCCTCACGTCTGTAGTGGGTAAAGTCTTGGAGGGGATTATAAGGGACAAGATTTATAATCATCTAGATAGGAATGATATGATCAGGGATAGTCAGCATGGCTTTGTGAAGGGTAGGTCATGCCTCACAAACCTTATTGAGTTCTTTGAGAAGGTGACTGAACAGGTAGACGAGGGTAGAGCAGTTGATGTGGTGTATATGGATTTCAGCAAAGCGTTTGATAAGGTTCCCCACGGTAGGCTATTGCAAAAAATACAGAGGCTGGGGATTGAGGGTGATTTAGAGATGTGGATCAGAAATTGGCTAGCTGAAAGAAGACAGAGGGTGGTGGTTGATGGGAAATGTTCAGAATGGAGTACAGTCACAAGTGGAGTACCACAAGGATCTGTTCTGGGGCCGTTGCTGTTTGTCATTTTTATCAATGACCTAGAGGAAGGCACAGAAGGGTGGGTGAGTAAATTTGCAGATGATACTAAAGTCGGTGGTGTTGTCGATAGTGTGGAAGGATGTAGCAGGTTACAGAGGGATATAGATAAGCTGCAGAGCTGGGCTGAGAGGTGGCAAATGGAGTTTAATGGAGAGAAGTGTGAGGTGATTCACTATGGAAGGAATAACAGGAATGCGGAATATTTGGCTAATGGTAAAGTTCTTGAAAGTGTGGCTTAGCAGAGGGATCTAGGTGTCCATGTACATAGATCCCTGAAAGTTGCCACCCAGGTTGATAGGGTTGTGAAGAAGGCCTATGGAGTGTTGGCCTTTATTGGTAGAGGGATTGAGTTCCGGAGTCGGGAGGTCATGTTGCAGCTGTACAGAACTCTGGTCCGGCCGCATTTGGAGTATTGCGTACAGTTCTGGTCACCGCATTATAGGAAGGACGTGGAGGCTTTGGAGCGGGTGCAGAGGAGATTTACCAGGATGTTGCCTGGTATGGAGGGAAAATCTTATGAGGAAAGGCTGACGGACTTGAGGTTGTTTTCGTTGGAGAGAAGAAGGTTAAGAGGAGACTTAATAGAGGCATACAAAATGATCAGGGGGTTGGATAGGGTGGACAGTGAGAGCCTTCTCCCGCGGATGGATATGGCTGGCACGAGGGGACATAACTTTAAACTGAGGGGTAATAGATATAGGACAGAGGTCAGAGGTAGGTTCTTTACGCAAAGAGTAGTGAGGCCGTGGAATGCCCTACCTGCTACAGTAGTGAACTCGCCAACATTGAGGGCATTTAAAAGTTTATTGGATAAACATATGGATGATAATGGCATAGTGTAGGTTAGATGGCTTTTGTTTCGGTGCAACATCGTGGGCCGAAGGGCCTGTACTGCGCTGTATTGTTCTATGTTCTATGTTCCCTAGAACTATTAGGAGGCCTATAAAACACTCCCAATAGGGTGACCTCTCCTTTCCTGTTTCTAACTTCAGCCCATAGTACCTCGGAAGATGAGTCCCCATCTAGCATCCTCTCCGCCACCGTACTACTGCTCTTGACTAGCAGCGCCACACCTCCCCCTCTTTTGCCTCCTTCTCTGAGGTTACTAAAACACCTAAACCCCGGAACCTGCAACATCCATTCCTGTCCCTGCTCTATCCATGTCTCCGAAATGGCCACAACATCGAAGTCCCAGGTACCAACCCATGCTGCCAGTTCCCCTACCTTGTTTCGTATACTCCTGGCATTGAAGTAGACACACTTCAAACCACCTACCTGAACACTGGCCCCCTCCTGCGACGTCAAATCTGTGCTCCTGACCTCTATACTCTCATTCTCCCTTACCCTAAAACTACAATCCAGGTTCCCATGCCCCTGCTGCATTAGTTTAACCCCCCCCCAAGGAGCAGTAACATATCTCCCCCCCCCAGGATATTTGTGCCCCTCAGGTTCAGATGTAGACCATCCTGTCTGCAGAGGTCCCACCTTCCCCAGAAAGAGCCCCAGTTATCCAAAAATCTGAATCCCTCCCGCCTGCACCATCCCTGTAGCCACGTGTTTAAATGCTCTCTCTCCCTATTCCTCATCTCACTATCACGTGGCACGGGCAACAACCCAGAGATAACAACTCTGTTTGGTCTAGTTCTGAGCTTCCATCCTAGCTCCCTGAAAGCCTGCCTGACATCCTTGTCCCCTTTCCTACCTATGTCGTTAGTGCGTATGTGGACCACGACTTGGGGCTGCTCCCCCTCCCCCGTAAGGACCCGGAAAACACGATCTGAGACATCACGTACCCTTGCACCTGGGAGGCAACATACCAAACGTGAGTCTCTCACGCTCCCACAAAATCTCCTATCTGTGCCCCTGACTATAGAGTCCCCAATTACTAATGCTCTGCTCCTCTCCCCCTTCCCTTCTGAGCAACAGGGACAGACTCCATGACAGAGGCCCGTACCCCATGGCTTATCCCTGGTAAGTCCCCCCCCCCCACAAGTATCCAAAGCGGTATACTTGTTTCTCAGGGGAACGACCGCAGGGGATCCCTGCACTTACTGCTTTTTCCCAGTCCCTCTTACAGTTACCCACCTATCTCCAATCTTTGGTGGAACTAATTCCCTGAAGCTGCTATCTATGACCCCTTCTGCCCCCCGAATGATTCGAAGTTCTTCCAACTCCAGCTCCAGTTCCCTAACTCGGTCTTGGAGGAGCTGGAGATGGCAGCACTTCCTGCAGGTAAAATCAGCAGTGACACTAACTGCATCCCTCACCTCAAACATCCTGCAGGAGGAACATTGCACTCCCTTCCCTGCCATTCCTCTAACTTTCTACCAAGATCTGGCTGACAACTAAATTAAATTTTGAAAAAAATAAAAATATAATAAAATATGGTACTTACCTCAGACCAATGGGTTTTATTACTCGGTTAGAGGAGGAGGGTGGGGGGAGACACTACACGTGTAGTGTCTCGGGTTTCCTCTCCACCAGAATTTATTGGTGAGGGTCTTCCCAGACGTTCGCGGGTCGACTTCCTGTTCCCGCCTAAAAAACTAATTAAAAAAAAAAAGAAAAATTCTCAGCTCCTGCTGAGAATTCCGCAATGCTCCCGCTGAAACTGACTCACCAGCTGTTCTCACGCCGAAATCGACTGGCCTGCCCCTGCAAATACAACTGCTTTTAAAGGTTGACTTACCTCCCAGCAACCTCCTTCCGCAATGCTCCCGCTGAAACTGACTCACCAGCTGTTCTCACGCCGAAATCGACTGGCCTGCCCCTGCAAAGACAAGTGCTTTTAAAGGTTGACTTACCTCCCAGCAACCACCTTCCGCAATGCTCCCGCTGAAACTGACTCACCAGCTGTTCTCACGCCGAAATCGACTGGCCTGCCCCTGCAAAGACAAGTGCTTTTAAAGGTTGACTTACCTCCCAGCAACCTCCTTCCGCAATGCTCCCGCTGAAACTGACTCACCAGCTGATCTCCCGCCGAAATCGACTGGCCTGCCCCTGTAAAGACATGTGCTTTTAAAGGTTGACTTACCTCCCAGCAACCTCCTTCCGCAATGCTCCCGCTGAAACTGACTTACCAGCTGTTCTCCCGCCGAATTCGACTGGCCTGCCCCTGCAAAGACAAGTGCTTTTAAAGATTCACTTACCTCCCAGCAACCTCCTTCCGCAATGCTCCCGCTGAAACTGACTCACCAACTGTTCTCCCGCCGAAATCGACTGGCCTGCCCCTGCAAAGACAAGTGCTTTTAAAGGTTGACTTACCTCCCAGCAACCTCCTTCCGCAATGCTCCCTCTGAAACTGTCTCACCAGCTGTTCTCCCGCCGAAATCGACTGGCCTGCCCCTGCAAAGACAAGTGCTTTTAAAGGTTGACTTACCTCCCAGCAACCTCCTTCCGCAATGCTCCCACTGAAACTGACTTACCAGCTGTTCTCCCGCCGAAATCTACTGGCCTGCCCCTGCAAAGACATGTGCTTTTAAAGGTTGACTTACCTCCCAGCAACCTCCTTCCGCAATGCTCCCGCTGAAACTGACTCACCAGCTGTTCTCCCGCCGAAATCGACTGGCCTGCCCCTGCAAAGACAAGTGCTTTTAAAGGTTGACTTACCTCCCAGCAACCTCCTTCCGCAATGCTCCCGCTGAAACTGTCTCACCAGCTGTTCTCCCGCCGAAATCGACTGGCCTGCCCCTGCAAAGACAAGTGCTTTTAAAGGTTGACTTACCTCCCAGCAACCTCCTTCCGCAATGCTCCCGCTGAAACTGACTTACCAGGTGTTCTCCCGCCGAAATCGACTGGCCTGCCCCTGCAAAGACAAGTGCTTTTAAAGGTTGACCTATCTCCCAGCAACCTCCTTCCGCAATGCTCCCACTGAAACTGACTCACCAGCTGTTCTCCCGCCGAAATCGACTGGCCTGCCCCTGCAAAGGCAAGTGCTTTTAAAGGTTGACTTACCTCCCAGCAACCTCCTTCCGCAATGCTCCCGCTGAAACTGTCTCACCAGCTGTTCTCCCGCCGAAATCGACTTTATGTAAACAGTATACTGCTGGAAACAGATTCTATATAAGCGGAGCTCTACAGTAAACAGTATTTATGTAAATGGTAAACTGCTGGAAACAGATTAAATATAAACGGTGCTCTACACTAAACAGTGTTTATATAAACAGTATGCTGCTGGAAACAGATTATATATAAACGGTGCCTTACCGTAAACAGTATTTATGTAAGTGGTAAACGTATGGAAACAGATTCAATATAAACGATGCCCTACAGTCAACAGTGTTTATGTAAACAGTATACTGCTGGAAACAGATTCTATATAAACGGTGCTCTACGTAAACAGTATTTATGTAAATGGTAAACTGCTGGAAACAGATTCTATATAAACAGTGCTCTACAGTAAACAGTGTTTATGTCAACAGTATACTGCTGGAAACAGATTCTATATAAACGGTGCTCGACAGCAAACAGTATTTATGTAAATTGTAAACTGCTGGAAACAGATTCTTTATAAACGGTGCCCTACAGTAAACAGTATTTATGTAAATGGTAAACTGCTGGAAACAGATTCTATATAAACGGTGCTCTACACTAAACAGTGTTTATGTAAACAGTATGCTGCTGGAAACAGATTCGATATAAACGGTGCTCTACAGTAAACAGTGTTTATGTAAACAGTATGCTGCTGGAAACAGTTTCGAGATAAACGGTGCTCTACAGTAAACAATGTTTATGTGCAGTAAGAAGTCTTACAACACCAGGTGAAAGTCCAACAGATTTGTTTCGATGTCACTAGCTTTCGGAGCGCTGCTCCTTCCTCAGGTGAATGAAGAGGTATGTTCCAGAAACACATATATTGACAAATTCAAAGATGCCAAACAATGCACGGTATGCGACCATGAGCAGGTGATTAAATCTTTACAGATCCAGAGATGGGGTGTCCCCAGGTTAAAGAAGTGTGAATTGCATCAAGCCAGGACAGTTGGTAGGATTTCGCAGGCCAGGTGGTGGGGCGATGAGTGTAATGCGACATGAATCCCAGGTCCCGGTTGAGGCCGCATTCATATGTGCGGAACTTGGCTATAAGTTTATGCTCGGCGATTCTGCGTTGTCGCGGGTCCTGAAGGCCGCCTTGGAGAATGCTTACCCGGAGATCAGAGGCTGAATGCCCTTGACTGCTGAAGTGTTCCCCGACTGGAAGGGAACATTCCTGCCTGGTGATTGTTGCGCGATGTCCGTCCATTCGTTGTCGCAGCGTCTGCATGGTCTCGCCAATGTACCACGCTTCGGGACATCCTTTCCTGCAGCGTATGAGGGAGACAACGTTGGCCGAAATCCTACCAACTGTCCTGGCTTGATGCAATTCACACCTCTTTAACCTAGGGTCACCCCATCTCTGGATCTGTAAAGATTTAATCACCCGCTAATGGTCGCATTCCGTGAATTGTTTGGCATCTTTGAACTTGTCTATATATGTGTTTCTGCAACATACCTCTTCATTCACCTGAGGAAGGAGCAGCGCTCCAAAAGCTAGTGACATTGAAACAAACCTGTTGGACTTTAACCTGGTGTTGTAAGACTTCGTACTGTGCTCACCCCAGTCCAACGCCGGCATCTCCACATTGTGTTTATGTAAACAGTATACTGCTGGAAATAAATTCTATATAAACGGTGCACTGCAGTAAACAGTATTTATGTAAACAGTATACTGCTGGAAACTGATTCTATATATACGGTGCGCTACAGAAAACAGTGTTTATGTAACCAGTATATTGCTGGAAACTAATTCTATATGAACGGTGCTCTACAGTAAACAGTATTTATGTAAACAGTATACTGCTGGAAACAGATTTTATATAAACGGTGCTCTACGGTAAACAGTGTTTATGTAAACAGTATACTGCTGGAAACAGATTCTATATAAACGGTGCCCTACAGTAAACAGTGTTTATGTAAACGGTATACTGCTGGAAACAGATTCTATATAAACGGTGCCCTACAGTAAACAGTGTTTATGTAAACAGTACACTGCTGGAAACTGGTTCTATATAAACGGTGCTCTACATTAAACAGTGTTTATGTAAACCGTATACAGCTGGAAACAGATTCTATATAAATGGTGCTCTACACTAAACAGTGTTTATGTAAACAGTATGCTGCTGGAAACAGATTCTATATAAACGGTGCCTTACAGTAAACAGTATTTATGTAAGTGGTAAACGTATGGAAACAGATTCAATATAAACGATGCCCTACAGTCAACAGTGTTTATGTAAACAGTATACTGCTGGAAACAGATTCTATATAAACGGTGCTCTACAGTAAACAGTGTTTATGTAAACAGTATACTGCTGGAAACAGATTCTATATAAACGATGCCCGACAGTAAATAGTGTTTATGTGAACGGTATACTGCTGGAAGCAGATTCTATATAAACGGTGCTCTCCAGTAAACAGTATTTATGTAAACAGTATACTGCTGGAAACAGATTCTATATAAACGGTGCTCTACAGTAAACAGTGTTTATGTAAACAGTATACTGCTGGAAACAGATTCTATATAAACGGTGCCTTACAGTAAACAGTATTTATGTAAGTGGTAAACGTATGGAAACAGATTCAATATAAACGATGCCCTACAGTCAACAGTGTTTATGTAAACAGTATACTGCTGGAAACAGATTCTATATAAACGGTGCTCTACAGTAAACAGTGTTTATGTAAACAGTATACTGCTGGAAACAGATTCTATATAAACGATGCCCTACAGTAAATAGTGTTTATGTGAACGGTATACTGCTGGAAGCAGATTCTATATAAACGGTGCTCTCCAGTAAACAGTATTTATGTAAACAGTATACTGCTGGAAACAGATTGTATATAAACGGTGCTCTACAGTAAACAGTGTTTATGTAAACAGTATACTGCTGGAAACAGATTCTATATAAACGGTGCTCTACAGTAAACAGTGTTTATGTGCAGTAAGATGTCATACAACACCAGGTTAAAGTCCAACAGGTTTGTTTCGATGTCATTAGCTTTCGGAGCGCTGCTCCTTCCTCAGGTGAATGAAGAGGTATGTTCCAGAAACACATATATAGACAAATTCAAACATGCCAAACAATGCATGGAATGCGACCATGAGCATGTGATTAAATCTTTACAGATCCAGAGATGGGGTGTCCCCAGGTTAAAGAGGTGTGAATTGCATCAAGCCAGGACAGTTGGTAGGATTTCGCAGGCCAGGTGGTGGGGGGTGAGTGTAATGCGACATGAATCCCAGGTCCCGGTTGAGGTCGCACTCATGTGTGCGGAACTTGGCTATAAGTTTATGCTCAGCGATTCTGCGTTGTCGCGGGTCCTGAAGGCCGCCTTGGAGAACGCTTACCCGGAGATCAGAGGCTGAATGCCCTTGACTGCTGAAGTGTTCCCCGACTGAATGGGAACATTCCTGCCTGGTGATTGTTGCGCGATGTCCGTTCATTCGTTGTCGCAGCGTCTGCATGGTCTCGCCAATGTACCACGCTTCGGGACATCCTTTCCTGCAGCGTATGAGGGAGACAACGTTGGCCGAAATCCTACCAACTGTCCTGGCTTGATGCAATTCACACCTCTTTAACCTGGAGTCACCCCATCTCTGGATCTGTAAAGATTTAATCACCCGTCATGGTCGCATTGCATGCATTGTTTGGCATCTTTGAATTTGTCTATATATGTGTTTCTGGAAAATACCTCTTCATTCACCTGAGGAAGGAGCAGCGCTCCGAAAGCTAGTGACATCGAAACAAACCTGTTGGACTTTAACCTGGAGTTGTAAGACTTCGTACTGTGCTCACCCCAGTCCAACGCCGGCATCTTCACATTGTGTTTATGTAAACAGTATACTGCTGGAAACTGATTCTATATAAACGATGCCCTACAGTAAACAACGTTTATGTAAACGGTACACTGCTGGAAACAGATTCTATATAAATTGTGCTCTACAGTATACACAGTTTATGAAAACGGTATACTGCTGGAAACAGATTCTATATAAACGGTGCTCTACAGTAAACAGTATTTATGTAAACAGTATACTGCTGGAAACAGATTCTATGTAAACGGTACCCTACAGTAAACAGTGTTTATGAAAACAGTATACTGCTGGAAACAGATTCTATGTAAACGTTGTTCTACAGTAAACATTGTTTATGTAACCAGTATACTGCTGGAAACAGATTCTATATAAACGGTGCTCTACAGTAAACAGTATTTATGTAAATGGTAAACTGCTGGAAACAGATTCTATATAAACGGTGCTCAACAGTAAACAGTGTTTGTGTAAACAGTATACTGCTGGAAACAGATTCTATATAAACGGTACCCTACAGTAAACAGTGTTTATGTAACCAGCATACTGCTGGAAACTGATTCTATATATACGGTGCGCTACAGTAAACAGTGTTTATGTAACCAGTATACTGCTGGAAACTGATTCTATATGAACGGTGCTCTACAGTAAACAGCATTTATGTAAACAGTATACTGCTGGAAACAGATTTTATATAAACGGTGCTCTACGGTAAACAGTGTTTATGTAAACAGTATACTGCTGGAAACAGATTCTATATAAACGGTGCCCTACAGTAAACAGTGTTTATGTAAACGGTATACTGCTGGAAACAGATTCTATATAAACGGTGCCCTACAGTAAACAGTGTTTATGTAAACAGTACACTGCTGGAAACTGGTTCTATATAAACGGTGCTCTACATTAAACAGTGTTTATGTAAACCGTATACAGCTGGAAACAGATTATATATAAACGGTGCTCTACAGTAATCAGTATTTATGTAAACGGTATACTGCTGGAAACAGATTATATTTAAAAGGTGCTCTACAGTAAACAATATTTATGTAAATGGTATACTGCTGGAAACAGATTCTATATAAACGGTGCCCTACAGTAATCAGTGTTTATGTAAACAGTATACTGCTGGAAACAGATTCTATATAAACGGTGCACTACAATAAACAGTGTTTATGTAAACGGTATACTGCTGGAACCAGATTCTATATAAACGGTGCCCTACAGTAAACAGTGTTTATGTATACAGTATTCTGCTGGAAACAGATTCTATATAAACGGTGTTCTACAGTAAACATTGTTTATGTAACCAGTATACTGCTGGAAACAGATTCTATATAAACGGTGCTCTACAGTAAACAGTATTTTTGTAAATGGTAAACTGCTGGAAACAGATTCTATATAAACGGTGCTCTACTGTAATCAGTGTTTATGTAAACAGTATACTGCTGGAAACAGATTCTATATAAACGGTGCTCTATAGTAAACAATATTTATGTAAATGGTAAACTGCTGGAAACAGATTCTATATAAACGGTGCCCTCCAGTAAACAGTGTTTATGTAACCAGCATACTTCTGGAAACTGATTCTATACAAACGGTGCGCTACAGTAAACAGTGTTTATGTAACCAGTATACTGCAGGAAACTGATTCTATATAAACGGTGCTCTACAGTAAACAGTATGTATGTAAACGGAATACTGCTGGAAACAGATTATATGTAAACGGTGCTCCACAGTAAACAGTATTTATGTAAATGGTATATTGCTGGAAACAGATTCTATGTAAACGGTGCCCTACAGTAAACAGTGTTTATGTAAACGGTATACTGCTGGAAACAGATTCTATATAAACGATGCCCTACAGCAAACAGTCTTTACGTAAACAGTATACTGCTGGAAACAGATTCTATATAAACGGTGCTCTACAGTAAACAGTGTTTATGTAACCAGTACACTGCTGGAAACAGATTCTATATAAACGGTGCTCTACGTAAACAGTAATTATGTAAATGGTAAACTGCTGGAAACAGATTATATATAAACGGTGCCCTACAGTAAACAGTGTATATGTAAACAGTATACTGCTGGAAACAGATTCTATATAAACGGTGCTCGACAGTAAACAGTATTTATGTAAATGGTAAACTGCTGGAAACAGATTCTATATTAACGGTGCTCTACACTAAACAGTGTTTATGTAAACAGTATGCTGCTTGAAACAGATTCTATATAAACGGTGCTCTACAGTAAACAGTGTTTATGTAAACAGTATACTGCTGGAAACAGATTCTATTGAAAAGGTGCCCTACAGTAAACAGTGTTTATGTAAACTATACTGCTGTAAACAGATTCTATATAAACGGTGCTCAACAGTAAACAGTGTTTATGTAAACAGTATACTGCTGGAAACAGATTATATATAAATGGTGCTCTATAGTAAACAGTATTTATGTAAATGGTAAACTGCTGGAAACAGGTTCTATATAAACGGTGCCCTACTTTAAACAGTGTTTATGTAACCAGAATGCTGCTGGAAACTGATTCTATATAAACGGTGCGCTACAGTAAACAGTGTTTATGTAACCAGTATACTTCTGGAAACTGATTCTATATAATCGGTGCTCTACAGTAAGCAGTATTTATGTAAACGAAAGGCTGCTGGAAACAGATTCTATATAAACGGTGCTCTACAGTAAACAGTATTTATGTAAATAGTATACTGCTGGAAATAGATTCTATATAAAAGGTGCTCTACGGTAAACAGTGTTTATGTAACCAGTACACTGCTGGAAACAGATTCTATATAAACGGTGCTCTACGTAAACAGTATTTATGTAAATGGTAAACTGCTGGAAACAGATTCTATATAAACGGTGCTCTACAGTAAACAGTGTTTATGTAAACAGTATACTGCTGGAAACAGATTCTATATAAACGGTGCTCTACAGTAAACAGTATTTATGTAAATTGTAAACTGCTGGAAACAGATTCTCTATAAACGGTGCCCTACTGTAAACAGTGTTTATGTAACCAGTACACTGCTGGAAACAGATTCTATATAAACGGTGCTCTACGTAAACAGTATTTATGTAAATGGTAAACTGCTGGAAACAGATTCTATATAATCGGTGCTCGACAGTAAACAGTGTTTATGTAAACAGTATACTGCTGGAAACAGATTCTATATAAACGATGCTCTACAGTAAACAGTGTTTATGTAACCAGTACACTGCTGGAAACAGATTCTATATAAACGCTGCTCTACGTAAACAGTACTTATGTAAATGGTAAACTGCTGGAAACAGATTCTATATAAACGGTGCTCTACAGTAAACAATGTTTATGTAAACAGTATACTGCTGGAAACAGATTCTATATAAACGGTGCTCTTCAGTAAACAGTATTTATGTAAATTGTAAACTGCTGGAAACAGATTCTATATAAATGGTGCCCTACAGTAAACAGTGTTTACGTAAACAGTACACTGCTGGAAACAGATTCTATATAAACGGTGCCCCACAGTAAACAGTGTATATGTAAACAGTATACTGCTGCAAACAGATTCTATATAAACGGTGCTCTATAGTAAACAGTATTTATGTAAATGGTGAACTGCTGGAAACAGATTCTATATAAACGGTGCCCTACAGTAAACACTGTGTATGTAACCAGCATACTGCTGGAAACAGATTCTATATAAAAGGTGCTCTACGGTAAACAGTGTTTATGTAACCAGTACACTGCTGGAAACAGATTCTATATAAACGGTGCTCTACGTAAACAGTATTTATGTAAATGGTAAACTGCTGGAAACAGATTCTATATAAACGGTGCTCGACAGTAAACAGTGTTTATGTAAACAGTATACTGCTGGAAACAGATTCTATATAAACGATGCTCTACAGTAAACAGTGTTTATGTAAACAGTATACTGCTGGAAACAGATTCTATATAAACGGTGCTCGACAGTAAACAGTGTTTATGTAAACAGTATACTGCTGGAAACAGATTCTATATAAACGATGCTCTACAGTAAACAGTGTTTATGTAACCAGTACACTGCTGGAAACAGATTCTATATAAACGCTGCTCTACGTAAACAGTACTTATGTAAATGGTAAACTGCTGGAAACAGATTCTATATAAACGGTGCCCTACAGTAAACAGTGTATATGTAAACAGTATACTGCTGGAAACAGATTCTATATAAACGGTGCTCTATAGTAAACAGTATTTATGTAAATGGTGAACTGCTGGAAACAGATTCTATATAAACGGTGCCCTACAGTAAACACTGTGTATGTAACCAGCATACTGCTGGAAACTGATTCTATATAAACGGTGCGCTACAGTAAACAGTGTTTATGTAACCAGTATACTGCTGGAAACTGATTCTATATAAACGGTGCTCTACAGTAAACAGTATTTATGTAAACGGAATACTGCTGGAAACAGATTCTATATAAACGGTGCTCTACGGTAAACAGTGTTTATGTAACCAGTGCACTGCTGGAAACAGATTCTATATAAACGGTGCTCTACATAAACAGTATTTATGTAAATGGTAAACTGCTGGAAACAGATTCTATATAAACGGTGCTCTACAGTAAACAGTGTTTATGTAAACAGTATACTGCTGGAAACAGATTCTATATAAACGGTGCTCTACAGTAAACAGTATTTATGTAAATTGTAAACTGCTGGAAACAGATTCTCTAAAAACGGTGCCCTACTGTAAACAGTGTTTATGTAACCAGTACACTGCTGGAAACAGATTCTATATAAACGGTGCTCTACGTAAACAGTATTTATGTAAATGGTAAACTGCTGGAAACAGATTCTATATAAACTGTGCTCTACAGTAAACAGTGTTTATGTAAACAGTATACTGCTGGAAACAGATTCTATATAAACGATGCTCTACAGTAAACGGTGTTTATGTAACCAGTACACTGCCGGAAACAGATTCTATATAAACGCTGCTCTACGTAAACAGTACTTATGTAAATGGTAAACTGCTGGAAACAGATTCTATATAAACGGTGCTCTACAGTAAACAATGTTTATGTAAACAGTATACTGCTGGAAACAGATTCTATATAAACGGTGCTCTTCAGTAAACAGTATTTATGTAAATTGTAAACTGCTGGAAACAGATTCTATATAAATGGTGCCCTACAGTAAACAGTGTTTACGCAAACAGTACACTGCTGGAAACAGATTCTATATAAACGGTGCCCTACAGTAAACAGTGTATATGTAAACAGTATACTGCTGGAAACAGATTCTATATAAACGGTGCTCTATAGTAAACAGTATTTATGTAAATGGTGAACTGCTGGAAACAGATTCTATATAAACGGTGCCCTACAGTAAACACTGTGTATGTAACCAGCATACTGCTGGAAACTGATTCTATATAAACGGTGCGCTACAGTAAACAGTGTTTATGTAACCAGTATACTGCTGGAAACTGATTCTATATAAACGGTGCTCTACAGTAAACAGTATTTATGTAAACGGAATACTGCTGGAAACAGATTCTATATAAACGGTGCTCTACGGTAAACAGTGTTTATGTAACCAGTGCACTGCTGGAAACAGATTCTATATAAACGGTGCTCTACATAAACAGTATTTATGTAAATGGTTAACTGCTGGAAACAGATTCTATATAAACGGTGCTCTACAGTAAACAGTGTTTATGTAAACAGTATACTGCTGGAAACAGATTCTATATAAACGGTGCTCTACAGTAAACACTATTTATGTAAATTGTAAACTGCTGGAAACAGATTCTCTAAAAACGGTGCCCTACTGTAAACAGTGTTTATGTAACCAGTACACTGCTGGAAACAGATTCTATATAAACGGTGCTCTACGTAAACAGTATTTATGTAAATGGTAAACTGCTGGAAACAGATTCTATATAAACTGTGCTCTACAGTAAACAGTGTTTATGTAAACAGTATACTGCTGGAAACAGATTCTATATAAACGGTGCTCTACAGTAAACAGTGTTTATGTAACCAGTACACTGCTGGAAACAGATTCTATATAAACGGTGCTCTACTTAAACAGTACTTATGTAAATGGTAAACTGCTGGAAACAGATTCTATATAAACGGTGCTGTACAGTAAACAATGTTTATGTAAACAGTTTTCTGCTGGAAACAGATTCTATCTAAACGGTGCTCTTCAGTAAACAGTATTTATGTAAATTGTAAACTACTGGAAACAGATTCTATATAAATGGTGCCCTACAGTAAACAGTGTTTATGTAAACAGTACACTGCTGGAAACAGATTCTATATAAACGGTGCCCTACAGTAAACAGTGTATATGAAAACAGTATACTGCTGGAAACAGATTCTATATAAATGGTGCTCTGCAGTAAACAGTATTTAAGTAAATGGTAAACTGCTGGAAACAGATTCTATATAAACGGTGCTCTACACTAAACAGTGTTTATGTAAACAGTATGCTGCTGGAAACAGGTTCTGTATAAACGGCGCTCAACAGTAAACAGTGTTTATGTAAACAGTATACTGCCGGAAACAGATTCTATATAAACGATGCTCTATAGTAAACAGTATTTATGTAAATGGTAAACTGCTGGGAACAGATTCTATATAAACGGTGCCCTACAGCAAACAGTGTTTATGTAAGCAGCATACTGCTGGAAACTGCTTCTATATAAACGGTGCGCTACAGTAAACAGTGTTTATGTAACCAGTTTACTGCTGGAAACTGATTCTATATAAACGGTGCTCTACAGTAAACAGTATTTATGTAAACGGAATACTGCTGGAAACAGATTCTATATAAACGGTGCTCTACAGTAAACAGTATTTATGTAAATGTTATACTGCTGGAAGCAGATTTTATATAAACGGTGCTCTACGGTAAACAGTGTTTATGTAACCAGTACACTGCTGGAAACATATTCTATATAAACGGTGCTCTACATAAACAGTATTTATGTAAATGGTACACTGCTGGAAACAGATTCTATATAAATGGTGCTCTACAGTATACACAGTTTATGAAAACGGTATACTGCTGGAAACAGATTCTATATAAACGGTGCTCTACAGTAAACAGTATTTATGTAAACGGAATTCTGCTGGAAACAGATTCTATATAAACGGTGCTCTACGGTAAACAGTGTTTATGTAACCAGTGCACTGCATGGAAACAGATTCTATATAAACGGTGCTCTACATAAACAGTATTTATGTAAATGGTAAACTGCTGGAAACAGATTCTATATAAACGGTGCTCTACAGTAAACAGTGTTTATGTAAACAGCATACTGCTGGAAACAGATTCTATATAAACGGTGCTCTACAGTAAACAGTATTTATGTAAATTGTAAACTGCTGGAAACAGATTCTCTAAAAACGGTGCCCTACTGTAAACAGTGTTTATGTAACCAGTACACTGCTGGAAACAGATTCTATATAAACGGTGCTCTACGTAAACAGTATTTATGTAAATGGTAAACTGCTGGAAACAGATTCTATATAAACTGTGCTCTACAGTAAACAGTGTTTATGTAAACAGTATACTGCTGGAAACAGATTCTATATAAACGGTGCTCTACAGTAAACAGTGTTTATGTAACCAGTACACTGCTGGAAACAGATTCTATATAAACGGTGCTCTACGTAAACAGTACTTATGTAAATGGTAAACTGCTGGAAACAGATTCTATATAAACGGTGCTGTACAGTAAACAATGTTTATGTAAACTGTTTTCTGCTGGAAACAGATTCTATCTAAACGGTGCTCTTCAGTAAACAGTATTTATGTAAATTGTAAACTACTGGAAACAGATTCTATATAAATGGTGCCCTGCAGTAAACAGTGTTTATGTAAACAGTGCACTGCTGGAAACAGATTCTATATAAACGGTGCCCTACAGTAAACAGTGTATATGTAAACAGTATACTGCTGGAAACAGATTCTATATAAATGGTGCTCTACAGTAAACAGTATTTAAGTAAATGGTAAACTGCTGGAAACAGATTCTATATAAACGGTGCTCTACACTAAACAGTGTTTATGTAAACAGTATGCTGCTGGAAACAGGTTCTGTATAAACGGCGCTCTACAGTAAACACTGTTTATGTAAACAGTATACTGCTGGAAACAGATTCTATATAAACGGTGCCCTTCAGTAAACCGTGTTTATGTAAACTGTATACTGCTGGAAACAGATTCTATATAAACGGTGCCCTACAGTAAACAGTGTTTATGTAAACTGTATACTGCTGGAAACAGATTCTATATAAACGGTGCTCAACAGTAAACAGTGTTTATGTAAACAGTATAGTGCTGGAAACAGATTCTATATAAACGATGCTCTATAGTAAACAGTATTTATGTAAATGGTAAACTGCTGGAAACAGATTCTATATAAACGGTGCCCTACAGTAAACAGTGTTTATGTAACCAGCATACTGCTGGAAACTGCTTCTATATAAACGGTGCGCTACAGTAAACAGTGTTTATGTAACCAGTATACTGCTGGAAACTGATTCTATATAAACGGTGCTCTACAGTAAACAGTATTTATGTAAACGGAATACTGCTGGAAACAGATTCTATATAAACGGTGCTCTACAGTAAACAGTATTTATGTAAATGTTATACTGCTGGAAGCAGATTTTATATAAACGGTGCTCTACGGTAAACAGTGTTTATGTAACCAGTACACTGCTGGAAACAGATTCTATATAAACGGTGCTCTACATAAACAGTATTTATGTAAATGGTACACTGCTGGAAACAGATTCTATATAAATGGTGCTCTACAGTATACACAGTTTATGAAAACGGTATACTGCTGGAAACAGATTCTATATAAACGGTGCTCGACAGTAAACAGTATTTATGTAAACAGTATACTGCTGGAAACTGATTCTATATATACGGTGCTCTACAGTAAACAGTGTTTATGTAACCAGTATACTGCTGGAAACTGATTTTATATGAACGGTGCTCTACAGTAAACAGTATTTATGTAAACAGTATACTGCTGGAAACAGATTTTATATAAACGGTGCTCTACGGTAAACAGTGTTTATGTAAACAGTATACTGCTGGAAACAGATTCAATATAAACGGTGCCCTACAGTAAACAGTGTTTATGTAAACAGTATACTGCTGGAAACTGATTCTATTTTCACGGTGCTCTACATTAAACAGTGTTTATGTAAACAGTATACTGCTGGAAACAGATTCTATATAAACGGTGCTCGACAGTAATCAGTATTTATGTAAATTGTAAACTGCTGGAAACAGATTCTATATAAACGGTGCCCTACAGTAAACAGTGTTTATGTAAACAGTATACTGCTGGAAACAGATTCTATATAAACGGTGCCCTACAGTAAACATTATTTATGTAAATGGTAAACTGCTGAAAACAGATTCTATATAAATGGTGCTCTACACTAAACAGTGTTTATGTAAACAGTATGCTGCTGGAAACAAATTATATATAAACGGTGCTCGACAGTAAATAGTGTTTATGTAAACAGAATACTGCTGGAAACATATTCTATATAAACGGTGCCCTACAGTAAACAGTATTTATGTAAACAGTATACCGCTGGAAACAGATTCTATATAAACGGTGCCTTACAGTAAACAGTATTTATGTAAGTGGTAAACGTATGGAAACAGATTCAATATAAACGATGCCCTACAGTCAACAGTTTTTATGTAAACAGTCTACTGCTGTAAACAGATTCTATATAAACGGTGCTCTACAGTAAACAGTGTTTATTTAAACAGTATACTGCTGGAAACAGATTCTAAATAAACGGTGCTCTACAGTAAACAGTGTTTATGTAAACAGTATACTGCTGGAAACAGATTCTATATAAACGGTGCTCTACAGTAAACAGTGTTTATGTGCAGTAAGATGTCATACAACACCAGGTGAAAGTCCAACAGGTTTGTTTCGATGTCACTAGCTTTCGGAGCGCTGCTCCTTCCTCAGGTGAATGAAGAGGTTTGTTCCAGAAACACATATACAGACAAATTCAAAGATGCCAAACAATGCATGGAATGCGACCACGAGCAGGTGATTAAATCTTTACAGATCCAGAGATGGGGTGTCCCCAGGTTAAAGAGATGTGAATTGCATCAAGCCAGGACAGTTGGTAGGATTTCGCAGGCCAGGTGGTGGGGGGTGAGTGTAATGCGACATGAATCCCAGGTCCCGGTTGAGGCCGCACTCATGTGTGCGGAACTTGGCTATAAGTTTATGCTCAGCGATTCTGCGTTGTCGCGGGTCCTGAAGGCCGCCTTGGAGAACGCTTACCCGGAGATCAGAGGCTGAATGCCCTTGACTGCTGAAGTGTTCCCCGACTGAAAGGGAACATTCCTGCCTGGTGATTGTTGCGCGATGTCCGTTCATTCGTTGTCGCAGCGTTTGCATGGTCTCGCCAATGTACCACGCTTCGGGACATCCTTTCCTGCAGCGTTTGAGGGAGACAACGTTGGCCGAAATCCTACCAACTGTCCTGGCTTGATGCAACTCACACCTCTTTAACATGGGGTCACCCCATCTCTGGATCTGTAAAGATTTAATCACCCGCTAATGGTCGCATTGCATGCATTGTTTGGCATCTTTGAATTTGTCTACATATGTGTTTATGGAACATACCTCTTCATTCACCTGAGGAAGGAGCAGCGCTCCGAAAGCTAGTGACATCGAAACAAACCTGTTGGACTTTAACCTGGTGTTGTAAGACTTCGTACTGTGCTCACCCCAGTCCAACGCCGGCATCTCCACATTGTGTTTATGTAAACAGTATACTGCTGGAAACTGATTCTATATAAACGATGCCCTACAGTAAACAACGTTTATGTAAACGGTACACTGCTGGAAACAGATTCTATATAAATTGTGCTCTACAGTATACACAGTTTATGAAAACGGTATGCTGCTGGAAACAGATTCTATATAAACGGTGCTCTACAATAAACAGTATTTATGTAAACAGTATACTGCTGGAAACAGATTCTATATAAACGTTGCTCTACGGTAAACAGTGTTTATGTAAACAGTATACTGCTGGAAACAGATTCTATATAAACGGTACCCTACAGTAAACAGTGTTTATGTAAACGGTATACAGCTGGAAACATATTCTATATAAACGGAACCCTACAGTAAACAGTGTTTATGAAAACAGTATGCTGCTGGAAACAGATTCTATATAAACGGTGTTCTACAGTAAACATTGTTTATGGAACCAGTATACTGCTGGAAACAGATTCTATATAAACGGTGCTCTACAGTAAACAGTATTTATGTAAATGGTAAACTGCTGGAAACAGATTCTATATAAACGGTGCTCTACAGTAAACAGTGTTTATGTAAACAGTATACTGCTGGAAACAGATTCTATATAAACGGTGCTCTATAGTAAACAATATTTATGTAAATGGTAAACTGCTGGAAACAGATTCTATATAAACGGTGCCCTACAGTAAACAGTGTTTATGTAACCAGCATACTGCTGGAAACTGATTCTATATATACGGTGCGCTACAGTAAACAGTGTTTATGTAACCAGTATACTGCTGGAAACTGATTCTATATGAACGGTGCTCTACAGTAAACAGTATTTATGTAAACAGTATACTGCTGGAAACAGATTTTATATAAACGGTGCTCTACGGTAAACAGTGTTTATGTAAACAGTATACTGCTGGAAACAGATTCTATATAAACGGTGCCCCACAGTAAACACTGTTTATGTAAACGGTATACTGCTGGAAACAGATTCTATAAAAAAAGACGGTGCTCTACAGTAAACAGTATTTATGTAAATGGTATACTGCTGGAAACAGATTCTATATAAACGGTGCCCGACGGTAAACACTGTTTATGTAAACAGCATACTGCTGGAAACTGATTCTATATATACGGTGCGCTACAGTAAACAGTGTTTATGTAACCAGTATACTGCTGGAAACTGGTTCTATATGAACGGTGCTCTACAGTAAACAGTATTTATGTAAACAGTATACTGCTGGAAACAGATTTTATATAAAAGGTGCTCTACGGTAAACAGTGTTTATGTAAACAGTATACTGCTGGAAACAGATTCTATATAAACAGTGCTCTACAGTCAACAGTGTTTATCTAAACAGTATACTGCTGGAAACAGATTCTATAAAAAAAGACGGTGCTCTACAGTAAACAGTATTTATGTAAATGGTATACTGCTGGAAACAGATTCTATATGAACGGTGCCCTACGGTAAACAGTGTTTATGTAACCAGCATATTGCTGGAAACTGATTCTATATAAACAGTGCTCTACAGTAAACAGTATTTATGTAAACAGTATACTGCTGGAAACAGATTCTATATAAACGGTGCTCTACAGGAAACAGTGTTTATGTAAACAGTATACTGCTGGAAACAGTTTCTATATAAACGGTGCCCTACAGTAAACAGTGTTTATGTAAACGGTATACTGCTGGAAACAGGTTGTATATAAACGGAGCCCTACATTAAACAGTGTTTATGTAACCAGTATACTGCTGGAAACGGATTATATATAAATGGTGCCCTACAGTAAACCGTGGTTATGTAACCAGCATACTGCTGGAAATTGATTCTATATAAATGGTGCGCTACAGTAAACAGTGTTTATATAACCAGTATATTGCTGGAAAATGATTCTGTATAAACGGTGCTCTACAGTAAACAGTATTTATGTAAACGGTATACTGCTGGAAACAGATTATATTTAAAAGGTGCTCTACAGTAAACAATATTTATGTAAATGGTAGACTGCTGGAAACAGATTCTATATAAACGGTGCCCTACAGTAAACAGTGTTTATGTAACCAGTGCTCTGCTGGAAACAGATTCTATATAAACGGTGTTCTACAGTAAACCTTGTTTATGTAACCAGTAGACTGCTGGAAACAGATTCTATATAAATGGTGCTCTACAGTAAACAGTATTTATGTAAATGGTAAACTGCTGGAAACAGATTCTATATAAACGGTGCTCTACAGTAATCAGTGTTTATGTAAACAATGTACTGCTGGAAACAGATTCTATATAAACGGTGCTCTAGAGTAAACAATATTTATGTAAATGGTAAACTGCTGGAAACAGATTCTATAGAAACGGTGCCCTACAGTAAACAGTGTTTATGTAACCAGCATACAGTTGGAAACTGATTCTATATAAACGGTGCGCTACAGTAAACAGTGTGTATGTAACCAGTATACTGCTGGAAACTGATTCTATATAAACGGTGCTCTACAGTAAACAGTATGTATGTAAACGGAATACTGCTGGAAACAGATTCTATGTAAACGGTGCTCTACAGTAAACAGTATTTATGTAAATGGTTTAATGCTGGAAACAGATTCTATATAAACGGTGCTCTATAGTAAACAATATTTATGTAAATGGTTAACTGCTGGAAACATATTCTATATAAACGGTGCCCTACAGGAAACAGTGTTTATGTAAACAGTATACTGCTGGAAACAGATTCTATATAAACGGTGCCCTACAGTAAACAGTGCTTATGTAAACGGTATAATGCTGGAAACAGAATCTATATCAACGGTGCCCGACAGCAAACAGTCTTTATGTAAACAGTATACTGCTGGAAACAGAATCTATATAAACGGTGCTCTACAGTAAACAGTGTTTATGTAACCAGTACACTGCTGGAAACAGATTCTATATAAACGGTGCTCTACGTAAACAGTACTTATGTAAATGGCGAACTGCTGGAAACAGATTCTATATAAACGGTGAACTACGTAAACAGTACTTATGTAAATGGTAAACTGCTGGAAACAGATTCTATATAAACGGTGCTCTACAGTAAACAATGTTTATGTAAACAGTACACTGCTGGAAACAGATTCTATATAAATGGTGCCCTACAGTAAACAGTGTATATGTAAACAGTATACTGCTGGAAACAGATTCTATATAAACGGTGCTCTACAGTAAACCGTATTTATGTAAACGTTAAACTGCTGGAAACAGATTCCATATTAACGGTGCTCTACACTAAACAGTGTTTATGTAAACAGTAGGCTGCTTGAAACAGATTCTATATAAACGGTGCTCTACAGTAAACAGTGTTTATGTAAACAGTATACTGCTGGAAACAGATTCTATATAAACGGTGCCCTACAGTAAACAGTGTTTATGTAAACTATACTGCTGGAAACAGATTCTATATAAACGGTGCTCAACAGTAAACAGTGTTTATGTAAACTGTATACTGCTGGAAACAGATTATATATAAACTGTGCTCTATAGTAAACAGTATTTATGTAAATGGTAAACTGCTGGAAACAGATTCTATATAAGCGGTGCCCTCCAGTAAACAGTGTTTATGTAACCAGCATGCTGCTGGAAACTGATCCTAGATAAACGGTGCGCTACAGTAAACAGTGTTTATGTAACCAGTATACTGCTGGAAACAGATTCTATATAATCGGTGCTCTACAGTAAGCAGTATTTATGTAAACGGAATACTGCTGGAACAGATTCTATATAAACGGTGCTCTACAGTAAACAGTATTTATGTAAATAGTATACTGCTGGAAACAGATTCTATATAAACGGTGCTCTACGGTAAACAGTGTTTATGTAACTAGTACACTGCTGGAAACAGATTCTATATAAACGGTGCTCTGCGTAAACAGTATTTATGCAAATTGTAAGCTGCTGGAAACAGATTCTATATAAACGGTGCTCTACAGTAAACAGTGTTTATGTAAACAGTATACTGCTGGAAACAGATTCTATATAAACGGTGCTCTACAGTTAACTGTATTTATGTAAATTGTAAACTGCTGGAAACAGATTCTCTATAAACGGTGCCCTACTGTAAACAGTGTTTATGTAGCCAGTCACTGCTGGAAACAGATTCTATATAAACGGTTCTCTCCGTAAACAGTATTTATGTAAATGGTAAACTGCTGGAAACAGATTCTATATAAACGGTGCTCTACAGTAAACAGTGTTTATGTAAACAGTATACTGCTGGAAACAGATTCTATATAAACGGTGCTCTACAGTAAACTCTGTTTATGTAACCAGTACACTGCTGGAAACAGATTCTATATAAACGGTGCTCTACGTAAACAGTACTTATGTAAATGGTAAACTGCTGGAAACAGATTCTATATAAACGGTGCTCTACAGTAAACAATGTTTATGTAAATAGTATACTGCTGGAAACAGATTCTATATAAACGGTGCTCTTCAGTAAACAGTATTTATGTAAATTGTAAACTGCTGGAAACAGATTCTATATAAATGGTGCCCTACAGTAAACAGTGTTTATGTAAACAGTACACTGCTGGAAACAGATTCTACATAAATGGTGCTCTACAGTAAACAGTATTTAAGTAAATGGTAAACTGCTGGAAACAGATTCTATATAAACGGTGCTCTACACTAAACAGCGTTTATGTAAACAGTATGCTGCTGTAAACAGATTCTATATAAACGGTGCTCTACAGTAAACACTGTTTATGTAAAGAGTATGCTGCTGGAAACAGATTCTATATAAACGGTGCCCTACTATAAACAGTGTTTATGTAACCAGTACACTGCTGGAAACAGATTCTATATAAACGGTGCTCTAGGTAAACAGTATTTATGTAAATGGTAAACTGCTGGAAACAGATTCTATATAAACGGTGCTCAACAGTAAACAGTGTTTTTGTAAACAGTATACTGCTGGAAACAGATTCTATATAAACGGTGCTCTATAGTAAACAGTATTTTTGTAAATGGTAAACTGCTGGAAACAGATTCTATATAAACGGTGCCCTACAGTAAACAGTGTGTATGTAACAAGCATACTGCTGGAAACTGATTCTCTCTAAATGGTGCGCTACAGTAAACAGTGTTTATGTAACCAGTATACTGCTGGAAACTGATTCTATATAAATGGTGCCCTACAGTAAACAGTGTTTATGTAAACTGTATACTGCTGGAAACAGATTCTATATAAACGGTGCTCTACAGTAAACAGTATTTATGTAAACGGAATACTGCTGGAAACAGATTCTATATAAACGGTGCTCTCCGTAAACAGTATTTAAGTAAATGGTAAACTGCTGGAAACAGATTCTATATAAACGGTGCTCTACAGTAAACAATGTTTATGTAAAAATATACTGCTGGAAACAGATTCTATATAAACGGTGCTGTTCAGTAAATAGTATTTATGTAAATTGTAAACTGCTGGAAACAGATTCTATATAAATGGTGCCCTACAGTAAACATTGTTTATGTAAACAGTACACTGCTGGAAACAGATTCTATATAAATGGTGCTCTACAGTAAACAGTATTTAAGTAAATGGTAAACTGCTGGAAACAGATTCTATATAAACGGTGCTCTACACTAAACAGTGTTTATGTAAACAGTATGCTGCTGGAAACAGATTCTATATAAACGGTGCTCTACAGTAAACACTGTTTATGTAAACAGTATGCTGCTGGAAACAGATTCTATATAAACGGTGCCCTACTGTAAACAGTGTTTATGTAACCAGTGCACTGCTGGAAACAGATTCTATATAAACGGTGCTCTAGGTAAACAGTATTTATGTAAATGGTAAACTGCTGGAAGCAGATTCTATATAAACGGTGCTCAACAGTAAACAGTGTTTATGTAAACAGCATACTGCTGGAAACAGATTCTATATAAACTGTGCTCTATAGTAAACAGTATTTTTGTAAATGGTAAACTGCTGGAAACAGATTATATATAAACGGTGCCCTACAGTAAACAGTGTGTATGTAACCAGCATACTGCTGGAAACTGATTCTCTCTAAATGGTGCGCTACAGTAAACAGTGTTTATGTAACCAGTATACTGCTGTAAACTGATTCTATATAAACGGTGCCCTACAGTAAACAGTGTTTATGTAAACTGTATACTGCTGGAAACAGATTCTATATAAACGGTGCTCTACAGTAAACAGTATTTATGTAAACGGAATACTGCTGGAAACAGATTTTATATAAATGGTGCTCGACGGTAAACAGTGTTTATGTAACCAGTACACTGCTGGAAACAGATTCTATATAAACGGTGCTCTACATAAACAGTATTTCTGTAAATGGTAAACTGCTGGAAACAGATTCTAGATAAACAGTGCTCTAGTAAACAGTGTTTATGTAAACAGTATACTGCTGGAAACAGATTCTATATAAACGGTGCTCTGCGTAAACAGTATTTATGTAAATGGTAAACTGCTGGAAACAGATTCTATAGAAACGGTGCCCTACAGTAAACAGTGTTTATGTAACCAGCATACAGTTGGAAACTGATTCTATATAAACGGTGCGCTACAGTAAACAGTGTGTATGTAACCAGTATACTGCTGGAAACTGATTCTATATAAACGGTGCTCTACAGTAAACAGTATGTATGTAAACGGAATACTGCTGGAAACAGATTCTATGTAAACGGTGCTCTACAGTAAACAGTATTTATGTAAATGGTTTAATGCTGGAAACAGATTCTATATAAACGGTGCTCTATAGTAAACAATATTTATGTAAATGGTTAACTGCTGGAAACAGATTCTATATAAACGGTGCCCTACAGGAAACAGTGTTTATGTAAACAGTATACTGCTGGAAACAGATTCTATATAAACGGTGCCCTACAGTAAACAGTGCTTATGTAAACGGTATACTGCTGGAAACAGAATCTATATCAACGGTGCCCGACAGCAAACAGTCTTTATGTAAACAGTATACTGCTGGAAACAGAATCTATATAAACGGTGCTCTACAGTAAACAGTGTTTATGTAACCAGTACACTGCTGGAAACAGATTCTATATAAACAGTGCTCTACGTAAACAGTACTTATGTAAATGGTAAACTGCTGGAAACAGATTCTATATAAACGGTGCTCTACGTAAACAGTACTTATGTAAATGGTAAACTGCTGGAAACAGATTCTATATAAACGGTGCTCTACAGTAAACAATGTTTATGTAAACAGTACACTGCTGGAAACAGATTCTATATAAATGGTGCCCTACAGTAAACAGTGTATATGTAAACAGTATACTGCTGGAAACAGATTCTATATAAACGGTGCTCTACAGTAAACCGTATTTATGTAAACGTTAAACTGCTGGAAACAGATTCCATATTAACGGTGCTCTACACTAAACAGTGTTTATGTAAACAGTAGGCTGCTTGAAACAGATCCTATAAAAACGGTGCTCTACAGTAAACAGTGTTTATGTAAACAGTATACTGCTGGAAACAGATTCTATATAAACGGTGCCCTACAGTAAACAGTGTTTATGTAAACTGTATACTGCTGGAAACAGATTATATATAAACTGTGCTCTATAGTAAACAGTATTTATGTAAATGGTAAACTGCTGGAAACAGATTCTATATAAGCGGTGCCCTCCAGTAAACAGTGTTTATGTAACCAGCATGCTGCTGGAAACTGATCCTATATAAACGGTGCGCTACAGTAAACAGTGTTTATGTAACCAGTATACTGCTGGAAACTGATTCTATATAATCGGTGCTCTACAGTAAGCAGTATTTATGTAAACGGAATACTGCTGGAAACAGATTCTATATAAATGGTGCTCTACAGTAAACAGTATTTATGTAAATAGTATACTGCTGGAAACAGATTCTATATAAACGGTGCTCTACGGTAAACAGTGTTTATGTAACTAGTACACTGCTGGAAACAGATTCTATATAAACGGTGCTCTACAGTTAACTGTATTTATGTAAATTGTAAACTGCTGGAAACAGATTCTCTATAAACGGTGCCCTACTGTAAACAGTGTTTATGTAGCCAGTACACTGCCGGAAACAGATTCTATATAAACGGTGCTCTCCGTAAACAGTATTTATGTAAATGGTAAACTGCTGGAAACAGATTCTATATAAACGGTGCTCTACAGTAAACAGTGTTTATGTAAACAGTATACTGCTGGAAACAGATTCTATATAAACGGTGCTCTACAGTAAACACTGTTTATGTAACCAGTACACTGCTGGAAACAGATTCTATATAAACGGTGCTCTACGTAAACAGTACTTATGTAAATGGTAAACTGCTGGAAACAGATTCTATATAAACGGTGCTCTACAGTAAACAATGTTTATGTAAATAGTATACTGCTGGAAACAGATTCTATATAAACGGTGCTCTTCAGTAAACAGTATTTATGTAAATTGTAAACTGCTGGAAACAGATTCTATATAAATGGTGCCGTACAGTAAACAGTGTTTATGTAAACAGTACACTGCTGGAAACAGATTCTACATAAATGGTGCTCTAGGTAAACAGTATTTATGTAAATGGTAAACTGCTGGAAACAGATTCTATATAAACGGTGCTCAACAGTAAACAGTGTTTATGTAAACAGTATACTGCTGGAAACAGATTCTATATAAACGGTGCTCTATAGTAAACAGTATTTTTGTAAATGGTAAACTGCTGGAAACAGATTCTATATAAACGGTGCCCTACAGCAAACAGTGTGTATGTAACCAGCATACTGCTGGAAACTGATTCTCTCTAAATGGTGCGCTACAGTAAACAGTGTTTATGTAACCAGTATACTGCTGTAAACTGATTCTATATAAACGGTGCCGTACAGTAAACAGTGTTTATGTAAACTGTATACTGCTGGAAACAGATTCTATATAAACGGTGCTCTACTGTAAACAGTATTTATGTAAACGGAATACTGCTGGAAACAGATTTTATATAAATGGCGCTCTACGGTAAACAGTGTTTATGTAACCAGTACACTGCTGGAAACAGATTCTATATAAATGGTGCCCTACAGTAAACAGTGTTTATGTAAACTGTATACTGCTGGAAACAGATTCTATATAAACGGTGCTCTACAGTAAACAGTATTTATGTAAACGGAATACTGCTGGAAACAGATTCTATATAAACGGTGCTCTCCGTAAACAGTATTTAAGTAAATGGTAAACTGCTGGAAACAGATTCTATATAAACGGTGCTCTACAGTAAACAATGTTTATGTAAATAGTATACTGCTGGAAACAGATTCTATATAAACGGTGCTCTTCAGTAAACAGTATTTATGTAAATTGTAAACTGCTGGAAACAGATTCTATATAAATGGTGCCCTACAGTAAACATTGTTTATGTAAACAGTACACTGCTGGAAACAGATTCTATATAAATGGTGCTCTACAGTAAACAGTATTTAAGTAAATGGTAAACTGCTGGAAACAGATTCTATATAAACGGTGCTCTACACTAAACAGTGTTTATGTAAACAGTATGCTGCTGGAAACAGATTCTATATAAACGGTGCTCGACAGTAAACACTGTTTATGTAAACAGTATGCTGCTGGAAACAGATTCTATATAAACGGTGCCCTACTGTAAACAGTGTTTATGTAACCAGTGCACTGCTGGAAACAGATTCTATATAAACGGTGCTCTAGGTAAACAGTATTTATGTAAATGGTAAACTGCTGGAAGCAGATTCTATATAAACGGTGCTCAACAGTAAACAGTGTTTATGTAAACAGTATACTGCTGGAAACAGATTCTATATAAACGGTGCTCTATAGTAAACAGTATTTTTGTAAATGGTAAACTGCTGGAAACAGATTCTATATAAACGGTGCCCTACAGCAAACAGTGTGTATGTAACCAGCATACTGCTGGAAACTGATTCTCTCTAAATGGTGCGCTACAGTAAACAGTGTTTATGTAACCAGTATACTGCTGTAAACTGATTCTATATAAACGGTGCCGTACAGTAAACAGTGTTTATGTAAACTGTATACTGCTGGAAACAGATTCTATATAAACGGTGCTCTACAGTAAACAGTATTTATGTAAACGGAATACTGCTGGAAACAGATTTTATATAAATGGCGCTCTACGGTAAACAGTGTTTATGTAACCAGTACACTGCTGGAAACAGATTCTATATAAACGGTGCTCTACATAAACAGTATTTCTGTAAATGGTAAACTGCTGGAAACAGATTCTCGATAAACAGTGCTCTAGCAAACAGTGTTTATGTAAACAGTATACTGCTGGAAACAGATTCTAAAGAAACGGTGCTCTACGTAAACAGTATTTATGTAAATGGTAAACTGCTGGAAACAGATTCTATATAAACAGTGCCCTACAGTAAACAGTGTTTATGTAAACATTATACTGCTGGAAACAGATTCTATATAAACGGTGCCCTACAGTAAATAGTGTTTATGTAAACGGTATACTGCTGGAAACAGAATCTATATCAACGGTGCCCTACAGCAAACAGTCTTTATGTAAACAGTATACTGCTGGAAACAGATTCTATATAAACGGTGCTCTACAGTAAACAGTGTTTATGTAAACAGTATACTGCTGAAAACAGATTCTATATAAACGGTGCCCTACAGTAAACAGTGTTTATGTAAACTATACTGCTGGAAACAGATTCTATATAAACGGTGCTCAACAGTAAACAGTGTTTATGTAAACAGGATACTGCTGGAAACAGATTATATATAAACGGTGCTCTATAGTAAACAGTATTTATGTAAATGGTAAACTGCTGGAAACAGATTCTATATAAGCGGTGCTCTCCAGTAAACAGTGTTTATGTAACCAGCATGCTGCTGGAAACTGATTCTATATAAACGGTGCACTACAGTAAACAGTGTTTATGTAACCAGTATACTGCTGGAAACTGATTCTATATAAACGGTGCGCTACAGTAAACAGTGTTTATGTAACCAGTATACTGCTGGAAACTGATTCTATATATTCGGTGCTCTACAGTAAGCAGTATTTATGTAAACGGAAGACTGCTGGAAACAGATTCTGTATAAACGGTGCCCTACAGTAAATAGTGTTTATGTAAACTGTATACTGCTGGAAACAGATTCTATATAAACGGTGTTCTACGGTAAACAGTGTTTATGTAACCAGTACACTGCTGGAAACAGATTCTATATAAACGGTGCTCTACGTAAACAGTATTTATGCAAATGGTAAACTGCTGGAAACAGATTCTATATAAACCGTGCTCTACAGTAAACAGTGTTTATGTAAACAGTATACTGCTGGAAACAGATTCTATATAAACGGTGCTCTACAGTTAACAGTATTTATGTAAATTGTAAACTGCTGGAAACAGATTCTCTATAAACGGTGCCCTACTGTAAACAGTGTTTATGTAACCAGTACACTGCTGGAAACAGATTCTATATAAACGGTGCTGTACAGTAAACAGTGTTTATGTAACCAGTACACTGCTGGAAACAGATTCTTTATAAACGGTGCTCAACGTAAACAGTACTTATGTAAATGGTAAACTGCTGGAAACAGATTCTATATAAACGGTGCTCTACAGTAAACAATGTTTATGTAAACAGTATACTGCTGGAAACAGAATCTATATAAACGGTGCTCTTCAGTAAACAGTATTTATGTAAATTGTAAACTGCTGGAAACAGATTCTATATAAATGGTGCTCTACAGTAAACAGTGTTTATGTAAACAGTACACCGCTGGAAACAGATTCTATATAAACGGTGCCCTACAGTAAACAGTGTATATGTAAACAGTATACTGCTGGAAACAGATTCTATATAAATGGTGCTCTACAGTAAACAGTATTTAAGTAAATGGTAAACTGCTGGAAACAGATTCTATATGAACGGTGCTCTACACTAAACAGTGTTTATGTAAACAGTATGCTGCAGGAAACAGATTCTATATAAACGGTGCTCTACAGTAAACACTGTTTATGTAAACAGTATACTGCTGGAAACAGATTCTATATAAACGGTGCCCTACAGTAAACAGTGTTTATGTAAACTGTATACTGCTGGAAACAGATTCTATATAAACGGTGCGCTACAGTAAACAGTGTTTATGTAACCAGTATACTGCTGGAAACTGATTCTATATAAACGGTGCGCTACAGTAAACAGTATTTATGTAAACGGAATACTGCTGGAAACAGATTCTATATAAACGGTGCTCTACAGTAAACAGTATTTATGCAAATGGTATACTGCTGGAAACTGATTTTATATAAACGGTGCTCTACGGTAAACAGTGTTTATGTAACCAGTACACTGCTGGAAACAGATTATATTTAAACGGTGCTCTACATAAACAGTATTTATGTAAATGGTAAACTGCTGGAAACAGATTCTATATAAACAGTGCTCTACAGTAAACAGTGTTTATGTAACCAGTATACTGCTGGAAACAGATTCTATATAAACGGTGCCCTACAGTAAACAGTGTTTATGTAAACAGTATACTGCTGGAAACAGATTCTATATAAACGGTGCTCTACAGTAAACAGTATTTATGTAAATGGTAAACTGCTGGAAACAGATTCTATATAAACGGTGCTCTACACTAAACAGTGTTTATGTAAACAGTATGCTGCTGGAAACAGATTCTATATAAACGGTGCTCTACAGTAAACAGTGTTTATGTGCAGTAAGAAGTCTTACAACACCAGGTGAAAGTCCAACAGGTTTGTTTCGATGTCACTAGCTTTCGGAGCGCTGCTCCTTCCTCAGATGAATGAAGAGGTATGTTCCAGAAACACATATATAGACAAATTACATGAACATTGTTTACTGTAAGCACCGATTATATAGAATCTGTTTCCAGCAGTATACTGTTTACATAAACACTGTTTACTGTAGAGCACCGTTTATATAGAATCAGTTTCCAGCAGTATACTGGTTACATAAACACTGTTTACTGGAGCGCACCGTTTATATAGAATCAGTTTCCAGCAGTTTACCATTTACATAAATACTGTTTACTGTAGAGCACCGTTTATATAGAATCTTTTTCCAGCAGTATACTGGTTCCATAAACATTGTTTACTGTAAGCACCGATCATATAGAATCTGTTTCCAGCAGTATACTGTTTAAATAATCACTGTTTACCGTAGAGCACCGTTTATATAGAATCTGTTTCCAGCAGTATACCGTTTACATAAATACTGTTTACTGTAGAGCACCGTTTATATAGAATCAGTTTCCAGCAGTATACTGGTTACATAAACACTGTTTACTGGAGCGCACTGTTTATATAGAATCAGTTTCCAGCAGTTTACCATTTACATAAATACTGTTTACTGTAGTGCACCGTTAATATAGAATCTGTTTCCAGCAGTATACTGTTTACATAAACACTGTTTACTGTAGGGCACCGTTTATATAGAGTCTGTTTTCAGCAGTTTACCGTTTACATTAACACTGTTTACTGTAGGGCACCCTTTATATAGAATCTGTTTCCAGCAGTATACTGTTTACATAAACACTGTTTACTGTAGAGCACCGTTTATATAGATTCTGTTTCCAGCAGTTTTCCATTTGCATAAATACTGTTTACTGTAGAGCACCGTTTATATAGAATCTGTTTCTTGCAGTATACTGGTGACATAAACACTGTTTACTGTGGAACACCGTTTATATTGAATCTGTTTCCAGCAGTATACTGTTTACATAAACACTGTTTACTGTAGGGCACCGTTTATATAGAATCTGTTTCCAGCAGTATGCCGTTTACATAAACACTGTTTACTGTCGGGCACCGTTTATATAGAATCTGTTTCCAGCTGTATAGTGTTTACATAAACACTGTTTACTGGAGGGAACCGTTTATATAGAATCTGTTTCCAGCAGTATACCGTTTACATAAACACTGTTTACCGTAGAGCACCCTTTATATAGAATCTGCTTCCAGCAGTGTACCATTTACATAAAAATAGTTTATTGTAGAGCACCGTTTATATAGAATCAGTTTCCAGAACTTTACCGTTTACATACATACTGTTTACTGCAGAGCACCGTTTATATATAATCAGTTTCCAGCAGTATACTGGTTACATAAACACTGTTTACTGAAGGGCACCGTTTATATAGAATCAGTTTCCAGCAGTATGCTGGTTACATAAACACTATTTACTGTAGGGCACCGTTTATATATAATCAGCTTCCAGCAATATACTGGTTACACAAACACTGTTTAATGTAGGGCACCGTTTACATACAATCTGTTTCCAGCAGTATACCGTTTAGATAAACACTGTTTACTGTAGGGCACCGTTTATATAGAATCTGTTTCCAGCAGTATACTGTTTACATAAACGCTGTTTACTGTAGGGCACCGTTTATATAGAATCTGTTTCCAGCAGTATACTGTTTACATAAACGCTGTTTACTGTAGGGCTCCGTTTATATAGAATCGGTTTCCAGCAGTTTACTGTTTACATAAATACTGTTTACTGTAGAGCACCGTTTTTATAGAATCTGTTTCCAGCATTTTACCATTTACATAAATACTGTTTACTGTAGAGCACCGTTTATATGGAATCTATTTCCAGCAGTATACCGTTTACATAACACTGTTTACTGTAGAGCACCGTTTATATATAATCTGTTTCCAGCAGTATACTGTTTACATAAATACTGTTTACTGTAGACCACCGTTGATATGGAATCTGCTTCCAGCAGTATACCGTTTACATAAACACTGTTTACTGAAGAGCACCGTTTATATAGAATCTGTTTCCAGCATTTTACTATTTACATAAATACTGTTTACAGTAGGGCACCGTTTATATAGAATTTGTTTCCGGCAGTATACCGTTTACATAAACACTGTTTACTGTAGAGCACCGTTTACATAGAATCTGTTTCCAGCAGTATGTCGTTTATATAAACACTGTTTACTGTAGGGCACCGTTTATATAGAATCTGTTTCCAGCAGTATATTGTTTACATAAACACTGTTTACTGTAGGGCACCGTTTATATAGAATCTGTTTCCAGCAGTATACTGTTTACATAAACAATGATTGCTGTAGAGCACCGTTTATATAGAATCTGTATCCAGCATTTTACAATTTACATAAACACTGTTTACTGTAGAGCACCGTTTATATAGAATCTGTTTCCAGCAGTATACTGTTTACATAAACACTGTTTACTGGAGAGCACCGTTTATATAGAATCTGTTTACAGCAGTATAATGTGTACATAAACACTGTTTACTGTAGTGCACCGTTTATATAGAATCTGTTTCCAGCATTTTACCATTTACATAATTACTGTTTGCTGTAGAGCACCGTTTATATAGAATCTGTTTCCAGCAGTATGCTGGTTACATAAACACTGTTTACTGTAGGGCACCGTTTATATAGAATCTGTTTCCAGCAGTTTATCATTTACATAAATACTGTTTACTGTAGAGCACCGTTTATATAGAATCTGTTTCCAGCAGTATACTGTTTACATAAACGTTGTTTACTGTAGTAACCATTTATATAGAGTCTGTTTTCAGCAGTTTACCGTTTACATAAACACTGTTTACTGTAGGGCGCCGTTTATATAGAATCTGTTTCAAGAAGTATACTGTTTACATAAACACTGTTTACTGTAGAGCACCGTTTATATAGAATCTGTTTCCAGCAGTTTACCATTTGCATAAATACTGTTTACTATAGAGCACCGTTTATATAGAATCTGTTTCCAGCAGTATACTGGTTACATAAACACTGTTTACTGTAGAACACCGTTTATATAGAATCTGTTTCCAGCAGTATACTGTTTACATAAACACTGTTTACTGTAGGGCACCGTTTATATAGAATCTGTTTCCAACAGTATACTGTTTACAAAAACACTGTTTACTGTAGGGCACCGTTTAAAAAGAATCTGTTTTCAGCAGTATACTGTTTACATAAACACTGTTTACTGTAGGGCATCGTTTATATTGAATCTGTTTCCAGCAGTTTACCATTTACATAAATACTGTTTACTGTAGAGCACCGTTTATATAGAATCTATTTCCAGCAGTATACTGTTTACATAAACACTGTTTACTGTAGAGCACCGTTTATATAGAATCTGTTTCCAGCAGTAAACTGTTTACATAAATACTGTTTACTGTCGGGCACCGTTTATATAGAATCTGATTCCAGCTGTATGCCGTTTACATAAACACTGTTTACTGTAGGGCACCGTTTATATAGAATCTGTTTCCAGCAGTATACTGGTTACATAAACATTGTTTACAGTAGAGCACCATTTATATAGAAACTGTTTCCAGCAGTATACTGTTTGCATAAACACTGTTTACCGTAGAGCACCGTTTATATAGAATCTGCTTCCAGCAGTATACTGTTTAGATAAATACTGTTTACTGTAGAGCACCGTTTATATAGAATCTGTTTCTTGTAGTATACTGGTGACATATACACTGTTTCCTGTGGAACACCGTTTATATAGAATCTGTTTCCAGCAGTATACTGTTTACATAAACACTGTTTACTGTAGGGCACCGTTTATATAGAATCTGTTTCCAGCAGTATACCGTTTACATAAACACTGTTTACTGTCGGGCACCGTTTATATAGAATCTCTTTCCAGCAGTATACTGTTTACATAAACACTGTTTACTGGAGGGCACCGTTTATATAGAATCTGTTTCCAGCAGTATACCGTTTACATAAACACTGTTTACTGTCGGGCACCGTTTATATAGAATCTCTTTCCAGCAGTATACTGTTTACATAAACACTGTTTAGTGGAGGGCACCGTTTATATAGAATCTTTTTCCAGCAGTATACCGTTTACATAAACACTGTTTACTGTAGAGCACCGTTTATATAGAATCTGCTTCCAGCAGTGTACCATTTACATTAAAATAGTTTATTGTAGAGCACCGTTTATATAAAATCTGTTTCCAGAACTTTACCGTTTACATAAATACTGATTACTGCAGAGCACCGTTTATATAGAATCAGTTTCCAGCAGTATACTGGTTACATAAACACTGTTTACTGTAGGGCACCGTTTATATAGAATCAGTTTCCAGCAGTATGCTGGTTACATAAACACTATTTACTGTAGGGCACCGTTTATCTAGATTCAGCTTCCAGCAATATACTGGTTACACAAACACTGTTTATTGTAGGGCACCGTTTACATACAATCTGTTTCCAGCAGTATACCGTTTAGATCAACACTGTTTACTGTAGGGCACCGTTTATATAGAATCTGTTTCCAGCAGTATACTGTTTACATAAACACTGTTTACTGTAGGGCACCGTTTATATAGAATCTGTTTCCAGCAGTATACTGTTTACATAAACGCTGTTTACTGTAGGGCACCCTTTATATAGAATCTGTTTCCAGCAGTATACTGTTTACATAAACACTGTTTACTGTAGAGCACCGTTTATATAGATTCTGTTTCCAGCAGTTTACCATTTGCATAAATACTGTTTACTGTAGAGCACCGTTTATATAGAATCTGTTTCTTGCAGTATACTGGTGACATAAACACTGTTTACTGTGGAACACCGTTTATATTGAATCTGTTTCCAGCAGTATACTGTTTACATAAACACTGTTTACTGTAGGGCACCGTTTATATAGAATCTGTTTCCAGCAGTATGCCGTTTACATAAACACTGTTTACTGTCGGGCACCGTTTATATAGAATCTGTTTCCAGCTGTATAGTGTTTACATAAACACTGTTTACTGGAGGGAACCGTTTATATAGAATCTGTTTCCAGCAGTATACCGTTTACATAAACACTGTTTACCGTAGAGCACCCTTTATATAGAATCTGCTTCCAGCAGTGTACCATTTACATAAAAATAGTTTATTGTAGAGCACCGTTTATATAGAATCAGTTTCCAGAACTTTACCGTTTACATACATACTGTTTACTGCAGAGCACCGTTTATATATAATCAGTTTCCAGCAGTATACTGGTTACATAAACACTGTTTACTGAAGGGCACCGTTTATATAGAATCAGTTTCCAGCAGTATGCTGGTTACATAAACACTATTTACTGTAGGGCACCGTTTATATATAATCAGCTTCCAGCAATATACTGGTTACACAAACACTGTTTAATGTAGGGCACCGTTTACATACAATCTGTTTCCAGCAGTATACCGTTTAGATAAACACTGTTTACTGTAGGGCACCGTTTATATAGAATCTGTTTCCAGCAGTATACTGTTTACATAAACGCTGTTTACTGTAGGGCACCGTTTATATAGAATCTGTTTCCAGCAGTATACTGTTTACATAAACGCTGTTTACTGTAGGGCTCCGTTTATATAGAATCGGTTTCCAGCAGTTTACTGTTTACATAAATACTGTTTACTGTAGAGCACCGTTTTTATAGAATCTGTTTCCAGCATTTTACCATTTACATAAATACTGTTTACTGTAGAGCACCGTTTATATGGAATCTATTTCCAGCAGTATACCGTTTACATAACACTGTTTACTGTAGAGCACCGTTTATATATAATCTGTTTCCAGCAGTATACTGTTTACATAAATACTGTTTACTGTAGACCACCGTTGATATGGAATCTGCTTCCAGCAGTATACCGTTTACATAAACACTGTTTACTGAAGAGCACCGTTTATATAGAATCTGTTTCCAGCATTTTACTATTTACATAAATACTGTTTACAGTAGGGCACCGTTTATATAGAATTTGTTTCCGGCAGTATACCGTTTACATAAACACTGTTTACTGTAGAGCACCGTTTACATAGAATCTGTTTCCAGCAGTATGTCGTTTATATAAACACTGTTTACTGTAGGGCACCGTTTATATAGAATCTGTTTCCAGCAGTATATTGTTTACATAAACACTGTTTACTGTAGGGCACCGTTTATATAGAATCTGTTTCCAGCAGTATACTGTTTACATAAACAATGATTGCTGTAGAGCACCGTTTATATAGAATCTGTATCCAGCATTTTACAATTTACATAAACACTGTTTACTGTAGAGCACCGTTTATATAGAATCTGTTTCCAGCAGTATACTGTTTACATAAACACTGTTTACTGGAGAGCACCGTTTATATAGAATCTGTTTACAGCAGTATAATGTGTACATAAACACTGTTTACTGTAGTGCACCGTTTATATAGAATCTGTTTCCAGCATTTTACCATTTACATAATTACTGTTTGCTGTAGAGCACCGTTTATATAGAATCTGTTTCCAGCAGTATGCTGGTTACATAAACACTGTTTACTGTAGGGCACCGTTTATATAGAATCTGTTTCCAGCAGTTTATCATTTACATAAATACTGTTTACTGTAGAGCACCGTTTATATAGAATCTGTTTCCAGCAGTATACTGTTTACATAAACGTTGTTTACTGTAGTAACCATTTATATAGAGTCTGTTTTCAGCAGTTTACCGTTTACATAAACACTGTTTACTGTAGGGCGCCGTTTATATAGAATCTGTTTCAAGAAGTATACTGTTTACATAAACACTGTTTACTGTAGAGCACCGTTTATATAGAATCTGTTTCCAGCAGTTTACCATTTGCATAAATACTGTTTACTATAGAGCACCGTTTATATAGAATCTGTTTCCAGCAGTATACTGGTTACATAAACACTGTTTACTGTAGAACACCGTTTATATAGAATCTGTTTCCAGCAGTATACTGTTTACATAAACACTGTTTACTGTAGGGCACCGTTTATATAGAATCTGTTTCCAACAGTATACTGTTTACAAAAACACTGTTTACTGTAGGGCACCGTTTAAAAAGAATCTGTTTTCAGCAGTATACTGTTTACATAAACACTGTTTACTGTAGGGCATCGTTTATATTGAATCTGTTTCCAGCAGTTTACCATTTACATAAATACTGTTTACTGTAGAGCACCGTTTATATAGAATCTATTTCCAGCAGTATACTGTTTACATAAACACTGTTTACTGTAGAGCACCGTTTATATAGAATCTGTTTCCAGCAGTAAACTGTTTACATAAATACTGTTTACTGTCGGGCACCGTTTATATAGAATCTGATTCCAGCTGTATGCCGTTTACATAAACACTGTTTACTGTAGGGCACCGTTTATATAGAATCTGTTTCCAGCAGTATACTGGTTACATAAACATTGTTTACTGTAGAGCACCATTTATATAGAAACAGTTTCCAGCAGTATACTGTTTGCATAAACACTGTTTACCGTAGAGCACCGTTTATATAGAATCTGCTTCCAGCAGTATACTGTTTAGATAAATACTGTTTACTGTAGAGCACCGTTTATATAGAATCTGTTTCTTGTAGTATACTGGTGACATATACACTGTTTCCTGTGGAACACCGTTTATATAGAATCTGTTTCCAGCAGTATACTGTTTACATAAACACTGTTTACTGTAGGGCACCGTTTATATAGAATCTGTTTCCAGCAGTATACCGTTTACATAAACACTGTTTACTGTCGGGCACCGTTTATATAGAATCTCTTTCCAGCAGTATACTGTTTACATAAACACTGTTTACTGGAGGGCACCGTTTATATAGAATCTGTTTCCAGCAGTATACCGTTTACATAAACACTGTTTACTGTCGGGCACCGTTTATATAGAATCTCTTTCCAGCAGTATACTGTTTACATAAACACTGTTTAGTGGAGGGCACCGTTTATATAGAATCTTTTTCCAGCAGTATACCGTTTACATAAACACTGTTTACTGTAGAGCACCGTTTATATAGAATCTGCTTCCAGCAGTGTACCATTTACATTAAAATAGTTTATTGTAGAGCACCGTTTATATAAAATCTGTTTCCAGAACTTTACCGTTTACATAAATACTGATTACTGCAGAGCACCGTTTATATGGAATCTATTTCCAGCAGTATACCGTTTACATAAACACTGTTTACTGTAGAGCACCGTTTATATATAATCTGTTTCCAGCAGTATACTGTTTACATAAATACTGTTTACTGTAGAGCACCGTTGATATGGAATCTGCTTCCAGTAGTGTACCGTTTACATAAACACTGTTTACTGAAGAGCACCGATTATATAAAATCTGTTTCCAGCATTTTACTATTTACATAAATACTGTTTACAGTAGAGCACCGTTTATATAGAATTTGTTTCCAGCAGTATACCGTTTACATAAACACTGTTTACTGTAGAGCACCGTTTATATAGAATCTGTTTCCAGCAGTATGTCGTTTATATAAACACTGTTTACTGTAGGGCACGGTTTATATAGAATATGTTTCCAGCAGTATATTGTTTACATAAACACTGTTTACTGTAGGGCACCGTTTATATAGAATCTGTTTCCAGCAGTATACTGTTTACATAAACACTGTTTACTGTAGAGCACCGTTTATATAGAATCAGTTTCCAGCAGTATACTGTTTACATAAACACTGTTTACTGTAGTGCACCGTTTAAAAAGAATCTGTTTCCAGCAGTATACCGTTTACATAAACACTGTTTTCTGTAGGGCATCGTTTATATTGAATCTGTTTCCAGCAGTTTACCATTTACATAAACACTGTTTACTGTAGAGCACCGTTTATATAGAATCTGTTTCCAGAAGTATACTGTTTACATAAAAACTGTTTACTGTAGGGCACCGTTTATATAGAATCTGTTTCCAGCAGTATACTATTTACATAAACACTGTTTACTGTAGGGCACCATTTAGATAGAATCTGTTTCCAGCAGTATAACGTTTACATAAACACTGTTTACCGTAGAGCACCGTTTATATAGAATCTGTTTCCAGCAGTGTACCATTTACATAAATACTGTTTACTGCAGAGCACCATTTATATAGAATCTGTTTCCAGCAGTTTACCGTTTACATAAATACTGTTTACTGTAGAGCACCGTTTATATAGAATCAGTTTCCAGCAGTATACTGGTTACATAAACACTGTTTACTGTAGGGCACCGTTTATATAGAATCAGTTTCCAGCAGTATGCTGGTTACATAAACACTGTTTACTGTAGGGCACCGTTTATATAGAATCTGTTTCCAACAGTATACTGTTTACATAAACACTGTTTACTGTAGGGCACCGTTTTAAAATAATCTGTTTCCAGCAGTATACTGTTTACATAAACACTGTTTTCTGTAGGGCATCGTTTATATTGAATCTGTTTCCAGCAGTTTACCATTTACATAAATACTGTTTACTGTAGGGCACCGTTTATATAGAATCTGTTTCCAGCAGTATACCGTTTACATAAACACTGTTTACTGTAGGGCACCGTTTATATACAATCTGTTTCCAGCAGTATACTATTTACATAAACACTGTTTACTGTAGGGCACCGTTTATATAGAATCTGTTTCCAGCAGTATAACGTTTATATAAACACTGTTTACCGTAGAGCACCGTTTATATAGAATCTGTTTCCAGCAGTACACTGTTTACATAAACACTGTTTACTGCAGGGCACCGTTTATATAGAATCTGTTTCCAGCAGTATACTGTTTACATAAACACTGTTTACTGTAGGGCACCGTTTATATAGAATCTGTTTCCAGCAGTATACTGTTTACATAAACACTGTTTACTGTAGAGCACCGTTTATATAGAATCTGTTTCCAGCGGCATACTGTTTACATAAACACTGTTTACTGTAGGGCACCGTTTATATGGAATCTGTTTCCAGCAGTTTACCATTTACATAAATCCTGTTTACTGTAGAGCACCGTTTATATAGATTCTGTTTTCAGCAGTATACTGTTTACATAAACACTGTTTACTGTAGGGCACCCGTTATATAGAATCTGTTTCCAGCAGTTTACCATTTACATAAATACTGTTTACTGTAGGGCACCGTTTATATAGAATCTGTTTCCAGCAGTATACTATTTACATAAACACTGTTTACTGTAGGGCACCATTTAGATAGAATCTGTTTCCAGCAGTATAACGTTTACATAAACACTGTTTACCGTAGAGCACCGTTTATATAGAATCTGTTTCCAGCAGTGTACCATTTACATAAATATTGTTTACTGCAGAGCACCATTTATATAGAATCTGTTTCCAGCAGTTTACCGTTTACATAAATACTGTTTACTGTAGAGCACCGTTTATATAGAATCAGTTTCCAGCAGTATACTGGTTACATAAACACTGTTTACTGTAGGGCACCGTTTATATAGAATCTGTTTCCAACAGTATACTGTTTACATAAACACTGTTTACTGTAGGGCACCGTTTAAAAATAATCTGTTTCCAGCAGTATACTGTTTACATAAACACTGTTTTCTGTAGGGCATCGTTTATATTGAATCTGTTTCCAGCAGTTTACCATTTACATAAATACTGTTTACTGTAGGGCACCGTTTATATAGAATCTGTTTCCAGCAGTACACTGTTTACATAAACACTGTTTACTGCAGAGCACCGTTTATATAGAATCTGTTTCCAGCAGTATACTGTTTACATAAACACTATTTACTGTAGGGCACCGTTTATATAGAATCTGTTTCCAGCAGTATACTGTTTACATAAACACTGTTTACTGTAGAGCACCGTTTACATAGAATCAGTTTCCAGCAGTATACTGGTTACATAAACACTGTTTACTGTAGGGCACCGTTTATATAGAATCAGTTTCCAGCAGTATGCTGGTTACATAAACACTGTTTACTGTAGGGCACCGTTTATATAGAATCTGTTTCCAACAGTATACTGTTTACATAAACACTGTTTACTGTAGGGCACCGTTTAAAAATAATCTGTTTCCAGCAGTATACTGTTTACATAAACACTGTTTTCTGTAGGGCATCGTTTATATTGAATCTGTTTCCAGCAGTTTACCATTTACATAAATACTGTTTACTGTAGGGCACCGTTTATATAGAATCTGTTTCCAGCAGTACACTGTTTACATAAACACTGTTTACTGCAGAGCACAGTTTATATAGAATCTGTTTCCAGCAGTATACTGTTTACATAAACACTGTTTACTGTAGGGCACCGTTTATATAGAATCTGTTTCCAGCAGTATACTGTTTACATAAACACTGTTTACTGTAGAGCACCGTTTATATAGAATCTGTTTCCAGCAGTATACTGTTTACATAAACACTGTTTGCTGTAGGGCATCGTTTATATTGAATCTGTTTCCAGCAGTTTACTGTTTACATAAACACTGTTTACTGTTGAGCACCGTAGAATCTGTTTCCAGCGGTATACTGTGTACATAAACACTGTTTACTGTCGAGCACCGTTTATTTAGAATCTGTTTCTAGCAGTATACTGTTTTCAGAAACACTGTTTACTGTAGGGCACCCGTTATATAGAATCTGTTTCCAGCAGTTTACCATTTACATAAATACTGTTTACTGTAGAGCACCGTTTATATAGAATCTGTTTTCAGCAGTATAATGTTTATATAAACACTGTTTACTCTAGAGCACCGTTTATGTAGAATCTGTTTCCAGCAGTTTACCATTTACATAAATACTGTTTAGTGTAGAGCACCGTTAATATAGAATCTGTTTCCAGCAGTATACTGGTTACATAAACACTGTTTACTGAAGAGCACCGTTTATATAGAATCTGTTTACAGCAGTATACTGTTTACATAAATACTGTTTACTGTCGAGCACCGTTTATATATAATCTGTTTCCAGCAGTATACTGTTTACATAAACACTGTTTACTGTAGGGCATCGTTTATATTGAATCTGTTTCCAGCAGTTTACTGTTTACATAAACACTGTTTACTGTTGAGCACCGTAGAATCTGTTTCCAGCAGTATACTGTGTACATAAACACTGTTTACTGTCGAGCACCGTTTATATAGAATCTGTTTCCAGCAGTATACTGTTTTCAGAAACACTGTTTACTGTAATCTGTTTCCAGATTCTGTTTCCAGAATCTGTTTCCAGTAGTATACTGTGTACATAAGCACTGTTTACTGTCGAGCACCGTTTATATAGAATCTGTTTCCAGCCGTATACTGTTTTCAGAAACACTGTTTACTGTAGAGCACCGTTTATATAGAATCTGTTTCCAACAGTATACTGTTTACATAAACTCTGTTTACTGTAGGGCACCGTTTAAAAATAATCTGTTTCCAGCAGTATACTGTTTACATAAACACTGTTTACTGTAGCGCATCGTTTATATTGAATCTGTTTCCAGCAGTTTACCATTTACATAAATACTGTTTACTGTAGAGCACCGTTTATATAGAATCTGTTTCCAGCAGTATACTGTTTACATGAACACTGTTTACTGTAGAGCACCGTTTATATAGGATCTGTTTCCAGCAGTAAACTGTTTACATAAATACTGTTTACTGTCGAGCACCGTTTATATAGAATCTGATTCCAGCAGTATGCCGTTTACATAAACACTGTTTACTGTAGGGCACCGTTTATATAGAATCTGCTTCCAGCAGTATACTGGTTACAAACACATTGTTTACTGTAGAGCACCATTTATATAGAAACTGTTTCCAGCAGTATACTGTTTGCATAAACACTGTTTACCGTCGAGCACCGTTTATATAGAATCTGCTTCCAGCACTATACTGTTTAGATAAATACTGTTTAACGTAGAGCACCGTTTAAATAGAAACTGTTTCCAGTAGTATACCATTTACATAAATACTGTTTACTGTAGAGCACCGTTTATATATAATCTGATTCCAGCAGTATACCGTTTACATAATTACTGTTTACTGTAGAGCACCGTTTAGATAGAATCAGTTTCCAGCAGTATACTGGTTATATAAACACTGTTTACTGTAGGGCATCGTTTATATTGAATCTGTTTCCAGCAGTTTACAATTTACATAAATACTGTTTACTGTAGGGCACCGTATATATAAAATCTGTTTCCAGCAGTATACTGTTTACATAAACACTGTTTACTGTAGAGCACCGTTTATATAGAATCTGTTTACAGCAGTATGCTGTGTACATAAACACTATTTACTGCAGAGCACCGTTTATATAGAATCTGTTTCCAGCAATATACTGTTTTCAGAAACACTGTTTACTGTAGAGCACCGTTTATATAGAATCTGTTTCCAACAGTATACTGTTTACATAAACACTGTTTACTGTAGGGCTCCGTTTAAAAATAATCTGTTTCCAGCAGTATACTGTTTACATAAACACTGTTTACTGTAGGGCATCGTTTATTTTGAATCTGTTTCCAGCAGTTTACCATTTACATAAATACTGTTTACTGTAGAGCACCGTTTATATAGAATCTGTTTCCAGCAGTATACTGTTTACATAAACACTGTTTACTGTAGAGCACCGTTTATATAGAATCTGTTTCCAGCAGTATACTGTTTACATAAACACTGTTTACTGTAGAGCACCGTTTATATAGAATATGTTTCCAGCAGTATACTGTTTACATAAACACTGTTTACTGTAGGGCATCGTTTATATTGAATCTGTTTCCAGCAGTTTACTGTTTACATAAACACTGTTTACTGTTGAGCACCGTAGAATCTGTTTCCAGCAGTATACTGTGCACATAAACACTGTTTACTGTCGAGCACCGTTTATTTAGAATCAGTTTCTAGCAGTATACTGTTTTCAGAAACACTGTTTACTGTAGGGCACCCGTTATATAGAATCTGTTTCCAGCAGTTTACCATTTACATAAATACTGTTTACTGTAGAGCACCGTTTATATAGAATCTGTTTCCAGCAGTATAATGTTTATATAAACACTGTTTACTCTAGAGCACCGTTTATGTAGAATCTGTTTCCAGCAGTTTACCATTTACATAAATACTGTTTAGTGTAGAGCACCGTTAATATAGAATCTGTTTCCAGCAGTATACTGGTTACATAAACACTGTTTACTGAAGAGCACCGTTTATATAGAATCTGTTTCCAGCAGTATACTGTTTACATAAATACTGTTTACTGTCGAGCACCGTTTAAATATAATCTGTTTCCAGCAGTATACTGTTTACATAAACACTGTTTACTGTAGGGCATCGTTTATATTGAATCTGTTTCCAGCAGTTTACTGTTTACATAAACACTGTTTACTGTTGAGCACCGTAGAATCTGTTTCCAGCAGTATACTGTGTACATAAACACTGTTTACTGTCGAGCACCGTTTATATAGAATCTGTTTCCAGCAGTATACTGTTTTCTGAAACACTGTTTACTGTAATCTGTTTCCAGATTCTGTTTCCAGAATCTGTTTCCAGTAGTATACTGTGTACATAAGCACTGTTTACTGTCGAGCACCGTTTATATAGAATCTGTTTCCAGCCGTATACTGTTTTCAGAAACACTGTTTACTGTAGAGCACCGTTTATATAGAATCTGTTTCCAGCAGTATACTGTTTACATAAACTCTGTTTACTGTAGGGCACCGTTTAAAAAGAATCTGTTTCCAGCAGTATACTGTTTACATAAACACTGTTTACTGTAGAGCACCGTTTATATAGAATCTGTTTCCAGCAGTATACTGGTTACATAAACATTGTTTACTGGAGAGCACCGTTTATATAGAAACTGTTTCCAGCAGTATACTGTTTGCATAAACACTGTTTACCGTAGATCACCGTTTATATAGAATCTGCTTCCAGCAGTATACTGTTTACATAAACACTGTTTAACGTAGAGCACCGTTTATATAGAAACTGCTTCCAGCAGTATACCATTTACATAAATACTGTTTACTGTGGAGCACCGCTTATATAGAATCTGTTTCCAGCAGTATACCTTTTACATAATTACTGTTTACTGTAGAGCACCGTTTATATAGAATCAGTTTCCAGCAGTATACTGGTTACATGAACACTGTTTACTGTAGATCACTATTTATATAGAATCTGTTTCCAGCAGTATACTGTTTACATAAACACTGTTTACTGTAGGGCGCCGTTTATATAGAATCATTTTCCAGCAGTATACTGTTTACATAAACACTGTTTACTTTCGGGCACCGTTTATATAGAATCTGTTTCCAGCAGTATACTGTTTACATAAACACTGTTTACTGTAGAGCACCGTTTATATAGACTCTGTTTCAAGAAGTATACTGTTTACATAAACACTGTTTTCTGTCGGGCATCGTTTATATTGAATCTGTTTCCAGCAGTTTACCATTTACATAAATACTGATTACTGTAGGGCACCGTTTATATAGAATCTGTTTCCAGCAGTATACTGTTTACATAAACACTGTTTACTGTAGAGCACCGTTTATATAGAATCTGTTTACAGCAGTATACTGTGTACATAAACACTGTTTACTGTAGAGCACCGTTTATATAGAATCTGTTTCCAGCAGTATACTGTTTACATAAACACTGTTTACTGTAGGGCACCGTTTATATAGAATCTGTTTCCAGCAGTATACTGGTTACATAAACATTGTTTACTGAAGAGCACCGTTTATATAGAAACTATTTACAGCAGTATACTGTTTCCATAAACACTGTTTACCGTAGAGCACCGGTTATATAGAATCTGCTTCCAGCAGTATACTGTTTAGATAAATACTGTTTATTGTAGAGCACTGTTTATATAGAATCTGTTTCCAGCAATATACTGTTTCCATAAACACTGTTTTCCGTAGAGCACCGTTTATATAGAAACTGTTTCCAGCAGTATACCATTTACATAAATACTGTTTACTTTAGAGCACCGTTTATATAGAATCTGTTTCCAGCAGTATACCGTTTACATAATTACTGTTTACTGTAGAGCACCGTTTATATAGAATCAGTTTCCAGCAGTATACTGGTTACATAAACACTGTTTACTGTAGATCACCTTTTATATAGAATCTGTTTCCAGCAGTAAATTGTTCACATAAAAACTGTTTACTGTAGGGTACCGTGTATATAGAATCTGTTTCCAGCAGTATACAGTTTACATATACACTGTTTACTGTAGGGCACAGTTTATATAGAATCTGTTTCCACCAGTATACTGTTTACATAAACACTGTTTACTGTAGCGCACCGTTTATAGAGAATCTGTTTCCAGCAGTTTACCATTTACATAAACACTGTTTACTGTAGAGCACCGTTTATATAGAATCAGTTTCCAGCAGTATACTGTTTACATAAACACTGTTTACTGTAGAGCACGGTTTATAGAGAATCTGTTTCAAGCTGTATACTGTTTACATAATTACTGTTTACTGTAGAGCACCGTTTATATAGAATCAGTTTCCAGCAGTATACTGTTTACATAAACACTGTTTGCTGTAGCGCACCGTTTATATATAATCTGTTTCGAGAAGTATACTGTTTACATAAATACAGTTTACTGTAGAGCACCGTTTATATAGAATCTGTTGCCAGCAGTATCCTGTTTACATAAACACTGTTTACTGTAGAGCACCATTTATATCGAATCTGTTTCCAGCAGTGTACCGTTTACATTAACACTGTTTACTGTAGAGCACCATTTATATCGAATCTGTTTCCAGCAGTATACTGTTTACATAAACACTGTTTACTGTAGGGCACCGTTTATATAGAATCTGTTTCCAGCAGTATACCATTTACATAAACACTATTTACTGTAGGGCACCGTTTACATAGAGCATAGAACAATACAGCGCAGTACAGGCCCTTCGGCCCACGATGTTGCACCGAAACAAAAGCCATCTAACCTACACTATGCCATTATCATCCATATGTTTAACCAATAAACTTTTAAAGCCCTCAATGTTGGCGAGTTCACTACTGTAGCAGGTAGGGCATTCGACGGCCTCACTACTCTTTGCGTAAAGAACCTACCTCTGACCTCTGTCCTATATCTATTACCCCTCAGTTTAAAGTTATGTCCCCTCGTGCCAGCCGTATCCATCCGAGGGAGAAGGCTCTCACTGTCCACCCTATCCAACCCCATGATCATTTTGTATGCCTCAATTAAGTCTCCTCTTAACCTTCTTCTCTCCAATGAAAACAACCTCAAGTCCGTCAGCCTTTCCTCATAAGATTTTCCCCCCATACCAGGCAATATCCTGGTAAATCTCCTCTGCACCCGCTCCAAAGCCTCCACGTCCTTCCTATAATGTGGTGACCAGAACTGTACGCAATACTACAAATGCGGCCGGACCAGAGTTCTGTACAGCTGCAACATGACCTCCCGACTCCGGAACTCAATCCCTCTACCAATAAAGGCCAACACTCCATAAGCCTTCTTCACAACCCTATCAACCTGGGTGGCAACTTTCAGGGATCTATGTAAATGGACACCTAGATCCCTCTGCTCATCCACACTTTCAAGAACTTTACCATTAGCCAAATATTCCGCATTCCTGTTATTCCTTCCAAAGTGAATCACCTCACACTTCTCTACATTAAACTCCATTTGCCACCTCTCAGCCTAGCTCTGCAGCTTATCTATATCCCTCTGTAACCTGCTACATCCTTCCACACTATCGACAACACCACCGACTTTAGTATCGTCTGCAAATTTACTCACCCACCCTTCTGCGCCTTCCTCTAGGTCATTGATAAAAATGACAAACAGCAACGGCCCCAGAACAGATCCTTGTGGTACTCCACTTGTGACTGTACTCCATTCTGAACATTTCCCATCAACCACCACCCTCTGTCTTCTTTCAGCTAGCCAATTTCTGATCCACATCTCTAAATCACCCTCAATCCCCAGCCTCTGTATTTTTTGCAATAGCCTACCGTGGGGAACCTTATCAAACGCTTTGCTGAAATCCATATACACCACATCAACTGCTCTGCCCTCGTCTACCTGTTCAGTCACCTTCTCAAAGAACTCAATAAGGTTTGTGAGGCATGACCTATCCTTCACAAAGCCATGCTGACTATCCCTGATCATATTATTCCTATCTAGATGATTATAAATCTTGTCCCTTATAATCCCCTCCAAGACTTTACCCACTACAGACGTGAGGCTCACCGGTCTATAGTTGCCGGGGTTGTCTCTGCTCCCCTTTTTGAACAAAGGGACCACATTTGCTGTCCTCCAGTCCTCTGGCACTATTCCTGTAGCCAATGATGACATAAAAATCAAAGCCAAAGGTCCAGCAATCTCTTCCCTGGCCTCCCATAGAATCCTAGGATAAATCCCATCAGGTCCCGGGGACTTATCTATTTTCAGCCTGTCCAGAATTGCCAACACCTCTTCCCTACGTACCTCAATGCCATCTATTCTATTAGCCTGGGGCTCAGCATTCTCCTCCACAACATTATCTTTTTCCTGAGTGAATACTGACGAAAAATATTCATTTAGTATCTCGCCTATCTCTTCAGACTCAACACACAATTTCCCATCCCTGTCCTTGACTGGTCCTACTCTTTCCCTAGTCATTCGCTTATTCCTGACATACCTATAGAAAGCTTTTGGGTTTTCCTTGATCCTTCCTGCCAAATACTTCTCATGTCCCCTCCTTGCTCGTCTTAGCTCTCTCTTTAGATCCTTCCTCGCTACCTTGTAACTATCCATCGCCCCAACCGAAACTTCACACTTCATCTTCACATAGGCCTTCTTCTTCCTCTTAACAAGAGATTCCACTTCCTTGGTAAACCACGGTTCCCTCGCTCGACGCCTTCCTCCCTGTCTGACCGGTACATACTTATCAAGAACACGCAGTAGCTGATCCTTGAACAAGCCCCACTTATCCAGTGTGCCCAACACTTGCAGCCTACTTCTCCACCTCATCCCTCCCAAGTCACGTCTAATGGCATCATAATTGCCCTTCCCCCAGCTATAACTCTTGCCCTGCCGTGTATACTTATCCCTTTCCATCATTAACGTAAACGTCACCGAATTGTGGTCACTGTCCCCAAAGTGCTCTCCTACCTCCAAATCCAACACCTGGCCTGGTTCATTACCCAAAACCAAATCCAACGTGGCCTCGCCTCTTGTTGGCCTGTCAACATATTGTTTCAGGAAACCCTCCTGCACACACTGTACAAATAACGACCCATCTATTGTACTCGAACTATATATTTTCCAGTCAATATTTGGAAAGTTAAAGTCTCAAATAATAACTACCCTGTTACTTTCGCTCATATCCAGAATCATCTTCGCCATCCTTTCCTCTACATCCCTAGAACTATTAGGAGGCCTATAAAAAACTCCCAACAGGGTGACCTCTCCTTTCCTGTTTCTAACTTCAGCCAATACTACCTCGGAAGAAGAGTCCCCATCTAGCATCCTCTCCGCCACCGTAATACTGCTCTTGACTAGCAGCGCCACACCTCCCCCTCTTTTGCCTCCTTCTCTGAGCTTACTAAAACACCTAAACCCCGGAACCTGCAACATCCATTCCTGTCCCTGCTCTATCCATGTCTCCGAAATGGCCACAACATCGAAGTCCCAGGTACCAACCCACGCTGCCAGTTCCCCTACCTTGTTTCGTATACTCCTGGCATTGAAGTAGACACACTTCAAACCACCTACCTGAACGCTGGCCCCCTCCTGCGACGTCAAATCTGTGCTCCTGACCTCTATACTCTCATTCTCCCTTACCCTAAAACTACAATCCAGGTTCCCATGCCCCTGCTGCATTAGTTTAATCCCCCCTGTTTACTTAAACACTGTTTACTGTAGTGCACCGTTTATACAGAACCTGTTTTCAGCAGTATACTGTGTACATAAACACTGTTTACTGTAGGGCGCCGTTTATATAGAATCTGTTTCCAGCAGTATACTGTTTACATAAACACTGTTTACTGTAAGGCACCATTCATAGAGAATCTGTTTCCAGCAGTATACCGTTTACCTAAACACTGTTTTCTGTAGGGCACCGTTTATGTAGAATCGTTTTCCAGCAGTATGCCGTTTACATAAACGTTGTTTACTGTAGGGCATCGTTTATATAGAATCAGTTTCCAGCAGTACACTGTTTACATAAACACAATGTGGAGATGCCGGCGTTGGACTGGGGTGAGCACAGTACGAAGTCTTACAACACCAGGTTAAAGTCCAAAAGGTTTGTTTCGATGTCACTCGCTTTCGGAGCGCTGCTCCTTCCTCAGGTGAATGAAGAGGTATGTTCCAGAAACACATATATAGACAAATTCAAAGATGCCAAACAATGCATGGAATGCGACCATTAGCAGGTGATTAAATCTTTACAGATCCAGAGATGGGGTGACCCCAGGTTAAAGAGGTGTGAATTGCATCAAGCCAGGACCGTTGGTAGGATTTCGGCCAACGTTGTCTACCTCATACGCTGCAGGAAAGGATGTCCCGAAGCGTGGTACATTGGCGAGACCATGCAGACGCTGCGACAATGAATGAACGGACATCGCGCAACAATCACCAGGCAGGAATGTTCCCTTCCAGTCGGGGAACACATCAGCAGTCAAGGGCATTCAGCCTCTGATCTCCGGGTAAGCGTTCTCCAAGGCAGCCTTCAGGACCCGCGACAACGCAGAATCGCCGAGCATAAACGTATAGCCAAGTTCCGCACGCATGAGTGCGGCCTCAACCGGGACCTGGGATTCACGTCGTATTACACTCATCCCCCACCAACTGGCCTGCGAAATCCTACCAACTGTCCTGGCTTGATGCAATTCACACCTCTTTAACCTGGGGTCACCCCATCTCTGGATCTGTAAAGATTTAATCACCTGCTTATGGTCGCATTCCATGCATTGTTTGGCATCTTTGAATTTGTCTATATATGTGTTTCTGGAACATAAATCTTCATTCACCTGAGGAAGGAGCAGCGCTCCGAATGCTAGTGACATCGAAACAAACCTGTTGGACTTTAACCTGGTGTTGTAAGACATCTTACTGCACATAAACATTGTTTACTGTAGAGCACCGTTTATCTCGAAACTGTTTCCAGCAGTATACTGCTAACATAAACACTGTTTACTGTAGAGCGCCGTTTATATAGAATCTGTTTCCAGCAGTATACTGTTTACATAAATACTGTTTACTGTAGAGCACCGTTTATATAGAATCTGTTTCCAGCAATATACTGTTTACATAAACACTGTTTACTGTAGAGCACTGTTTTTTTTAGAATCTGTTTCCAACAGTATACTGTTTACATAAACACTGTTTACTGTAGAGCACCGTTTATATAGAATCTGTTTCCAGCAGTATACTGTTTACATAAACACTGTTTACTGTAGAGCACCATTTATACAGAATCTGTTTCCAGCAGTATACTGTAGACATAAATACTGTTTACTGTTGAGCACCGTTTATATAGAATCTGTTTCCAGCAGTATACTGTTTACATAAACACTGTTTACTGTCGAGCACCGTTTATATATAATCTGTTTCCAGCAGTACACTGTTTACATAAACACTGTTTACTGTAGAGTACCGTTTATATAGAATCTGTTTCCAGAAATATACTGGTTACATAATCACTGTTTACTGTAGGGCACCGTTTATATAGAATCTGTTTCCAGCAATATACTGTTTACATAAACACTATTTACTGTAGAGCACCGTTTATATAGAATCTGTTTCCAGCAGTATACTGTTTACATAAACACTGTTTACTGTAGTGCATCGTTTATATTGAATCTGTTTCCACAAGTTTAGCATTTACATAAATACTGTTTACTGTAGGGCACCGTTTATATATAATCTGTTTCCAGCAGTATACTGTTTACATAAATACTGTTTACTGTAGAGCACTGTTTATATAGAATCTGTTTGCAGCAGTATACAGTTTACAGAAACACTGTTTACTGTAGGACACCGTTTATATAGAATCTGTTTCCAGCAGTATACTGTTTACATAAACACTGTTTACTGTAGAGTACCGTTTATATAGAATCTGTTTCCAGAAATATACTGGTTACATAATCACTGTTTACTGTAGGGCACCGTTTATATAGAATCTGTTTCCAGCAATATACTGTTTACATAAACACTATTTACTGTAGAGCACCGTTTATATAGAATCTGTTTCCAGCAGTATACTGTTTACATAAACACTGTTTACTGTAGTGCATCGTTTATATTGAATCTGTTTCCACAAGTTTAGCATTTACATAAATACTGTTTACTGTAGGGCACCGTTTATATATAATCTGTTTCCAGCAGTATACTGTTTACATAAATACTGTTTACTGTAGAGCACTGTTTATATAGAATCTGTTTGCAGCAGTATACAGTTTACAGAAACACTGTTTACTGTAGGACACCGTTTATATAGAATCTGTTTCCAGCAGTATACTGTTTACATAAACACTGTTTACTGTAGAGCACCTTTTATCTCGGATCTGTTTCCAGCAGCATTCTGTTTACATAAACACTGTTTAGTGTAGAGCACCGTTTATATAGAATCTGTTTCCAGCAGTTTACCATTTACATAAATACTGTTTACTGTAGAGCACCGTTTATATAGAATCTGTTTCCAGCATTATACTGGTTACATAAACACTGTTTAATGTAGGGCACCATTTATATAGAATCAGTTTCCAGCAGTTTACCATTTACATAAATACTGTTTACTGTAGAGCACCGTTTATATAGAATCTGTTTCCAGCAGTATACTGTTTACATAAACACTGTTCACTGTAGAGCACCGTTTGTGTAGAATCTGTTTCCAGCAGTATACTGTTTACATAAACACTGTTTACTGTAGGGCACCGTTTATATAGAATGTTTCCAGCAGTAAATTGTTCACATAAACACTGTTTACTGTAGGGTACCGTGTATATAGAATCTGTTTCCAGCAGTATACAGTTTACATATACACTGTTTACTGTAGGGCACAGTTTATATAGAATCTGTTTCCAGCAGTATACTGTTTACATAAACACTGTTTACTGTAGAGCACGGTTTATAGAGAATCTGTTTCAAGCTGTATACTGTTTACATAATTACTGTTTACTGTAGAGCACCGTTTATATAGAATCAGTTTCCAGCAGTATACTGTTTACATAAACACTGTATACTGTAGAGCACGGTTTATAGAGAATCTGTTTCAAGCTGTATACTGTTTACATAATTACTGTTTACTGTAGAGCACCGTTTATATAGAATCAGTTTCCAGCAGTATACTGTTTACATAAACACTGTTTGCTGTAGCGCACCGTTTATATAGAATCTGTTTCCAGCAGTATAGTGTTTACATAAACACTGTTTACTGTAGAGCACCGTTTATATAGAATCTGTTTCCAGCAGTATGCTGTTTACTTAAACACTGTTTACTGTAGTGCACCGTTTATACAGAACCTGTTTTCAGCAGTATACTGTGTACATAAACACTGTTTACTGTAGGGCGCCGTTTATATAGAAACATTTTTCCAGCAGTATACTGTTTACATAAACACTGTTTACTGTAAGGCACCATTCATAGAGAATCTGTTTCCAGCAGTATACCGTTTACCTAAACACTGTTTTCTGTAGGGCACCGTTTATGTAGAATCGTTTTCCAGCAGTATGCCGTTTACATAAACATTGTTTACTGTAGGGCACCGTTTATATATAATCTGTTTCGAGATGTATACTGTTTACATAAACACAGTTTACTGTAGAGCACCGTTTATATAGAATCTGTTGCCAGCAGTATCCTGTTTACATAAACACTGTTTACTGTAGAGCACCATTTATATCGAATCTGTTTCCAGCAGTGTACCGTTTACATTAACACTGTTTACTGTAGGGTACCATTTATTTCGAATCTGTTTCCAGCAGTATACTGTTTACATAAACACTGTTTACTGTAGGGCACCGTTTATATAGAATCTGTTTCCAGCAGTATACCATTTACATAAACACTATTTACTGTAGGGCACCGTTTACATAGAACATAGAACAATACAGCGCAGTACAGGCCCTTCGGCCCACGATGTTGCACCGAAACAAAAGCCATCTAACCTACACTATGCCATTATCATCCATATGTTTATCCAATAAACTTTTAAATGCCCTCAATGTTGGCGAGTTCACTACTGTAGCAGGTAGGGCATTCCACGGCCTCACTACTCTTTGCGTAAAGAACCTACCTCTGACCTCTGTCCTATATCTATTACCCCTCAGTTTAAAGTTATGTCCCCTCGTGCCAGCCATTTCCATCCGCGGGAGAAGGCTCTCACTGTCCACCCTATCCAACCCCCTGATCATTTTGTATGCCTCAATTAAGTCTCCTCTTAACCTTCTTCTCTCCAACGAAAACAACCTCAAGTCCGTCAGCCTTTGCTCATAAGATTTTCCCCCCATACCAGGCAACATCCTGGTAAATCTCCTCTGCACCCGCTCCAAAGCCTCCACGTCCTTCCTATAATGTGGTGACCAGAACTGTACGCAATACTCCAAATGCGGCCGGACCAGAGTTCTGTACAGCTGCAACATGACCTCCCGACTCCGGAACTCAATCCCTCTACCAATAAAGGCCAACACTCCATAAGCCTTCTTCACAACCCTATCAACCTGGGTGGCAACTTTCAGGGATCTATGTACATGGACACCTAGATCCCTCTGCTCATCCACACTTTCAAGAACTTTACCATTAGCCAAATATTCCGCATTCCTGTTATTCCTTCCAAAGTGAATCACCTCACACTTCTCTACATTAAACTCCATTTGCCACCTCTCAGCCCAGCTCTGCAGCTTATCTATATCCCTCTGTAACCTGCTACATCCTTCCACACTATCGACAACACCACCGACTTTAGTATCGTCTGCAAATTTACTCACCCACCCTTCTGCGCCTTCCTCTAGGTCATTGATAAAAATGACAAACAGCAACGGCCCCAGAACAGATCCTTGTGGTACTCCACTTGTGACTGTACTCCATTCTGAACATTTCCCATCAACCACCACCCTCTGTCTTCTTTCAGCTAGCCAATTTCTGATCCACATCTCTAAATCACCCTCAATCCCCAGCCTCTGTATTTTTTGCAATAGCCGACCGTGGGGAACCTTATCAAACGCTTTGCTGAAATCCATATACACCACATCAACTGCTCTGCCCTCGTCTACCTGTTCAGTCACCTTCTCAAAGAACTCAATAAGGTTTGTGAGGCATGACCTATCCTTCACAAAGCCATGCTGACTATCCCTGATCATATTATTCCTATCTAGATGATTATAAATCTTGTCCCTTATAATCCCCTCCAAGACTTTACCCACTACAGACGTGAGGCTCACCGGTCTATAGTTGCCGGGGTTGTCTCTGCTCCCCTTTTTGAACAAAGGGACCACATTTGCTGTCCTCCAGTCCTCTGGCACTATTCCTGTAGCCAATGATGACATAAAAATCAAAGCCAAAGGTCCAGCAATCTCTCCCCTGGCCTCCCATAGAATCCTAGGATAAATCCCATCAGGTCCCGGGGACTTATCTATTTTCAGCCTGTCCAGAATTGCCAACACCTCTTCCCTACGTACCTCAATGCCATCTATTCTATTGGCCTGGGGCTCAGCATTCTCCTCCACAACATTATCTTTTTCCTGAGTGAATACTGACGAAAAATATTCATTTAGTATCTCGCCTATCTCTTCAGACTCCACACACAATTTCCCATCCCTGTCCTTTACTGGTCCTACTCTTTCCCTAGTCATTCGCTTATTCCTGACATACCTATAGAAAGCTTTTGGGTTTTCCTTGATCCTTCCTGCCAAATACTTCTCATGTCCCCTCCTTGCTCGTCTTAGCTCTCTCTTTAGATCCTTCCTCGCTACCTTGTAACTATCCATCGCCCCAACCGAAACTTCACACTTCATCTTCACATAGGCCTTCTTCTTCCTCTTAACAAGAGATTCCACATCCTTGGTAAACCACGGTTCCCTCGCTCGACGCCTTCCTCCCTGTCTGACCGGTACATACTTATCAAGAACACGCAGTAGCTGATCCTTGAACAAGCCCCACTTATCCAGTGTGCCCAACACTTGCAGCCTACTTCTCCACCTCATCCCTCCCAAGTCACGTCTAATGGCATCATAATTGCCCTTCCCCCAGCTATAACTCTTGCCCTGCGGTGTATACTTATCCCTTTCCATCATTAAAGTAAACGTCACCGAATTGTGGTCACTGTCCCCAAAGTGCTCTCCTACCTCCAAATCCAACACCTGGCCTGGTTCATTACCCAAAACCAAATCCAACGTGGCCTCGCCTCTTGTTGGCCTGTCAACATATTGTTTCAGGAAACCCTCCTGCACACACTGTACAAAAAACGACCCATCTATTGTACTCGAACTATATATTTTCCAGTCAATATTTGGAAAGTTAAAGTCTCCCATAATAACTACCCTGTTACTTTCGCTCATATCCAGAATCATCTTCGCCATCCTTTCCTCTACATCCCTAGAACTATTAGGAGGCCTATAAAAAACTCCCAACAGGGTGACCTCTCCTTTCCTGTTTCTAACTTCAGCCAATACTACCTCGGAAGAAGAGTCCCCATCTAGCATCCTCTCCGCCACCGTAATACTGCTCTTGACGAGCAGCGCCACACCTCCCCCTCTTTTGCCTCCTTCTCTGAGCTTACTAAAACACCTAAACCCCGGAACCTGCAACATCCATTCCTGTCCCTGCTCTATCCATGTCTCCGAAATGGCCACAACATCGAAGTCCCAGGTACCAACCCACGCTGCCAGTTCCCCTACCTTGTTTCGTATACTCCTGGCATTGAAGTAGACACACTTCAAACCACCTACCTGAACGCTGGCCCCCTCCTGCGACGTCAAATCTGTGCTCCTGACCTCTATACTCTCATTCTCCCTTACCCTAAAACTACAATCCAGGTTCCCATGCCCCTGTTGCATTAGTTTAATCCCCCCTGTTTACTTAAACACTGTTTACTGTAGTGCACCGTTTATACAGAACCTGTTTTCAGCAGTATACTGTGTACATAAACTCTGTTTACTGTAGGGCGCCGTTTATATAGAATCTGTTTCCAGCAGTATACTGTTTACATAAACACTGTTTACTGTAAGGCACCATTCATAGAGAATCTGTTTCCAGCAGTATACCGTTTACCTAAACACTGTTTTCTGTAGGGCACCGTTTATGTAGAATCGTTTTCCAGCAGTATGCCGTTTACATAAACGTTGTTTACTGTAGGGCATCGTTTATATAGAATCTGTTTCCAGCAGTATACTGTTTACATAAACACTGTTTACTGTAGTGCATCGTTTATATTGAATCTGTTTCCACAAGTTTAGCATTTACATAAATACTGTTTACTGTAGGGCACCGTTTATATATAATCTGTTTCCAGCAGTATACTGTTTACATAAATACTGTTTACTGTAGAGCACTGTTTATATAGAATCTGTTTGCAGCAGTATACAGTTTACAGAAACACTGTTTACTGTAGGACACCGTTTATATAGAATCTGTTTCCAGCAGTATACTGTTTACATAAACACTGTTTACTGTAGAGCACCTTTTATCTCGGATCTGTTTCCAGCAGCATTCTGTTTACATAAACACTGTTTAGTGTAGAGCACCGTTTATATAGAATCTGTTTCCAGCAGTTTACCATTTACATAAATACTGTTTACTGTAGAGCACCGTTTATATAGAATCTGTTTCCAGCATTATACTGGTTACATAAACACTGTTTAATGTAGGGCACCATTTATATAGAATCAGTTTCCAGCAGTTTACCATTTACATAAATACTGTTTACTGTAGAGCACCGTTTATATAGAATCTGTTTCCAGCAGTATACTGTTTACATAAACACTGTTCACTGTAGAGCACCGTTTGTGTAGAATCTGTTTCCAGCAGTATACTGTTTACATAAACACTGTTTACTGTAGGGCACCGTTTATATAGAATGTTTCCAGCAGTAAATTGTTCACATAAACACTGTTTACTGTAGGGTACCGTGTATATAGAATCTGTTTCCAGCAGTATACAGTTTACATATACACTGTTTACTGTAGGGCACAGTTTATATAGAATCTGTTTCCACCAGTATACTGTTTACATAAACACTGTTTACTGTAGCGCACCGTTTATAGAGAATCTGTTTCCAGCAGTTTACCATTTACATAAACACTGTTTACTGTAGAGCACCGTTTATATAGAATCAGTTTCCAGCAGTATACTGTTTACATAAACACTGTTTACTGTAGAGCACGGTTTATAGAGAATCTGTTTCAAGCTGTATACTGTTTACATAATTACTGTTTACTGTAGAGCACCGTTTATATAGAATCAGTTTCCAGCAGTATACTGTTTACATAAACACTGTTTGCTGTAGCGCACCGTTTATATAGAATCTGTTTCCAGCAGTATAGTGTTTACATAAACACTGTTTACTGTAGAGCACCGTTTATATAGAATCTGTTTCCAGCAGTATGCTGTTTACTTAAACACTGTTTACTGTAGTGCACCGTTTATACAGAACCTGTTTTCAGCAGTATACTGTGTACATAAACACTGTTTACTGTAGGGCGCCGTTTATATAGAAACATTTTTCCAGCAGTATACTGTTTACATAAACACTGTTTACTGTAAGGCACCATTCATAGAGAATCTGTTTCCAGCAGTATACCGTTTACCTAAACACTGTTTTCTGTAGGGCACCGTTTATGTAGAATCGTTTTCCAGCAGTATGCCGTTTACATAAACATTGTTTACTGTAGGGCACCGTTTATATATAATCTGTTTCGAGATGTATACTGTTTACATAAACACAGTTTACTGTAGAGCACCGTTTATATAGAATCTGTTGCCAGCAGTATCCTGTTTACATAAACACTGTTTACTGTAGAGCACCATTTATATCGAATCTGTTTCCAGCAGTGTACCGTTTACATTAACACTGTTTACTGTAGGGTACCATTTATATCGAATCTGTTTCCAGCAGTATACTGTTTACATAAACACTGTTTACTGTAGGGCACCGTTTATATAGAATCTGTTTCCAGCAGTATACCATTTACATAAACACTATTTACTGTAGGGCACCGTTTACATAGAACATAGAACAATACAGCGCAGTACAGGCCCTTCGGCCCACGATGTTGCACCGAAACAAAAGCCATCTAACCTACACTATGCCATTATCATCCATATGTTTATCCAATAAACTTTTAAATGCCCTCAATGTTGGCGAGTTCACTACTGTAGCAGGTAGGGCATTCCACGGCCTCACTACTCTTTGCGTAAAGAACCTACCTCTGACCTCTGTCCTATATCTATTACCCCTCAGTTTAAAGTTATGTCCCCTCGTGCCAGCCATTTCCATCCGCGGGAGAAGGCTCTCACTGTCCACCCTATCCAACCCCCTGATCATTTTGTATGCCTCAATTAAGTCTCCTCTTAACCTTCTTCTCTCCAACGAAAACAACCTCAAGTCCGTCAGCCTTTGCTCATAAGATTTTCCCCCCATACCAGGCAACATCCTGGTAAATCTCCTCTGCACCCGCTCCAAAGCCTCCACGTCCTTCCTATAATGTGGTGACCAGAACTGTACGCAATACTCCAAATGCGGCCGGACCAGAGTTCTGTACAGCTGCAACATGACCTCCCGACTCCGGAACTCAATCCCTCTACCAATAAAGGCCAACACTCCATAAGCCTTCTTCACAACCCTATCAACCTGGGTGGCAACTTTCAGGGATCTATGTACATGGACACCTAGATCCCTCTGCTCATCCACACTTTCAAGAACTTTACCATTAGCCAAATATTCCGCATTCCTGTTATTCCTTCCAAAGTGAATCACCTCACACTTCTCTACATTAAACTCCATTTGCCACCTCTCAGCCCAGCTCTGCAGCTTATCTATATCCCTCTGTAACCTGCTACATCCTTCCACACTATCGACAACACCACCGACTTTAGTATCGTCTGCAAATTTACTCACCCACCCTTCTGCGCCTTCCTCTAGGTCATTGATAAAAATGACAAACAGCAACGGCCCCAGAACAGATCCTTGTGGTACTCCACTTGTGACTGTACTCCATTCTGAACATTTCCCATCAACCACCACCCTCTGTCTTCTTTCAGCTAGCCAATTTCTGATCCACATCTCTAAATCACCCTCAATCCCCAGCCTCTGTATTTTTTGCAATAGCCTACCGTGGGGAACCTTATCAAACGCTTTGCTGAAATCCATATACACCACATCAACTGCTCTGCCCTCGTCTACCTGTTCAGTCACCTTCTCAAAGAACTCAATAAGGTTTGTGAGGCATGACCTATCCTTCACAAAGCCATGCTGACTATCCCTGATCATATTATTCCTATCTAGATGATTATAAATCTTGTCCCTTATAATCCCCTCCAAGACTTTACCCACTACAGACGTGAGGCTCACCGGTCTATAGTTGCCGGGGTTGTCTCTGCTCCCCTTTTTGAACAAAGGGACCACATTTGCTGTCCTCCAGTCCTCTGGCACTATTCCTGTAGCCAATGATGACATAAAAATCAAAGCCAAAGGTCCAGCAATCTCTCCCCTGGCCTCCCATAGAATCCTAGGATAAATCCCATCAGGTCCCGGGGACTTATCTATTTTCAGCCTGTCCAGAATTGCCAACACCTCTTCCCTACGTACCTCAATGCCATCTATTCTATTGGCCTGGGGCTCAGCATTCTCCTCCACAACATTATCTTTTTCCTGAGTGAATACTGACGAAAAATATTCATTTAGTATCTCGCCTATCTCTTCAGACTCCACACACAATTTCCCATCCCTGTCCTTTACTGGTCCTACTCTTTCCCTAGTCATTCGCTTATTCCTGACATACCTATAGAAAGCTTTTGGGTTTTCCTTGATCCTTCCTGCCAAATACTTCTCATGTCCCCTCCTTGCTCGTCTTAGCTCTCTCTTTAGATCCTTCCTCGCTACCTTGTAACTATCCATCGCCCCAACCGAAACTTCACACTTCATCTTCACATAGGCCTTCTTCTTCCTCTTAACAAGAGATTCCACATCCTTGGTAAACCACGGTTCCCTCGCTCGACGCCTTCCTCCCTGTCTGACCGGTACATACTTATCAAGAACACGCAGTAGCTGATCCTTGAACAAGCCCCACTTATCCAGTGTGCCCAACACTTGCAGCCTACTTCTCCACCTCATCCCTCCCAAGTCACGTCTAATGGCATCATAATTGCCCTTCCCCCAGCTATAACTCTTGCCCTGCGGTGTATACTTATCCCTTTCCATCATTAAAGTAAACGTCACCGAATTGTGGTCACTGTCCCCAAAGTGCTCTCCTACCTCCAAATCCAACACCTGGCCTGGTTCATTACCCAAAACCAAATCCAACGTGGCCTCGCCTCTTGTTGGCCTGTCAACATATTGTTTCAGGAAACCCTCCTGCACACACTGTACAAAAAACGACCCATCTATTGTACTCGAACTATATATTTTCCAGTCAATATTTGGAAAGTTAAAGTCTCCCATAATAACTACCCTGTTACTTTCGCTCATATCCAGAATCATCTTCGCCATCCTTTCCTCTACATCCCTAGAACTATTAGGAGGCCTATAAAAAACTCCCAACAGGGTGACCTCTCCTTTCCTGTTTCTAACTTCAGCCAATACTACCTCGGAAGAAGAGTCCCCATCTAGCATCCTCTCCGCCACCGTAATACTGCTCTTGACGAGCAGCGCCACACCTCCCCCTCTTTTGCCTCCTTCTCTGAGCTTACTAAAACACCTAAACCCCGGAACCTGCAACATCCATTCCTGTCCCTGCTCTATCCATGTCTCCGAAATGGCCACAACATCGAAGTCCCAGGTACCAACCCACGCTGCCAGTTCCCCTACCTTGTTTCGTATACTCCTGGCATTGAAGTAGACACACTTCAAACCACCTACCTGAACGCTGGCCCCCTCCTGCGACGTCAAATCTGTGCTCCTGACCTCTATACTCTCATTCTCCCTTACCCTAAAACTACAATCCAGGTTCCCATGCCCCTGTTGCATTAGGTTAATCCCCCCTGTTTACTTAAACACTGTTTACTGTAGTGCACCGTTTATACAGAACCTGTTTTCAGCAGTATACTGTGTACATAAACTCTGTTTACTGTAGGGCGCCGTTTATATAGAATCTGTTTCCAGCAGTATACTGTTTACATAAACACTGTTTACTGTAAGGCACCATTCATAGAGAATCTGTTTCCAGCAGTATACCGTTTACCTAAACACTGTTTTCTGTAGGGCACCGTTTATGTAGAATCGTTTTCCAGCAGTATGCCGTTTACATAAACGTTGTTTACTGTAGGGCATCGTTTATATAGAATCAGTTTCCAGCAGTACACTGTTTACATAAACACAATGTGGAGATGCCGGCGTTGGACTGGGGTGAGCACAGTACGAAGTCTTACAACACCAGGTTAAAGTCCAAAAGGTTTGTTTCGATGTCACTCGCTTTCGGAGCGCTGCTCCTTCCTCAGGTGAATGAAGAGGTATGTTCCAGAAACACATATATAGACAAATTCAAAGATGCCAAACAATGCATGGAATGCGACCATTAGCAGGTGATTAAATCTTTACAGATCCAGAGATGGGGTGACCCCAGGTTAAAGAGGTGTGAATTGCATCAAGCCAGGACCGTTGGTAGGATTTCGGCCAACGTTGTCTACCTCATACGCTGCAGGAAAGGATGTCCCGAAGCGTGGTACATTGGCGAGACCATGCAGACGCTGCGACAATGAATGAACGGACATCGCGCAACAATCACCAGGCAGGAATGTTCCCTTCCAGTCGGGGAACACATCAGCAGTCAAGGGCATTCAGCCTCTGATCTCCGGTTAAGCGTTCTCCAAGGCAGCCTTCAGGACCCGCGACAACGCAGAATCGCCGAGCATAAACGTATAGCCAAGTTCCGCACACATGAGTGCGGCCTCAACCGGGACCTGGGATTCACGTCGTATTACACTCATCCCCCACCATCTGGCCTGCGAAATCCTACCAACTGTCCTGGCTTGATACAATTCACACCTCTTTAACCTGGGGTCACCCCATCTCTGGATCTGTAAAGATTTAATCACCTGCTTATGGTCGCATTCCATGCATTGTTTGGCATCTTTGAATTTGTCTATATATGTGTTTCTGGAACATAAATCTTCATTCACCTGAGGAAGGAGCAGCGCTCCGAATGCTAGTGACATCGAACCAAACCTGTTGGACTTTAACCTGGTGTTGTAAGACATCTTACTGCACATAAACATTGTTTACTGTAGAGCACCGTTTATCTCGAAACTGTTTCCAGCAGTATACTGCTAACATAAACACTGTTTACTGTAGAGCGCCGTTTATATAGAATCTGTTTCCAGCAGTATACTGTTTACATAAATACTGTTTACTGTAGAGCACCGTTTATATAGAATCTGTTTCCAGCAATTTACTGTTTACATAAACACTGTTTACTGTAGAGCACTGTTTTTTTAGAATCTGTTTCCAACAGTATACTGTTTACATAAACACTGGTTACTGTAGAGCACCGTTTATATAGAATCTGTTTCCAGCAGTATACTGTTTACATAAACACTGTTTACTGTGGAGCACCATTTATATAGAACCTGTTTCCAGCAGTATACTGTTGACATAAATACTGTTTACTGTTGAGCACCGTTTATATAGAATCTGTTTCCAGCAGTATACTGTTTACATAAACACTGTTTACTGTCGAACACCGTTTATATAGAATCTGTTTCCAGCAGTATACTGCTAACATAAACACTGTTTACTGTAGAGCGCCGTTTATATAGAATCTGTTTCCAGCAGTATACTGTTTACATAAATACTGTTTACTGTAGAGCACCGTTTATATAGAATCTGTTTCCAGCAATTTACTGTTTACATAAACACTGTTTACTGTAGAGCACTGTTTTTTTAGAATCTGTTTCCAACAGTATACTGTTTACATAAACACTGGTTACTGTAGAGCACCGTTTATATAGAATCTGTTTCCAGCAGTATACTGTTTACATAAACACTGTTTACTGTGGAGCACCATTTATATAGAATCTGTTTCCAGCAGTATACTGTTGACATAAATACTATTTACTGTTGAGCACCGTTTATATAGAATCTGTTTCCAGCAGTATACTGTTTACATAAACACTGTTTACTGTCGAACACCGTTTATATAGAATCTGTTTCCAGCAGTATACTGTTTACATAAACACTGTTTACTGTAGAGTACCGTTTATATAGAATCTGTTTCCAGAAATATACTGGTTACATAATCACTGTTTACTGTAGGGCACCGTTTATATAGAATCTGTTTCCAGCAATATACTGTTTACATAAACACTGTTTACTGTAGAGCACCGTTTATATAGAATCTGTTTCCAGCAGTATACTGTTTACATAAACACTGTTTACTGTAGTGCATCGTTTATATTGAATCTGTTTCCACAAGTTTAGCATTTACATAAATACTGTTTACTGTAGGGCACCGTTTATATATAATCTGTTTCCAGCAGTATACTGTTTACATAAATACTGTTTACTGTAGAGCACTGTTTATATAGAATCTGTTTGCAGCAGTATACAGTTTACAGAAATACTGTTTACTGTAGGGCACCGTTTATATAGAATCTGTTTCCAGCAGTATACTGTTTACATAAACACTGTTTACTGCAGAGCACCTTTTATCTCGGATCTGTTTCCAGCAGCATTCTGTTTACATAAACACTGTTTAGTGTAGAGCACCGTTTATATAGAATCTGTTTCCAGCAGTTTACCATTTACATAAATACTGTTTACTGTAGAGCACCGTTTATATAGAATCTGTTTCCAGCAGTATACTGGTTACATAAACACTGTTTAATGTAGGGCGCCATTTATATAGAATCAGTTTCCAGCAGTTTACCATTTACATAAATACTGTTTACTGTAGAGCACCGTTTATATAGAATCTGTTTCCAGCAGTATACTGTTTACATAAACACTGTTCACTGTAGAGCACCGTTTGTGTAGAATCTGATTCCAGCAGTATACTGTTTACATAAACACTGTTTACTGTAGGGCACCGTTTATTTAGCATCTGTTTCCAGCAGTAAATTGTTCACATAAACACTGTTTACTGTAGGGTACCGTGTATATAGAATCTGTTTCCAGCAGTATACAGTTTACATATACACTGTTTACTGTAGGGCACAGTTTATATAGAATCTGTTTCCACCAGTATACTGTTTACATAAACACTGTTTACTGTAACGCACCGTTTATAGAGAATCTGTTTCCAGCAGTTTACCATTTACACAAACACTGTTTACTGTAGAGCACCGTTTATATAGAATCAGTTTCCAGCAGTACACTGTTTACATAAACACTGTTTACTGTAGAGCACGGTTTATAGAGAATCTGTTTCAAGCTGTATACTGTTTACATAATTACTGTTTACTGTAGAGCACCGTTTATATAGAATCAGTTTCCAGCAGTATACTGTTTACATAAACACTGTTTGCTGTAGCGCACCGTTTATACAGAATCTGTTTCCAGCAGTATAGTGTTTACATAAACACTGTTTACTGTAGAGCACCGTTTATATAGAATCTGTTTCCAGCAGTATGCTGTTTACTTAAACACTGTTTACTGTAGTGCACCGTTTATACAGAACCTGTTTTCAGCAGTATACTGTATACATAAACACTGTTTACTGTAGGGCGCCGTTTATATAGAAACATTTTTCCAGCAGTATACTGTTTACATAAACACTGTTTACTGTAAGGCACCATTCATAGAGAATCTGTTTCCAGCAGTTTACCGTTTACCTAAACACTGTTTTCTGTAGGGCACCGTTTATGTAGAATCGTTTTCCAGCAGTATGCCGTTTACATAAACATTGTTTACTGTAGAGCACCGTTTATATATAATCTGTTTCGAGATGTATACTGTTTACATAAACACAGTTTACTGTAGAGCACCGTTTATATAGAATCTGTTGCCAGCAGTATCCTGTTTACATAAACACTGTTTACTGTAGAGCACCATTTATATCGAATCTGTTTCCAGCAGTGTACCGTTTACATTAACACTGTTTACTGTAGAGCACCATTTATATCGAATCTGTTTCCAGCAGTATACTGTTTACATAAACACTGTTTACTGTAGGGCACCGTTTATATAGAATCTGTTTCCAGCAGTATACCATTTACATAAACACTATTTACTGTAGGGCACCGTTTACATAGAACATAGAACAATACAGCGCAGTACAGGCCCTTCGGCGCACAATGTTGCACCGAAACAAAAGCCATCTAACCTACACTATGCCATTATCATCCATATGTTTATCCAATAAACTTTTAAATGCCCTCAATGTTGGCGAGTTCACTGCTGTAGCAGGTAGGGCATTCCACGGCCTCACTACTCTTTGCGTAAAGAACCTACCTCTGACCTCTGTCCTATATCTATTACCCCTCAGTTTAAAGTTATGTCCCCTCGTGCCAGCCATTTCCATCCGCGGGAGAAGGCTCTCACTGTCCACCCTATCCAACCCCCTGATCATTTTGTATGCCTCAATTAAGTCTCCTCTTAACCTTCTTCTCTCCAACGAAAACAACCTCAAGTCCGTCAGCCTTTCCTCATAAGATTTTCCCCCCATACCAGGCAACATCCCGGTAAATCTCCTCTGCACCCGCTCCAAAGCCTCCACGTCCTTCCTATAATGTGGTGACCAGAACTGTACGCAATACTCCAAATGCGGCCGGACCAGATTTCTGTACAGCTGCAACATGACCTCCCGACTCCGGAACTCAATCCCTCTACCAATAAAGGCCAACACTCCATAAGCCTTCTTCACAACCCTATCAACCTGGGTGGCAACTTTCAGGGATCTATGTACATGGACACCTAGATCCCTCTGCTCAGCCACACTTTCAAGAACTTTACCATTAGCCAAATATTCCGCATTCCTGTTATTCCTTCCAAAGTGAATCACCTCACACTTCTCTACATTAAACTCCATTTGCCACCTCTCAGCCCAGCTCTGCAGCTTATCTATATCCCTCTGTAACCTGCTACATCCTTCCACACTATCGACAACACCACCGACTTTAGTATCGTCTGCAAATTTACTCACCCACCCTTCTGCGCCTTCCTCTAGGTCATTGATAAAAATGACAAACAGCAACGGCCCAGAACAGATCCCTGTGGTACTCCACTTGTGACTGTACTCCATTCTGAACATTTCCCATCAACCACCACCCTCTGTCTTCTTTCAGCTAGCCAATTTCTGATCCACATCTCTAAATCACCCTCAATCCCCAGCCTCTGTATTTTTTGCAATAGCCTACCGTGGGGAACCTTATCAAACGCTTTGCTGAAATCCATATACACCACATCAACTGCTCTGCCCTCGTCTACCTGTTCAGTCACCTTCTCAAAGAACTCAATAAGGTTTGTGAGGCATGACCTACCCTTCACAAAGCCATGCTGACTATCCCTGATCATATTATTCCTATCTAGATGATTATAAATCTTGTCCCTTATAATCCCCTCCAAGACTTTACCCACTACAGACGTGAGGCTCACCGGTCTATAGTTGCCGGGGTTGTCTCTGCTCCCCTTTTTGAACAAAGGGACCACATTTGCTGTCCTCCAGTCCTCTGGCACTATTCCTGTAGCCAATGATGACATAAAAATCAAAGCCAAAGGTCCAGCAATCTCTTCCCTGGCCTTCCATAGAATCCTAGGATAAATCCCATCAGGTCCCGGGGACATATCTATTTTCAGCCTGTCCAGAATTGCCAACACCTCTTCCCTACGTACCTCAATGCCATCTATTCTATTAGCCTGGGGCTCAGCATTCTCCTCCACAACATTATCTTTTTCCTGAGTGAATACTGACGAAAAATATTCATTTAGTATCTCGCCTATCTCTTCAGACTCCACACACAATTTCCCATCCCTGTCCTTGACTGGTCCTACTCTTTCCCTAGTCATTCGCTTATTCCTGACATACCTATAGAAAGCTTTTGGGTTTTCCTTGATCCTCCCTGCCAAATACTTCTCATGTCCCCTCCTTGCTCGTCTTAGCTCTCTCTTTAGATCCTTCCTCGCTACCTTGTAACTATCCATCGCCCCAACCGAAACTTCGCACTTCATCTTCACATAGGCCTTCTTCTTCCTCTTAACAAGATATTCCACTTCCTTGGTAAACCACGGTTCCCTCGCTCGACGCCTTCCTCCCTGTCTGACCGGTACATACTTATCAAGAACACGCAGTAGCTGATCCTTGAACAAGCCCCACTTATCCAGTGTGCCCAACACTTGCAGCCTACTTCTCCACCTCATCCCTCCCAAGTCACGTCTAATGGCATCATAATTGCCCTTCCCCCAGCTATAACTCTTGCCCTGCGGTGTATACTTATCCCTTTCCATCATTAACGTAAACGTCACCGAATTGTGGTCACTGTCCCTAAAGTGCTCTCCTACCTCCAAATCCAACACCTGGCCTGGTTCATTACCCAAAACCAAATCCAACGTGGCCTCGCCTCTTGTTGGCCTGTCAACATATTGTTTCAGGAAACCCTCCTGCACACACTGTACAAATAACGACCCATCTATTGTACTCGAACTATATATTTTCCAGTCAATATTTGGAAAGTTAAAGTCTCCCATAATAACTACCCTATTACTTTCGCTCATATCCAGAATCATCTTCGCCATCCTTTCCTCTACATCCCTAGAACTATTAGGAGGCCTATAAAAAACTCCCAACAGGGTGACCTCTCCTTTCCTGTTTCTAACTTCAGCCAATACTACCTCGGAAGAAGAGTCCCCATCTAGCATCCTCTCCGCCACCGTAATACTGCTCTTGACTAGCAGCGCCACACCTCCCCCTCTTTTGCCTCCTTCTCTGAGCTTACTAAAACACCTAAACCCCGGAACCTGCAACATCCATTCCTGTCCCTGCTCTATCCATGTCTCCGAAATGGCCACAACATCGAAGTCCCAGGTACCAACCCACGCTGCCAGTTCCCCTACCTTGTTTCGTGTACTCCTGGCATTGAAGTAGACACACTTCAAACCACCTACCTGAACGCTGGCCCCCCTCCTGCGACGTCAAATCTGTGCTCCTGACCTCTATACTCTCATTCTCCCTTACCCTAAAACTACAATCCAGGTTCCCATGCCCCTGCTGCATTAGTTTAAACCCCCTGTTTACTTAAACACTGTTTACTGTATTGCACCGTTTATACAGAACCTGTTTTCAGCAGTATACTGTGTACATAAACACTGTTTACTGTAGGGCGCCGTTTATATAGAATCTGTTTCCAGCAGTATACTGTTTACATAAACACTGTTTACTGTAAGGCACCGTTTATATAGAATCTGTTTCCAGCAGTTTACCATTTACATAAATACTGTTTATTGTAGGGCACCTTTTATATAGAATCTGTTTCTAGCAGTATACTGTTTACATAGACACTGTTTACTGTAGGGCACCGTTTGTATAGAATCAGTTTCCAGCAGTATACCGTTTACAAAAACACTGTTTACTGTAGGGCACCATTTATAGAGAATCTGTTTCCAGCAGTATACTGTTTACATAAACACTGTATACTGTAGAGCACCGTTTATATAGAATCTGTTTCCAGTAGTAAACTGTTCACATAAACACTGTTTATTGTAGGGTACCGTGTATATAGAATCTGTTTCCAGCAGTATACTGTTTACATAAACACTGTTTACTGTAGGGCATCTTTTATATAGAATCTGTTTCTAGCAGTATACTGTTTACATAAATACTGTTTACTGTAGACCACCGTTTATATAGAATCAGGTTCCAGCAGTATACTGTTACATAAACACTGTTTACTGTTGAGCACGGTTTATAGAGAATCTGTTTCAAGCTGTATACTGTTTACATAATTACTGTTTACTGTAGAGCACCGTTTAAAAAGAATCAGTTTCCAGCAGTATACTGTTACATAAACACTGTTTGCTGTAGCGCACCGTTTACATAGAATCTGTTTCCAGCAGTATAGTGTTTACAGAAACACTGTTTACTGTAGTGCACCGTTTATACAGAACCTGTTTTCAGCAGTGTACTGTGTACATAAACACAGTTTACTGTACGGCGCCGTTTATATAGAATCTGTTTCCAGCAGTATACTGTTTACATAAACACTGTTTACTGTAAGGCACCATTCATAGAGAATCTGTTTCCAGCAGTATACTGCTTACATAAACACTGTTTACTGTTGGGCACCGTTTATATAGAACCTGTTTCCAGCAGTATACTGTAAACATAAACACTGTTTACTGTAGAGCACCGTTTATATAGAATCTGTTTCCAGCAGTATACTGTTTACAGAAACACTGTTTACTGTACAGAACCGTTTATATAGAATCTGTTTCCAGCAGTATACTTTTTACATAAACACTGTTTACTGTAGGGCACCGTTTATATAAAATCTGTTTCCAGCAGTATACCGTTTACATAAATACTGTTTACTGCAGGGCACCGTTTATATAGAATCTGTTTCCAGCAGTATACCGTATACATAAACACTGTTTACTGTAGAGCGCCGTTTATATAGAATCTGTTTCCAGCAGTATACTGTTTACATAAACAGTGTTTAACGGAGAGCACCGATTTATAGAATCTGTTTCCAGCAGTATACCGTTTACATTAACACTGTTTACTGTAGGGCACCGTTTATATAGACTCTGTTTACAGCAGTATACCGTTTACATAAATACTGTTTACTGTAGGGCACCGTTTATATAGAATCTGTTTACAGCAGTATACCGTTTACATAAATACTGTTTACTGTGGGGCAGCGTTTATATAGAATCTGTTTCCAGCAGTATAACGTATACATAAACACTGTTTACTGTAGAGCGCCGTTTATATAGAATCTGTTTCCAGCAGTATACTGTTTCCATAAACAGTGTTTAATGTAGAGCACCGATTATATAGAATCGGTTTTCAGCAGTATACCGTTTACATAAACACTGTTTACTGTAGAGCACGGTTTATATAGAATCCGTTTTCAGCAGTATAACGTTTACATAAATACTGTTTACTGTAGAGCACCGTTTATATAGAATCTGTTACCAGCAGTACACTGTTTACATAAAAACTGTTTACTGTAGAGCACCGTTTATATAGAATCTGTTTCCAGCAGTTTACCATTTACATAAATACTGTTTACTGTAGAACACCGTTTATATATAATCTGTTTCCAGCAGTATACTGGTTAGATAAACACTGTTCACGGTAGAACACCGTTTGTGTAGAATCTGTTTCCAGCAGTATACTGTTTACATAAACACTGTTTACTGTAGGGCACCAATTATATAGAATCTGTTTCCAGCAGTAAACTGTTCACATAAACACTGTTTACTGTAGGGTACCGTGTATATAGAATCTGTTTCCAGCAGTAAACCGTTTACATAAACACTGTTTACTGTAGGGCACAGTTTATATAGAATCTGTTTCCACCAGTATACTGTTTACATAAACACTGTTTACTGTAGGGCACCGTTTATATAGAATCTGTTTCCAGCAGTTTACCATTTACATAAACACTGTTTATTGTAGGGCACCTTTTATATAGAATCTGTTTCTAGCAGTATACTGTTTACAAAGACACTGTTTACTGTAGGGCACCGTTTGTATAGAATCAGTTTCCAGCAGTATACCGTTTACAAAAACACTGTTTACTGTAGGGCACCATTTATAGAGAATCTGTTTCCAGCAGTATACTGTTTACATAAACACTGTATACTGTAGAGCACCGTTTATATAGAATCTGTTTCCAGTAGTAAACTGTTCACATAAACACTGTTTATTGTAGGGTACCGTGTATATAGAATGTGTTTCCAGCAGTATACTGTTTACATAAACACTGTTTACTGTAGGGCATCTTTTATATAGAATCTGTTTCTAGCAGTATACTGTTTACATAAATACTGTTTACTGTAGAGCACCGTTTATATAGAATCAGTTTCCAGCAGTATACTGTTTACATAAACACTGTTTACTGTAGAGCACGGTTTATAGAGAATCTGTTTCAAGCTGTATACTGTTTCCACAATTACTGTTTACTGTAGAGCACCGTTTATATAGAATCAATTTCCAGCAGTATACTGTTACATAAACACTGTTTGCTGTAGCGCACCGTTTATATAGAATCTGTTTCCAGCAGTATAGTGTTTACATAAACACTGTTTACTGTAGAGCACCGTTTATATAGAATCTGTTTCCAGCAGTATGCTGTTTACTTAAACACTGTTTACTGTAGTGCACCGTTTATACAGAACCTGTTTTCAGCAGTATACAGTGTACATAAACACAGTTTACTGTACGGCGCCGTTTATATAGAATCTGTTTCCAGCAGTATACTGTTTACATAAACACTGTTTACTGTAAGGCACCATTCATAGAGAATCTGTTTCAAGCAGTATACCGTTTACATAAACACTGTTTTCTGTAGGGCACCGTTTATGTAGGATCGTTTTCCAGCAGTATGCCGTTTACATAAACATTGTTTACTGTAGGGCTCCGTTTATATATAATCTGTTTCGAGAAGTATACTGTTTACATAAACACAGTTTACTGTAGAGCACCGTTTATATAGAATCTGTTGCCAGCAGTATCCTGTTTACATAAACACTGTTTACTGTAGAGCACCATTTATATCGAATCTGTTTCCAGCAGTGTACCGTTTACATAAACACTGTTTACTGGAGAGCACCGTTTATATAGAATCTGTTTCCAGCTGTATGCTGTTTACTTAAACACTGTTTAGTGCAGTGCACCGTTTATACAGAACCTGTTTTCAGCAGTATACTGTGTACATAAACACTGTTTAAAGTTCGGCGCCGTTTATATAGAATCTGTTTCCAGCAGTATACTGATTACATAAACACTGTTTACTGTAAGGCACCATTCATAGAGAATCTGTTTCCAGCAGTATACCGTTTACATAAACATTATTTACTGTAGGGCACCGTTTATATAGAATCTGTTTCCAGCAGTATACCGATTACATAAACACTGTTTACTGTAGAGCACCGTTTATATAGAATCTGTTACCAGCAGTACACTGTTTACATAAAAACTGTTTACTGTAGAGCACCGTTTATATAGAATCTGTTTCCAGCAGTTTACCATTTACATAAATACTGTTTACTGTAGAACACCGTTTATATATAATCTGTTTCCAGCAGTATACTGGTTAGATAAACACTGTTCACGGTAGAACACCGTTTGTGTAGAATCTGTTTCCAGCAGTATACTGTTTACATAAACACTGTTTACTGTAGGGCACCAATTATATAGAATCTGTTTCCAGCAGTAAACTGTTCACATAAACACTGTTTACTGTAGGGTACCGTGTATATAGAATCTGTTTCCAGCAGTAAACCGTTTACATAAACACTGTTTACTGTAGGGCACAGTTTATATAGAATCTGTTTCCACCAGTATACTGTTTACATAAACACTGTTTACTGTAGGGCACCGTTTATATAGAATCTGTTTCCAGCAGTTTACCATTTACATAAACACTGTTTATTGTAGGGCACCTTTTATATAGAATCTGTTTCTAGCAGTATACTGTTTACAAAGACACTGTTTACTGTAGGGCACCGTTTGTATAGAATCAGTTTCCAGCAGTATACCGTTTACAAAAACACTGTTTACTGTAGGGCACCATTTATAGAGAATCTGTTTCCAGCAGTATACTGTTTACATAAACACTGTATACTGTAGAGCACCGTTTATATAGAATCTGTTTCCAGTAGTAAACTGTTCACATAAACACTGTTTATTGTAGGGTACCGTGTATATAGAATGTGTTTCCAGCAGTATACTGTTTACATAAACACTGTTTACTGTAGGGCATCTTTTATATAGAATCTGTTTCTAGCAGTATACTGTTTACATAAATACTGTTTACTGTAGAGCACCGTTTATATAGAATCAGTTTCCAGCAGTATACTGTTTACATAAACACTGTTTACTGTAGAGCACGGTTTATAGAAAATCTGTTTCAAGCTGTATACTGTTTCCACAATTACTGTTTACTGTAGAGCACCGTTTATATAGAATCAATTTCCAGCAGTATACTGTTACATAAACACTGTTTGCTGTAGCGCACCGTTTATATAGAATCTGTTTCCAGCAGTATAGTGTTTACATAAACACTGTTTACTGTAGAGCACCGTTTATATAGAATCTGTTTCCAGCAGTATGCTGTTTACTTAAACACTGTTTACTGTAGTGCACCGTTTATACAGAACCTGTTTTCAGCAGTATACAGTGTACATAAACACAGTTTACTGTACGGCGCCGTTTATATAGAATCTGTTTCCAGCAGTATACTGTTTACATAAACACTGTTTACTGTAAGGCACCATTCATAGAGAATCTGTTTCAAGCAGTATACCGTTTACATAAACACTGTTTTCTGTAGGGCACCGTTTATGTAGAATCGTTTTCCAGCAGTATGCCGTTTACATAAACATTGTTTACTGTAGGGCTCCGTTTATATATAATCTGTTTCGAGAAGTATACTGTTTACATAAACACAGTTTACTGTAGAGCACCGTTTATATAGAATCTGTTGCCAGCAGTATCCTGTTTACATAAACACTGTTTACTGTAGAGCACCATTTATATCGAATCTGTTTCCAGCAGTGTACCGTTTACATAAACACTGTTTACTGGAGAGCACCGTTTATATAGAATCTGTTTCCAGCTGTATGCTGTTTACTTAAACACTGTTTAGTGCAGTGCACCGTTTATACAGAACCTGTTTTCAGCAGTATAGTGTGTACATAAACACTGTTTAAAGTTCGGCGCCGTTTATATAGAATCTGTTTCCAGCAGTATACTGATTACATAAACACTGTTTACTGTAAGGCACCATTCATAGAGAATCTGTTTCCAGCAGTATACCGTTTACATAAACACTGTTTACTGTAGGGCACCGTTTATATAGAATCTGTTTCCAGCAGTATACCATTTACATAAACATTATTTACTGTAGGGCACCGTTTATATAGAATCTGTTTCCGGCAGTATACCGATTACATAAACACTGTTTACTGTAGGGCACCGTTTATATAGAATCTGTTTACAGCAGTATACCGTTTACATAAATACTGTTTACTGTAGGGCACCGTTTATATAGAATCTGTTTCCAGCAGTATACCGTATACATAAACACTGTTTACTGTAGAGCGCCGTTCATATAGAATCTGTTTCCAGCAGTATACTGTTTACATAAACAGTGTTTAATGTAGAGCACCGTTTATATAGAATCTGTTTCCAGCAGTATACCTTTTACATAAACACTGTTTACTGTAGAGCACGGTTTATATAGAATCCGTTTTCAGCAGTATACCGTTTACATAAACACTGTTTACTGTAGAGCACCGTTTATATAGAATCTGTTTCCAGCAGTATACTGTTACATAAACACTGTTTACTGTAGAGCACCGTTTATATAGAATCTGTTTACAGCAGTATACTATTTACATAAACACTGTTTACTGTTGGGCACCGTTCATTTTGACTCTGTTTACAGCAGTATACCGTTCACATAAACACTGTTTACTGCTGGGCACCGTTTATATAGAATCTGTTTCCAGCAGTATATTGTTTACATAAACTCTGTTTAATGTGGGGCACCGTTTATACAGAATCTGTTTTCAGCAGTATACTGTGTACATAAACACTGTTTACTGTAGAGCACCGTTTATATAGACTCTGTTTACAGCAGTATACCGCTTACATAAACACTGTTTACTGTAGGGTACCGTTTATATAGAATCTGTTTCCAGCAGTGTACTGTTTACATAAACACTGTTTACTGTAGAGCACCGTTTAGAAATAATCTGGTTCCAGCAGTTTACCGTTTACATAAACACTGTTTACTGTAAGGCACCATTTATATAGAATCTGTTTCCAGCAGTATACCATTTACATAAACTCTGTTTATTGTAGGGCACGGGTTTCAGAAACTCTGTTTACAGCAGTGTGCCGTTTGCATAAATACAGTTTACTGTAGTGCAACATATCCATAGACTCTGTTTACAGTAGTGTACCGTTTACATAAACATTGTGTACTGTAGGGCACTGATTACATCGTCACTGTTTACAGTTGTGCACGGTTCATAAACACTGATTAATGTCGGTGCTGTTTACCAAGACTCATGTTACAGAAGTGGACGGTTTACATTAACTCTGATTAATGTAGACGTTGTTTACCAAGACTCAGTTTACAGAAATGCACGGTTTACATAAGCACTGTTTGCTGTCGGCGTTGTTTACCTAAACTCTGTTAACAGCTGTGTCCGGTTTACATTAACACATTTTACTGTCATGTACTGTTTACATAGGTTGCGTATTCTAGTGCACTGTTTAAATACTGTTTACTGTCGGGCCCTTTTTACATAGACTATATTTACAGTAGTGTACGGTTTAGTTACTGTGTTCTTACTGCAGCCCACTTTTTAAATAGTCTGTTTGCAGCATGGTACATTTTATATTAACACTGTTTTCTGTAAGGTACTGTGCACATAGACTCTGATACTGTAGGACACGTTTTAATTACTACTTACCTTTGGGCACTTTTTACAGAGACACTGTTTACAGTAGTGCACGGTTTACTTTCAGTCTATTTACTGTTGGGCACTGTTTACATTGTCTGGTTTCAGCTGGGTACGGTATACATAAACATTGTTTACTGCAGGGCACGGGTTTCAGAAACTCTGTTTACAGCAGTGTGCCGTTTGCATAAATACAGTTTACTGTAGTGCAACATATCCATAGACTCTGTTTACAGTAGTGTACCGTTTACATAAACATTGTTTACTGTAGGGCACTGATTACATCGTCACTGTTTACAGCTGTCACGGTGTACATAAACACTGATTACAGTAGTTGTTGTTTACCAAGACTCGGTTTACAGAAGATTTACATAAAAACTGTTTCCATATACGGTTTACAATAGTGTACCGTTTGCATAAACACTGTTTACTGTAGGTCATTGTTGACATAGACTCTGTTTCCAGCAGTATACGGTTTACATCAACACTGTTTCCTGGAGGGCACTGTTTACATAGACTGTTTACAGTGGTGTTCGGTTTACATAAACATTGTTTACTCTAGGGTACTGTTTCCACAGACTGTTAAGAGCAGAGTACGCTCTACGTTAACACTGTTTCATCTACGGTGCCTTTACATAGACTTTGTTTACATTAGTGTACGGTTTACAGAAACAATGTTTACTGTCGAGGACTGTTTACATTGACTCTGTTTACAGCAGTGTACGGCTTTCACTCACGCTGTTTACTGTATGGTGTTGTTTAACTCCTGTTTACGGTAGGGCACTGTTTACATAAAGTGGAATCCTGGCGTTGGACTGGCGTGAGCACAGTAAGGAGTCCAACAGGTTTGTTTCAAATTGCGAGCGTTTGGCGCACTGCTCAGTACAGAACAGTATGTTTTACATACACACTGTTTACAGTAGTGCACAGTTTACAAGACTCTATTTACAGCAGTGTACGGTTTTCATTACCACTGTTTACTGTCGGGCACTGTTTACATAGACCATTTACTGCCGGGCATTGCTTCAATGCTGGTTACTGTCGGACACTTTTTTAATTGAATCTTTTTACTGTAGGGCACTGTTTAAATACTGTATACTGTAGGGCACTGTTTGCATAGACCCAGTTTATAGCAGCGTACGGTTTACATAATCACTGTTTACTGTAGGGTACTGTTTATATAGACTCCGTGTACATTAGTGTAGGTTTTACTTTCACTCTGCTTACTGTAGGGCACTGTTTACATTGATTCTGTTTACAGCAATGTACGGTTTACATAAACAATGTTTACTGTCGAGCACTGTTTACATAGACATTGCTTACAGCAGTGTACGATTTATAGAAATACTGTTTACTGTAAGGCACTGTTTACAGAGACTCTGTTTACAGTAGTGTTTGCATAAACAATGTTTACTGAACGGGCTATTTACCTCGTCCCTGTTTACAGCAGTGTACCGTTTATATTAACACGTTTTACTGAAGGGCACTGTTTAAATAGACTCCGAGTGAGTTCTCCCAGTGAGCCAGGGAAGACACAGCCAGAGTGAGATAGAACCAAGAGTGAGTTTGGGAATTTGAATCTTGGTGGGAATTGAATCAAATCATTAAGGCAGCTCCTTTTAAATTTCAGGAGTTTAAATTAATTTAAATTAAGCTAGAATTGTGCAGTGTGGGTTAACAAGGGCTGCCCCACCCACTTACATAACTGGTTTGCAGTTAAGTGTCAGTCACTTAAATGTCCCTTGATCGAAAAGCAGGTGGGGGAGGGGAGTCAATTCGGCACAGTTTAAAAAGAGCAACTTGTAAACTCACTCCCAGTGAGTTCTCCCAGTGAGCCAGAGAAGACACAGCCAGAGTGAGACAGAACCAACTTTGGGAATTTGAATCTAGGTGGGAATTTGAATCTTGGGTGGGGAGGAAGTGCTTTTTATCCCTGGTAAGTGACTGGTAAGTAATGTTTCTGTTTTCTTTTTATTTTCATTGGTATATTGATTTATTTTTTTCTTCGTTGTTTATTTGTTTATTTCTTGTTTTTGGTAAATTGTAATTGTTGAAGTTAACCGAAGGTTTAAGACATGGCAGGAGATCTCAGACCCGTGTCATGCTCCTCGTGTGCGATGTGGGAGTTCAGGGACACTTCCACTGTCCCTGGCTCCTTCGCGTGCAAGAAGTGTGTCCAGTTGCAGCTCCTGTTAGACCGCTTGACGGCTCTGGAGCTGCGGATGGACTTACTTTGGAGCATCCGCGATGCTGAGGAAGTCGTGCATAGCACGTTTAGCGAGTTGGTCACACGGCAGGTGAAAGGTACTGAGGGAGATTGAAAATGGGTGACCAAAAGACAGAGCAAGAGTAGGAAGGCAGTGCAGGTGTCCTCTGCGGTCATCTCCCTGCAAAACAGATATACCGCTTTGGATACTGTTGAGGGAGATGGCTCACCAGGGGAAGGCAGCAGCAGCCAGGTTCATGGCACCGTGGCTGGCTCTGCTGCGCAGCTTGGCAGGAAGAAGAATGACAGGGCTATAGTGATAGGGGACTCAATTGTAAGGGGAATAGACAGGCGGTTCTGCGGACGCAATCGAGACTCCAGGATGGTGCAAGGGTCAAGGATGTCTCGGAGCGGTTGCAGGACATTCTGGGGGGGGGGGGGGGGGGGGGTAAGGCTGAACAGCCAGCTGACGTGGTGCACATAGGCACCAAAGATATAGGTAAAAAACGGGACGAGGTCCTACAAGCTGAATTTAGGGAGTTAGGAGTTAATCTAAAAAGTAGGACCTCAAAGGTAGTAATCTCAGGATTGCTGAGATTGCTACCAGTGCCACGATCTAGTCAGAGTAGGAATGTCAGGATAGATCGGATGAACGCGTGGCTCGAGAGATGGTGTAAGAGGGAGGGATTCAATTTCCTGGGACATTGGAACCGGTTCTGGGGGAGGTGGGACCATTACAAACCGGACGGTCTGCACCTGGGCAGGACTGGAACCGATGTCCGGGAGGGGGTGTTTGCTAGAGCTGTTGGGGAGAGTTCTCGCCAACATTAAGGGCATTTAAAAGTTTATTGGATAAACATATGGATGATAATGGTATAGTGTAGGTTAGATGGCTTTTGTTTCGGTGCAACATCGTGGGCCGAAGGGCCTGTACTGCGCTGTATTGTTCTATGTTCTATGTTCTAAACTAATGTGGCGGGGGGGTGGGGGGGGGGCGGTTGGAACCGATTCGGTAAGTTGGAAGGTAGTAAAACAGTGGCAGTAACAAAAGGCAGTAAGGGGGAATGTGTAAGGCAGAGAAGCCATAGTGAAAAAGCAAAAAGGGCAACAGTACAAGGTACAGTGACTGAAGGGAGCTCAGTGAATAGGACCAGGAATACTAAAAGGAATAAAACGGGAAGTGAAAACATTAATGGTAAGCGACGCGGCAGGTTGTTACCTGAAGATATGGGTTCAACGACAAGGAAAATTAGGAGAAAGGTTAAGAGGAAATATAACTTAGGAGAGGTTACTGATCGAGGTGTTAAGATTCAGAACAGAGGTAAAAAAGCCAACATAAGTGTACTTTACCTGAATGCTCGTAGTATTCGGAATAAGGTAAATGAGTTGATGCTGCAAATCATCGTGAATGACTATGATTTAGTGGCCATTACTGAAACATGGTTAAAGGATGGTCACGACTAGGAGTTAAATATCCAAGGGTATCAAACTATTCGGAAGGACAGAGGGGATGGTAAGGGAGGTGGTGTAGCTCTATTATTTAAGGATGACATCGGGCAACAGTAAGTGATGACATCGGTGCTATGGAGGATAAGGTTCAATCCATTAGGGTGGAAATCAGGAATAGTAAGGCAAAAAAGTCTCTGCTAGGAGTAGTCTATAGGCCACAAAATAGTCACATTATGGTGGGGCAGGCAATAAACAAATAAATAACTCATGCATGCAGAAATGGTACAGCAGTTATCATGGGGGATTTTAATCTTCATGTCGATTGGTTTAACCAGGTCGGTCAAGGCAGCCTTGAGAAGGAGTTTATAGAATGTATCCGCAATAGTTTCCTAGAACAGTGTGTAATGGAACCTAAGAGGGAACAAGCGGTCCTAGATCTTGTCCTGTGTAATGAGACAGGATTGATTCAGGATCTCATAGTTAGGGATCCTCTCGGAAGGAGCGATCACAATATGGTGGAATTTAAAATACAGATGGAGGGTGAGAAGGTAAAATCAAGCACTAGTGTTTTGTGCTTAAATAAAGGAGATTACAATGGGATGAGAGAAGAACTAGCTAAGGTAGACTGGGAGCAAAGACTTTATGGTAAAACAGTTGAGGACCAGTGGAGAACATTCCAAGTGATTTTTCACAGTGCTCATCAAAGGTTTATACCAACAAAAAGGAAGGACGGTAAAAAGAGGGAAAATCGACCGTGGATATCTAAGGAAATAAGGGAGAGTATCAAATTGAAGGAAAAAACATACAAAGTAGCAAAGATCAGTGGGAGACTAGCGGACAGGGAAATATTTAGGGGGCAACAGAAAGCTACTAAAAAGCTATAAAGAAGAGTAAGATAGATTATGAGAGTAAACTTGCTCAGAATATAAAAACAGATAGTAAACGTTTCTACAAATATATAAAACAAAAAAGAGGGGCTGAGGTAAATATTGGTCCTTTAGAGGATGAGAAGGGAGATTTAATAATGGGAGATGAGGAAATGGCTGAGGAACTGAACAGGTGTTTTGGGTCTGTCTTCACAGTGGAAGACACAAATAACATGCCAGTGACTGATGGAAATGGGGCTATGACATGTGAGGACCTTGACAAGATTGTTATCACCAAGGAGGTAGTGATGGGCAAGCTAATGGGGCTAAAGGCAGACAAGTCTCCTGGACCTGATGGAATGCATCCCAGAGTGCTCAAAGAGATGGCTAGGGAAATTGCAAATTCACTAGTGACAATTTACCAAAATTCACTAGTCTCTGAGGTGGTCCCGGCGGATTGGAAATTAGCAAACGTGACACCACTGTTTAAAAAAGGAGGTAGGCAGAAAGCGGGTCATTATAGGCCAGTGTGCTTAACTTCGGCAGTAGGGAAGATGCTGGAATCTATAATTAAGGAAGAAATAGCGAGGCATCTGGATGGAAATTGTCCCATTGGGCAGACGCAGAATGGGTTCATAAAGGGCAGGTGTGCCTCACTAATTTAGTGAAATTTTTTGAGGACATTAACAGTGCGGTAGATAACGGGGAGCCAATGGATGTGGTATATCTGGATTTCCAGAAAGCCTTTGACAAGGTGCCACACAAAAAGTTGCTGCATAAGATAAAGATGCATGGCATTAAGGGTAAAGTAGTAGCATGGGTAGAGGATTGGATAATTAATAGAAAGCAAAGAGTGGGGATTAATGGGTGTTTCTCTGGTTGGCAATCAGTAGCTAGTGGTGTCCCTCACGGATCAGTGTTGGGCCCACAATTGTTCACAATTTACAAAGATGATTTGGAGTTGGGGACCAAGGGCAATGTGTCCAAGTTTGCAGAAGACACTAAGATAAGTGGTAAAGCAAAAAGTGCAGAGGATACTGGAAGTCTGCAGAGGGATTTGGATAGGCTAAGTGAATGGGCTAGGGTCTGGCAGATGGAATACAATGTTGACAAATGTGAGGTTACCCATTTTGGCAGGAATAACAGCAAAATGGATTATTATTTAAATGATAACATATTAAAACATGCTGCTGTGCAGTGAGACCTGGGTGTGCTAGTGCATGAGTCGCAAAAAGATGGTTTACAGGTGCAACAGGTGATTTAGAAGGCAAATGGAAATTTCTCCTTCATTGCTAGAGGGGTTGAGTTTAAGACTAGGGAGGTTATACTGCAATTGTATAAGGTGTTAGTGAGGCCACACGTGGAGTATTGTGTTCAGTTTTGGTCTCCTTACTTGAGAAAGGACGTACTGGCACTGGAGGGTGTGCAGAGGAGATGCTCTCGGTTAATCCCAGAGTTGAAGGGGTTGGATTACGAGGAGAGGTTGAGTAGACTGGGACTGTACTCGTTGGAATTTCGAAGGATGAGGGGGGATCTTATAGAAACATATAAGATTATGAAGGGAATAGATAGTATAGATGCGGGCAGGTTGTTTCCACTGGCGGGTGAAAGCAGAACTAGGGGGCATAGCCTCAAATAAGGGGAAGTAGGTTTAGGACTGAGTTTAGGAGGAACGTCTTCACCCAAAGGGTTGGGAATCTATGGAATTCCTTGCCCAGTGAAGCAGTAGAGGCTCCTTCATTAAATGTTTTTAAGATAAAGATTGATAGTTTTTTGAAGAGTAAAGAGATTAAGGGATATGGTATTCGGGCCGGAAAGTGGAGCTGGGTCCACAAAACATCAGCCATGATCTCATTGAATGGTGGAGCAGGCTCGAGGGGGCAGATGGCCTACTCCTGCTCCTAGTTCTTATGTTCTTATGTTTACTATAGGGCACCGTTTTAATACTGTTTGTATAGGGCACTTTTACATAGACTGTTTACAGTAATGTACGGTTCCCTTTCCCTCTGTTTACTGTAGGGCACTGTTTACATAGACTCTGTTTACAGTAATGTACGGTTCCCTTTCCCTCTGTTTACTGTAGGGCACTGTTTACATAGGCACTGTTTACTGTAGTGCACAGTTTAAATTCTGTTTACTGTAGTGCACTGTTAACATAGTCTCTGTTTACAGCAGTGTACATTTCACATAAGAACTGTTTACTGTCGGGCACTGTTTACACAGATTCTGTTTACAATAGTGTACGGTTTACGTAAACACTGCTTAGTGTTCGGCTCTGTTCTCACAGACTAGTTTACAGCAGTGAGTGGTTCACATAAACACTGTTTCCTGTAGGCCCAGTTCATATATTCTCCGTTTACAGCATTATCCTGATTAAATACATTGTTTACTGGAGGGCAAGTTTTAAAATATACTATATCTACTGCAGGGCACATTTACATAGACTGTTTACAGTAGTGTACAGTTTACATGAACATTGTTCGCAGGAGCGCACTGTTTACATAGATTATGTGTACAGCAGTGTACGGTTTACCTAAACACTATTTACTGGAGGGCACAGTTTACATTGACTCTGTTTACAGTAGTGTACGGTTTACGGAAACACTGCTTAGTGTTAGGCTCTGTTCACACAGACTGGTTTACAGCAGTGAATGGTTCACATAAACACTGTTTACTGTAGGCCCAGTTCATGTGTTCTCCGTTTGCAGCATTGTCCGGATGAAATACATTGTTTACTGCAGGGCAATGTTTAAATAGACTATGTTTACTGCAGGGCACATTTACATAGAGTGTTTACAGTAGTGAACAGTTTACATAAACATTGTTTGCAGTAGCCCATGTCTACATAGCTTCTGTTTACAGCAGCGTCCGGTTTCCCTAAACACTGTTTACTGTAGGGCACTGTTTACACAGCACTGTTTACAGCGGTGTACGATTTACAGAAGTACTGTTTACTGCAGGGCATCGACTCTGTTTGCAGTAGTGTACGGTTTACTTTCACTCTGTTTACTGTAGGGTACTCTTTAAATAGACTCTGTTTACCAAAGAGCGCAGTTTAAATTCTGTTTACTGTTGTGCACTGTTAACATAGACTCTGTTTACAGTCGTGTACATTTTACATCAACACTGTTTACAGGAGGGCACTGTTCACATAGACTCTGTTTACATGTCGTCTTCGGTTCACATAAACATTGTTTTCTCTCGGGCACTGTTTACATAGACTCTGTTTACAGCTGTGTACATTTTGCATAAACACTGTTTGCAGTGGGGCACCTTATATATCAATGTCCGGTTTAAATATACTGTATACTGTAGGTCACTGTTTAAATAGACAATGTTTGCTGTAGGGCACTGTTTGCATAGACTATTTTGTACCATTATGGGTACGATTAACACTGTTAACGGTCGGGCACCGTTTACATAGACTCCGTGTGTAGCAGTGTATGAATTAAATAAAGTCTGTTTACTGTAGGGCACTGTTTACATAGACTCTGTTTACAGCAGTCTACCGTTTACATAAAGACGGTTTACTTGAGTGCTACATATACAGAGACCCTGTTTACAATAGTGTACGATTCATTAACACCGTTTACTGACGGGAAGTGTTTAGTATACTCTGCTTACAGCAGTGTACGGTTTACATAAACATTGTTCCCTTTAGGGCACTGCTTACAAATACTCAGTTTCCAGCAGTGTACGGTTTGCATCAACACTGTTTACTTTAGTGCACTGTTAACATAGACTCTGTTTACAACCCTGTACATTTTGCATCAACACTGTTTACAGTAGGGCACTGTTCACATAGACTCTGTTTACAGCAGTGTACGATTTACATGGACACTGTTTACTGCAGGGCACTGTTTACATAGCCTATTTACAGCAGTGTACGGTTTACATAAAGACTCTTTACTGTCCGGCACTGTTTACATAGCCTGCTTACAACAGTGTACAGTTTACATAAAGGCTCTTTACTGTCCGGCACTGTTTACATAGCCTGCTTACAGCAGTACACGGTGCACATTAAGACTGTTTACTGGACGGCACTGTTTACATACACTCCGTTTACAGCAATGTCCGGTTTAAATATACTGTTTACTGCAGGGCACTGACTAAATCGACTATGTTTCCTGCAGGACAAATGCACATAGACTTTACAGTAGTGTACGGTTTGCATAAACATTGTTTACATTTAAGCACTGTTTACATAGACTGTTTTGTGTAGTGTACTGTTTGCATACTCGCTGATCACAGCAGTGTACGTTTTACAAAAACACTGTTTACATTAGTGTGCGGTTTACATTCACTCTGTTTACTGTAGCGCACTGTTTACATAGACTGTTTACTGTATGGCACATTTGAAATTCTTTTTACTGTAGTGCACTGCTTACATAGTCTCTGTTTACAGCAGTGTAAATTTCACAATAGGACAGTTTACGGTAGGGCACTGTTTACTCAGACTCTGTTTACAGCAGTGTACGGTTTACGTAATCACTGCTCAGTGTTCGGGTCTGTTCTCACAGTCTCTGTTTACAGCAGTGAATGGTTCACATCAACACTGTTTACTGTAGGCCCAGTTCATATATTTTCTGTTAATAGCATTGTCCGGCATAAATACATTGTTTACTGTAGGGCAATTTTTAAATAGACTATGTTTACTGCAGGGCACATTTACATAGACTGTTTACAGTAGTGTACATTTTACAAAAGCATTGATTGCTGGAGCGCACTGTTCCATAGATTATGTGTTCAGCAGTGCACGGTTTACCTAAACACTGTTTACTGGAGGGCACAGTTTACATTGACTCTGTTTACTGCAGTGTACGGTTTACCTGAACACTGTTTACTGCACGGATTGTTTGCCTAGAATATGTGTACGGCAGTGCATTGTTTACATAGGCAGATTACAGTGGTGTACGGTTTGCATTAACATTGATTATTGGAAGGTTCAGTTTGCACAGAGCCTGTTCACTGTAGGGCAAAATTTACATAGACTCTGTTTACCGTCGTGTATGGTTTAAATTAACACTCTTTAACGGAGGGCAATGTTTACATCGACTCTGTTTACAGCAGGGCACTGTTTAAGTAAACATTGATTACTTTAGGACACCGTTTACACTGCACTGTTTACAGCAGTGCATGATTTACATAAACACTGTTTCCTGTAGGGCACTGCTTACAAAGACTCCGTTTCCAGCAGTGTACGGTTTACATCAACACTGATTATTGTAGGGCGCTGTTTACATACACGGTTTACAGCGATTTGCATAGACACTGTTTACTGGAGGACACTCTTTACATGGACTATTGACAGCAGTGTGCGGTTTACATTACATTGTTTACTATCGGGCACTGTTTATACAGACTCTGTTTACAACAACGTACGGTTTACATAAGCACTGTTTACTGTACGGGACTGTTTACATCGACTCTGTTCACGTCAATGTCCGGTTTAAATATACTGTTTACTGTAGGGCACAGTTTACATAGTATCTGCTCACTGGAGGGCGCAGCTTAAATTCTATTGACATTAGGGTACTGTTTATATAGACTGTTTGCAGTAGTGTATGGCCTACTTTCACTCCGTTAACTGTAGGGCACTGTTCACATACACTCTGTTTACAGCCGTGCACATCTTACATCAACAAAATTTACAGTAGGGCACTGTTTACATAGACTCTGTTTACATATCGTGTCCGTTTCACATAATCACTGTTTACTGTAGGGCATGGTTTACATTGACTGTTTACGGCGGTGTTCGGTTTACGTTAACACTGATTACTGTAGGGCGCTGTTTACTTAGACTTTGTTTACAGTGGTGGACAGTTTTCATAGACACTGTTTACTGTAGGGCACTTTTTACATTGACTCTGGTTACAGTAGTGTACGGTTAAGTATCACCCTGTTTACTGTAGGGCGCTGTGTACACATATGCTGTTTGCAGTAGTGTCCGGTTTACGTTCACACTGTTTACTGTAGTGATGAATGGCTGATGAAATTCAACGTGGGCAAGTGCGAGGTCTTGCACTTTGGAAAAAAGAATAGAGGCATGGACTGTTTTCTAAACGGTGACAAAATTCATAATGCTGAAGTGCAAAGGGACTTGGGAGTCCTAGTCCAGGATTCTCTACAGGTAAACTTGCAGGTTGAGTCCGTAATTAAGAAAGCAAATGCAATGTTGTCATTCATCTCAAGAGGCTTGGAATATAAAAGCAGGGATGTACTTCTGAAGCTTTATAAAGCATGAGTTAGGCACCATTTAGAATACTGTGAGCAATTTTGGGCCCCACACCTCAGGAAGGACATACTGGCACTGGAGCGTGTCCAGCGGAGATTCACACGGATGATCCCAGGAATGGTAGGCCTAACATACGATGAACGTCTGAGGATCCTGGGATTATATTCATTGGAGTTTAGGAGGTTGAGGGGAGATCTAATAGAAACTTACAAGATAATGAATGGCTTAGATAGGGTGGATGGAGGGAAGTTGTTTCCATTAGCAGGGAGACTAGGACCCGGGGGCACAGCCTTAGAATAAAAGGGAGTCACTTTAGAACAGAGATGAGGAGAAATGTCTTCAGCCAGAGAGTGGTGGGTCTGCGGAATTCATTGCCACAGAGGGCGGTGGAGGCCGGGACGTTGAGTGTCTTTAAGACAGAAGTTGATAAATTCTTGATTTCTCGAGGAATTAAGGGCTATGGAGAGAGAGCGAGTAAATGGATTTGAAATCAGCCATGATTGAATGGTGGAGTGGACTCGATGGGCCGAATGGCCTTACTTCCGCTCCTATGTCTTAAGGTCTTATGAAGGAGCAGTGCTCCGAAAGCTAGTGACATCGAAACAGACCTGTTGGACTTTAACCTGGTGTTGTAAGACTTCGTACTGATTACTGTAGGACACGGTTTATATAGACTCTGTTTAGATTAGTGTGCGGTTTACTTTCACTCTGTTTACTGCAGAGCAATGTTTAAATAGACTCTGTTTAAACCAGTGTATATTTTAAACAAACACTGTTTACTGTCGAACACCGTTTATATAGAATCTGTTTCCAGCAGCATACCATTTAAATACACACTGTTTACTGTAGAGCACCGTTTATATAGAATCTGTTTCCAGCAGCATACCATTTACATACACACTGTTTACTGTCGAGCACCGTTTATATAGAATCTGTTTCCAGCAGCATACCATTTACATACACACTGTTTACTGTCGAGCACCGTTTATATAGAATCTGTTTCCAGCAGCAGACCATTTACATACACACTGTTTACTGTAGAGCACCGTTTATATAGAATCTGTTTCCAGCAGCATACCATTTACATACACACTGTTTACTGTCGAGCACCGTTTATATAGAATCTGTTTCCAGCAGCATACCATTTACATACACACTGTTTACTGTCGAGCACCGTTTATATAGAATCTGTTTCCAGCAGCATACCATTTACATACACACTGTTTACTGTAGAGCACCGTTTATATAGAATCTGTTTCCAGCAGCATACCATTTACATACACATTGTTTACTGTCGAGCACCGTTTATATAGAATCTGTTTCCAGCAGCATACCATTTACATACACACTGTTTACTGTAGAGCACCGTTTATATATAATCTGTTTCCAGCAGTATACCGTTTACATAAACACTGTTTACTGTAGAGCACCGTTTATATAGAATCTGTTTCCAGCAGTATACCGTTTACATAAACAATGTTTACTGTAGAGCACCGTTTATATATAATCTGTTTCCAGCAGTGTACTGTTTACATAAACAATGTTTACTGTAGGGCACTGTTTACATAGAAATTGTTTGCAGCAGTGTACGATTTATAGAAATACTGTTTACCGTAGGGCACTGTGTACAGAGACTCTGTTTACAGTAGTGTACGGTTTACAGAAACAGTGTTTACTGTAGAGCACTGTTTACATAGACATTGTTTGCAGCAGTGTACGATTTATAGAAATACTGTTTACTGTAGGGCACTGTGTACAGAGACTCTGTTTACAGTAGTGTACGGTTTACATAAACAATGTTTACTGAACGGGCCATTTGCCTCGACCCTGTTTACAGCAGTGTGCGGTATACATTAGCACTTTTTACTGCAGGGCAGTTTCCAGAGACTCTGTTTACAGTAGTGTACAGTTTACGTAAGCAATGTTAACTGTAGAGCACAGTTTAAATAGACTCCGTTTACTGTAGGGCACTGTTTTAATACTGCTTGTTTTGGGCACTTTTACATACGCTGTTTACAGTAATGTACGGTTCCCTTTCACTCTGTTTACTGTACGGCAGTGTTTACATAGACTCTGCTTACAGCAGTGTACATTTTACATAAACACTGTTTGCTTTAGTGCACTGTTTACATAGACTCTGATTACCGTGGGGCGCTCAACACATTCTGTTTACTGAAGGGCACTGTTTACATAGACACTGTTTGCTGAAGTATACGGTTTACTTTCACTCTGTTTACTGGAAGGCACTCTTTACAGAAACTCTGTTTACAGCAGTGTACATTTTGCATGGACACTGTTTGCAGTAGGGTACCGTTTACATTGACTCTGTTTAGAGCAGTGCACGGTTTACATAAACACTTCACTGTAGAGCGCTGTTTGTATAGCCTGTTTACACTAGTGTACCGTTTACTTTAACACTGTCTACGGTAGGGCTCTGCTTAGACAGATTTTGTTTCCAGCAGTGTGCGGTTTATAGAAACACTGTTTACTGTACGGCACTGTTTACAGGGACTCTGCTTCCAGCAGTGTACGTTTTCCATAAACACTGTGTACTGTAGTGTGCTGTTCCCGTAGAATCTGCTTACAGTAGGACACTCTTTAAAGAGACGCTGTTTTCAGTAGTGTACGGTGTTCTTTCGGTCTGTTTACCGTCGGGAACTGTATACTAAACTATGTTTACAGCAATGTACAGTTTACATCCACACTATTTACTGTCGAGCACTGTTTACACAGAGTGTTTACAGCAGGTTACGGTTTACGTAAATACTGTGTACATTAGGGGACTTTTTACATCTGCTGTGTTTACGGAAGTGTACATGGACACTGTTTAGTGGAGGGCACTGTTAACATTGTTCCTATTTAAAGCAGTGTATAGTTTACAAAAACACTGTTTACTGTAGGACACTGTTTACATGGACTGTATTTACAGCAGTGTACGATTTACATAAATACTGTTAACTGTAGGACCCGGTTACATAGAATCTGTTTACAGCAATACACAGTTTACGTAAACACTTTACTATGGGGCGCTGTTGACATAGACTCTGTTTACATTCGTGTACGGTTCACATTAACACTGTTTACGGTAGGGCACTGCTTAGAAAGACTGTCTACAACAGTGTTCGGTTTACATAAGCACTGTTTACATAGACTCTCTTGACAGCAGCGCACGGTATAGAGAAACACTGTTTACTGTATGGCACGATTTGCATAGACCTTGTTTACATTAGTGTACGGCTTATATAAACACTGTTTATTGTGCTTTATGTAGACTCTATTGGCAGCAGTGTACGGTTTACATTAACACATTTACCTGAAAGGCACTGTTTATATCGACTCTGTTTACAGCGGTGTACTGCTTAGATTCACAGTGTTTACTGTAGGTAACTGTTAACCTACTCTCTGCTTCCAGCAGTGTACGGTTTACATAAATACTGTTTACTGTATTGGACTGTTTACAGAGACTCTATTTGTGTACGGTTTACATTAACACATTTACCTGAAAGGCACTGTTTAGCTCGACTCTGTTTACAGCGGTGTACTGCTTACATTCACAGTGTTTACTGTAGGTAACTGTTAACCTACTCTCTGCTTCCAGCAGTGTAAGGTTTACGTAAACACTGTTTACTGTGGGAAACTGTTTAGCAATGTAACGTTTATTTAAACACTGTTTACAATTGGGCACTGTTTACATCGACTGTTTACAGCACTGGACCATTTACCTTCACACTGTTTACTTTCGGGCACTGTTGATGTACTTACTTTACAGCAGTGTACCGTTAACATAGTCACTGTTTACTGTCGGGCCCTGTTCATTTAGAGTCTGTGCAGGGCAAGGTAAGGTTTACTTAACCACTGTTTACCGTAGGGCACTGTTTACACTGACTCAGTTTACAGCAGTGTACGGATTACATAAACACTGTTTACTGTAAGGCATTGTTTACATAGACTTTGTTTATAGCAGTGTACGGTTTACATAAGCACTGTTTATAATTGGGCAATCTGTTTACATTGACTGATTACAGCATTATGCAGCTCACATAAACACGCTTTACAGTTTACACGGGCATTGTACACATTGACTCGTTTTACAGCAGTGTACGGTTTACGTAAAATGTTTACTAACGGACGCTGTGTACATAGAGTATGTTTACAGCAGTGGTAAGGTTTACATAAACACTGTTTGCTCGATGGTACTATTTACATAGACTGTTTACAGCATTGCAAGGATTACAAAAACATTGTTTACTGCTGGGCACTCCTTACATAGACTATGTTTACAGCAAGGTACGGTTCACAAAGTCTCTGTTTACCGTAGGGCACTGTTTATGTAAACTGTTTGCGGCGCTGTGCAGTTTAAATAAACACTGTTACTGCAGCGCACAGTTTACATAGACTTTGTTTCCAGCCGTGTACGGTTCACAAAAGCACTGTTTTCTGTCGTGCACTGTAAGCATAGACTATTTTTACAGCAGTGTCCGGTTTACATAAACGCTGATGACTGAAGAGCACTGTTTACATAGACTGTTTGCAGATTTGCACCGTTTTCAAAAGTACTGTTTACTGTAGGTCACCGTTTATATAGAATCTGTTTCCAGCAGTATACTGTTTACATAAACACTGTTTGCTGCAGAGCACCGTTTATATAGTATATGTTTCCAGCAGTTTACCGTTTACATGAACACTGTTTACTGTAGAGCACCGTTTATATAGAATCTGTTTCCAGCAGTAGACTGTTGACATAAACACTCTTTACTGTATGGCACCGTTTATATAGAATTTGTTTCCAGCAGTATACTGTTTACATAAACACTGTTTACTGTAGGGCACCGTTTATATAGAATTTGGTTCCAGCAGTATACTGTTTACATAAACACTGTTTACTCTAGGGCACCGTTTATATAGAATTTGTTTCCAGCAGCATACTGTTTACATGAACACTGTTTACTGTAGAGCACCGTTTATATAGAATCTATTTCCAGCAGTATACTGTTTACATAAACACTGTTTGCTGCAGAGCACCGTTTATATAGTATATGTTTCCAGCAGTTTACCGTTTACATAAACACTGTTTACTGTAGGACACCGTTTATATAGAATCTGTTTCCAGCAGTATACTGTTTACATAAACACTGTTTGCTGTAGAGCACCGTTTATATAGTATATGTTTACAGCAGTTTACCGTTTACATGAACACTGTTTACTGTAGAGCACCGTTTATATAGAATCTATTTCCAGCAGTATACTGTTTACATAAACACTGTTTACTGTAGAGCACCGTTTATATAGAATCTGTATCCAGCAGTATACCGTTTACTTAAACACTGTTTGTTTTGGGCACTGTTTACAATGATTCTGTTTACAGGAATGTACGGTTTACGAAAACAATGTTTACTGTAGGGCACTGTTTACATAAACATTGTTTGCAGCAGTGTACGATTTATACAAATACTGTTTACTGTAGGGCACTGTGTACAGAGACTCTGTTTACAGTAGTGTACGGTTTACATAAACAATGTTTACTGAACGGGCTATTTGCCTCGACCCTGTTTACAGCAGTGTGCGGTTTACATTAGCACTTTTTAACTGTTGGGCAGTTTCCAGAGACTCTGTTTACAGTAGTGTACGGTTTACATAAACAATGTTTACTGGCGAGCACTGTTCACATAGAGATTGTTTGCAGCAGTGTACGGTTTATAGAAATACTGTTTACTGTAGGGCACAGTTTCCAGAGACTCTGTTTACAGCAGTGTACGGTTTACATTAACACTGTTGACTGTAGGGCACTGTTTTAATACTGTTTGTATAGGGCACTTTTACATAGACTGTTTACAGTAATGTACGGTTCCCTTTCACTCTGTTTACTGTAGGGCACTTTTTACATAGACTCTGCTTACAGCAGTGTACATTTTACAGAATCACTGTTTGCTTTAGGTCACTGTTTACATCGACTCTGATTTCCGTAGGGCACGTAATACATTCTGTTTACTGTAGGTCACTGTTTACATAGACACTGTTTACTGAAGTATACGGTTTACATTCACTCTGTTTACAGGAAGGCAGTCTTTACAATGACTCTGTTTACAGCAGTGTACATTTTGCATGGATACTGTTTGCAGTCGGGTACCTTTTACAATGACTCTGTTTAGAGCAGTGCACGGTTTACATAAACACTTTACTGCAGGGCGCTGTTTGTATAGCCTGTTTACACTAGTGTACGGTTTACTTTAACACTGTCTACGGTAGGGCTCTGATTAGACAGACTTTGTTTCCAGCAGTGTACGGTTTATATAGAGTTGAGGAACCACAAAGGCAAAAAAACCATAATGGCAGTTATGTACAGGCCTCCTAACAGTGGCCAGGACCAGGGGCACAATTTGCACCACGAAATAGAAATTGCATGTCAGAAAGGCAAGGTCACAGTGATCATGGGGGACTTCAATATGCAGGTGGACTGGGTAAATAATGCTGCCAGTGGACCCAAGGAAAGGGAATTCATTGAATGTTTACAGGAGGGCTTTTGTAACAGCTTGTGATGGAACCCACGAAGGGACAGGCCATTCAGGACTTAGTGTTTTATAATGAGCCAGACTTGATTAAAGATCTTAAAGTAAGGGAACACTTAGGAGGCAGTGATCATAATATGGTAGAATTCAATCTTCAATTTGAAAGAAAGAAGGTAGAATCAGATGTAAAGATGTTACAGTTAAATAAAGTTAACGACAAGGGCATGAGGGAGGAACTGACGAAAATCGACTGGGAGCAGAGCCTAGTGGGAAAGACAGTAGAACAGCAATGGCAGGAGTTTCTGGGAGTAATTGAGGACACAGCACAGAGGTTCATCCCAAAGAAAAGAAAGGTTATCAGAGGGGCGGGGGGGGGGGGGGATTAGGCAGTCATGACTGACAAAGGAAGTTCGGGAATGCATCAAAGCAAAAGAGAAAGCCTATAATGTGTAAAGAGTAGTGGAAAGTCAGAAGATTGGGAAGGCTACAAAGACAAACAGAGGATAACAAAGAGAGAAATAAGGAAAGAGAGGATCAATTATGAAGGTAGGCTAGCCAGTAACATTAGGAATGATAGTAAAAGTTTATTTAAATACATTAAAAGCAAAATGGAGGCAAAAGTAGACATTGGGCCACTCCAAAATGACGCTGGTGATCTAGTGATGGGAGACAAGGAAATAGCTGAGGAACTAAATAAGTACTTTGCGTCAGTCTTCACAGTAGAAGACATGAGTAATATCCCAACAATTCCGGAGAGTCAGGGGGCAGCGTTGAATATGGTAGCCATCACAAAGGAGAAAGTGCTAGAGAAACTAAGAGGTCTAAAAATTGATAAATCTCCGGGCCCAGATAGGCTACATCCTAGAGTTCCAAAGGAGATTGCTGAAGAAATAGTGGAGGCGTTAGTTATGATCTTTCAAAAGTCACTGGAGTCAGGGAAAGTCCCAGAGGATTGGAAAATCGCAGTTGTAACCCCCCTGTTCAAGAAGGGAATAAGGAAAAAGATGGAAAATTATAGGCCAATTAGCCTAACCTCGGTTGTTGGCAAGATTCTAGAATCCATTGTTAAGGATGAGATTTCTAAATTATTGTAAGTGCAGGGTCGGATTAGGACAAATCAGCATGGATTTAGTAAGGGGGGGTCGTGCCTGACAAACCTGTTAGAGTTCTTTGAAGAGATAACAAATAGGTTAGACCAAGGAGAGCCAATGGATGTCTATCTTGACTTCCAAAAGGCCTTTGATAAGGAGCCTCACGGGAGACTGCTGAGTAAAATAAGGGCCCATGGTATTCGAGGCAAGGTATTAACATGGATTGACGATTGACTGTCAGGAAGAAGGCAGAGATTTGGGATAAAAGGTTATTTTTCGGAATGGCAACCGGTGATGAGTGGTGTCCCGCAGGGTTCAGTGTTGGGGCCACAGCTGTTCTCTTTATATATTAACGATCTAGATGACGGGACTGTGGGCATTCTGGCTAAATTTGCCGATGATACAAAGATAGGTGGAGCGGGAGGTAGTATGGAGGTGGTGGGGAGGCTGCAGAAAGATTTAGACAGGTTAGGAAAGTGGTCCAAGAAATGGCTGATGAAATTTAACGTGGACAAGTGCGAGGTCTTGCACTTTGGAAAAAAGAATAGAGGCATGGACTATTTTCTAAACGGTGACAAAATTCATAATGCTGAAGTACAAAGGGACTTGGGAGTCCTAGTCCAGGATTCTCGAAAGGTAAACTTGCAGGTTGAGTCCGTAATTAAGAAAGCAAATGCAATGTTGTCATTTATCCCAAGAGGCTTGGAATATAAAAGCAGGGATGTACTTCTGAAGCTTTATAAAGCATTAGTTAGGCCCCACTTAGAATACTGTGGGCAATTCTGGGCCCCACACCTCAGGAAGGATATACTGGCACTGGAGCGGGTCCAGCGGAGATTCACATGGATGATCCCAGGATTGGTAGGCTTAACATACGATGAACGTCTGAGGATCCTGGGATTATATTCATTGGTGTTTAGGAGGTTGCGGGGAGATCTAATAGAAACAGTATACTGTTTACATAAATGCTGTTTACTGTAGAGCACCGTTTATATAGAATCTGTTTCCAGCAGTATACCGTTTACATAAACACTGTTTACTATAGAACACCGTTTATATAGAATCTGTTTCCAGCAGTTTACCGTTTACATAAACACTGTTTACTGTAGAGCACCGTTTATATAGAATCTATTTCCAGCAGTATACTGTTTCCATAAACACTGTTTGCTCTGGGGCACTGTTTACATTGATTCTGTTTACAGCAATGTACGGTTTATATAAACAATGTTTACTGTAGCGCACTGTTTACATAAACATTGTTTGCAGCAGTGTACGATTTATAGAAATACTGTTTACTGTAGGGCACTGTGTACAGAGACTCTGTTTACAGTAGTGTACGGTTTACATAAACAATGTTTACTGAACGGACTATTACTCTCGACCCTGTTTACAGCAGTGTACGGTTTACATTAACACTTTTTACTTTTGGGCAGTTTCCAGAGACTCTGTTTACAGTAGTGTACGGTTTACATGAACAATGTTTACTGTAGAGCACTGTTTAAATATACTCCGTTTACTGTAGGGCACTGTTTTAATACTGTTTGTATAGGGCACTTTTACATTGACTGTTTACAGTAATGTACGTTTCCCTTTCACTCTGTTTACTGTACGGCACCGTTTACATAGACTCTGCTTACAGCAGTGTACATTTTACATAAACACTGTTTGCTTTAGGGCACTGTTTACATAGACTCTGATTACCGTGGGGCACTCAATCCATTCTGTTTACTGTAGTGCACTGTTTACATAGACACTGTTTACAGTAGTATACGGTTTACTTTCACTCTGTTTACTGGAAGGCACTCTTGACAGAAACTCTGTTTACAGCATTGTACAATTTCAATGGTCACTGTTTGCAGTAGGGTACCGTTTACATTGACTCTGCTTAGAGCAGTGCACGGTTTACATAAACACTTTACTGTAGGGCGCTGTTTATATAGACTGTTTCCACTAGTGTCCGGTTTATATAAAAACTGTTTACAGTAGGGCACTGCTTAGACAGACTTTGTTTCCAGCAGTGTATGGTTTATATAAACGCTGTTTACGGTAGGGCACTGTTTCCAGAGACTCTGCTTGCAGCAGTGTACGTTTTACGTAAACACTGTTTATTGTAGGGCGCTGTTTAAAGAGACTCTGTTTTCAGTAGTGTACGGTGTTCTTTCGGTCTGTTTACCGTCGGGAACTGTATACTAAACAATGTTTACAGCAATGTACAGTTTACATCCGCACTGTTTACTGTCGGGCACTGTTTACATAGAGTATTTACAGCAGGTTACGGTTTACATAAATACTGTTTACATTAGGAAAAACTTTACATCTGCTGTGTTTACGGCAGTGTACATGGACACTGTTTAGTGGAGGGCACTGTTAACATTGTTCCTATTTACAGCAGTGTACAGTTTACAAAAACACTGTTTACTGTCGGGGACTGTTTACATGGACTGTATTTAAAGCAGTGTACGATTTACATAAATACTGTTAACTGTAGGGCCCGGTTTACATAGAATCTGTTAACAGCAGTGCACAGTTTACGTAAACACTTTACTGTGGGGCGCTGTTGACATAGACTCTGTTTACAGTCGTGTACGGTTCACATTAACACTGTTTACGGTAGGGCACTGCTTAGATAGACTGTCTACAACAGTGTTCGGTTTACATAAGTACTGTTTACATAGACTCTGTTTACAGCAAGGCACGGTATAGAGAAACACTGTTTACTGTCTGGCACTATTTACACAGACTTTGTTTACAGTAGTGTACGGCTTACATAAAAACTGTTTATTGTGCGGCGGTGTTTATGTGGACTCTTTTGGCAGTAGTGTACGGTTTACATTAACACTTTTACCTGAAAGGCACTGTTTAGATCGACTCTGTTTACAGCGGTGTAATGCTTACATTCACAGTGTTTATTGTAGGTAACTGTTAACCTAGTCTCTGCTTCCAGCAGTTTGCGGATTACATAAATACTGTTTACTGTATTGGACTGTTTACAGAGACTCTATTTACAGCAGTGTATGGTTTACGGAAACACTGTTTACTGTGGGAAACTGTTACATCTACTTTGTTTTCAGCAATGTAACGTTTATATAAACACTGTTTACAATTGGGCACTGTTTACATCGACTGTATACAGCACTGGACCATTTGCATTTACACTGTTTACTTTAGGGCACTGTTTATGTACTTACTTTACAGCAGTGTACCTTTAACATAGTCACTGTTGACTGTCGGGCCCTGTTTACATAGAGTCTGTGCAGGGCAAGGTAAGGTTTACTTAAAAACTGTTTCCTGTAGGGCATTGTTGAGAATGAGTCAGTTTACATCAGTGTACGGATTACATAAACACTGTTTACTGTAGGGCATTGTTTACATAGACTTTGTGTACAGCAGTGTACGGTTTACTTAAGCACTGTTTATAATTGGGCAATCTGTTTACATTGACTGATTACAGCAATATGCAGCTCACATAAACACGCTTTACAGTTTACACGGGCATTATACACATTGACTCGTTTTACAGCAGTGTACGGTTTACGTGAAATGTTTACTACCGGACACTGTGTACATAGAGTATGTTTACAGCAGTGGTAAGGTTTACATAAACACTGTTTGCTGTAGGGTCCTACTTACATAGACTGTTTACAGCATTGCAAGGTTTACAAAAACATTGTTTACTGCAGGGCACTCTTTACATAGACTCTGTTTACAGCAAGGTACGGTTCACAAAATCTCAGTTTACCGTAGGGCACTGTTTTTGTAAACTGTTTACGGCACTGTACGGTATAAATAAACACTGCTTACTGCAGCGCACAGTTTATATAGACTTTGTTTACAGCCATGTACGTTTGACAAAAGCACTGTTTTCTGTAGTGCACTGTAAGCATAGACTATTTTTACCACGCTGTACGGTTTACATAAACACTGCTTACTATAGGGCGCTGTTTACATTGACTCTGTTTACAGCAGTATACGGTTTCCATAAACATTGTTTGCTGTAGGGGACTGTTTACATCGACTATGTTTACAGCAGTGTACGGTTTACATAAACGCCGATTACTGAAGAGCACTGTTTACATAGACTGTTTTGCAGCATTGCACCGTTTATAAAAATACTGTTCACTGTAGCGCACTGTTTGTATCGAATCTGTTTCCAGCAGTATACTGTTTACATAAACGCTGTATACTGTAGAGCACCGTTTATATAGAATCTGTTTCCAGCAGTATACCGTTTACGGTAGGGCACTGTTTATATAGAATCTGTTTCCAGCAGTATACTGTTTACATCAACACTGTTTACTTTAGAGCACCGTTTATATAGAATATGTTTCCAGCAGTATACTGTTTACATAAACACTGTTTACTGTAGAGCACCGTTTATATAGAATCTGTTTCCAGCAGTATACTGTTTACATAAGCACTGTTTACTGTAGAGCACCGTTTATATAGAATCTGTTTACAGCAGTATACTGTTTACATAAACACTGTTTACTGTAGAGCACCGTTGATACAGAATATGTTTCCAGCAGTTTACCGTTTACATAAACACTGTTAACTGTAGGGCACCGTTTTATAGAATCTTTTTACGCAGTTTACCGTTTACATAAACACTGTTTACTGTAGGGCACTGTTTACATTGATTCTGTTTACAGCAATGTACGGTTTACATAAACAATGTTTCCTGTCGGGCACTGTTTACCTAAACATTGTTTGCAGCAGTGTACGACTTGTAGAAACACTGTTTACTGTAGGGCACTGTTTACAGAGACTCTGTTTACAGTAGTGTACGGTTGATATAGACATTGTTTACTGAACGGGCTATTTGCCACGACCCTGTTCACAGCTGTGTACGGTTTACATTAACACATTTTACTGTAGGTCACTGTTTCCAGAGACTCTCTTTACAGAAGTGTGCGGTTTACATAAACAATGTTTACTGTAGAGCATTGTTTACATAGACATTGCTGACAGCCGTGTACGATTTATAGAAATACTGTTGACTGTGGGGTACTGTTTCCAGAGACTCTGTTTCCAGTAGTGTACGGTTTATATGAACAATGTTTACTGAACGGGCTATTAGCCTCAACCCTGTTTAAAGCAGTGTGCTGTTTACATGAAGGCTATTTACTGTCGGGCACTCTTTTAAGACTGTTTGTATAGGGCACTTTTACATAGACTGTTTACAGTAATGTACGGTTCCCTTTCACTCTGTTTCCTGCAGGGCACTGTTTACATAGACTCTGCTTACAGCAGTGTACATTTTACATAAACACTGTTTGCTTTAGGTCACTGTTTACATAGACTCTGATTACCGTAGGGCACTCAATACATTCTGTTTACTGTAGGTCACTGTTTACATAGACACTGTTTACAGTAGTATGCGGTTTACTTTCACTCTGTTTACATGGAAGGCACTCTTTACATAGACTCTGTTTACAGCATTGTACATTTTGCATGGACACTGTTTGCAGTAGGGTACAGTTTACATTGACTCTGTTTAGAGCAGTGCACGGTTTACATAAACACTTTACTGTAGGGTGGTGTTTATATAGACTGTTTACACTAGTGTACGGCTTATATAAACACTTTTTACGGTAGGGCACTGCTTACAGAGACTCTGCTTACAGCAGTGTACGTTTTACGTAAACACTGTTTATTGTAGGGCGCTGTTTAAAGAGATTCTGTTTTCATAGTGTACGGTGTTCGTTCGGTCTGTTTACCGTCATGAACTGTATGCTAAACTATCTTTACAGCAATGTACAGTTTACATCCGCACTGTTTACTGTCGGGCACTGTTTACATGGAGTGTTTACAGCAGGTTAACTTGCACATAAATACTGTTTACATTAGAGAACACTTTACATATGCTTTGTTTACAGCAGTGTACATGGACACTGTTTAGTGGAGGGCACTGTTAACATTGTTCCTATTTACATGTGTATAGTTTACAAAAATACTGTTTACTGTAGGACACTGAATACATGGACTGTATTTACAGCAGTGTACGATTTACATAATACTGTTAACTGTAGGGCCCGGTTTACATAGAATCTGTTTACAGCAATACACAGTTTACGTAAACACTTTACTGTGGGGCGCTGTTGACATAGACTCTGTTTACAGTCGTGTACGGTTCACAGTAACACTGTTCACGGTAGGGCACTGCTTAGTTAGACTGTCTACAACAGTCGTCGGCTTACATAAGCATTGTTTACATGAACTCTGTTTACAGCAACGCACTGTATAGAGAAACACTGTTCACTGTATGGCACTATTTGCATAGACTTTGTTTACAGTAGTGTAAGGCTTACGTAAACACTGTTTATTGTGCGGCGGTGTTCATGTGGACTCTTTTTGCAGTAGTGTACGGTTTACATTAACACTTTTACCTGAAAGGCACTGTTTAGATCGACTCTGTTTACAGCGGTGTACTGCTTACATTCACAGTGTTTACTGTAGGTAACTGTTAAACTAGTCTCTGCTTCCAGCAGTGTACGGTTTACATAAATGCTGTTTACTGTATTGGACTGTTTACAGAGACTCTATTTACAGCAGTGTATGGTTTACGTAAACACTGTTTACTGTGGGAAACTGTTTACATATACTTTGTTTTCAGCAATGTAACGTTTACATAAACACTGTTTACAATTGGGCACTGTTTACATCGACTGTTTACAGCACTGGACAATTTGCATTTACACTGTTTACTTTAGGGCACTGTTTATGTACTTACTTTACAGCAGTGTACCGTTAACATAGTCACTGTTTACTGTCGGGCCCTGTTTTCATAGAGTCTGTGCGGGGAAAGGTAAGGTTTACTTAAAAACTGTTTACTGTAGGGTATTGTTTAGAATGGCTCAGCTTACATCAGTGTACGAATTACATAAACACTGTTTACCGTAGGGAACTGTTTACACTGACTCAGTTTAAAGCAGTGTACGGATTACATAAACACTGTTTCCCGTAGGGCATTGTTTACATAGACTTTGTTTACAGCAGTGTACGGTTTATATAAGCACTGTTTATAATAGTTTATATTGACTGATTACAGCATTATGCAGCTCACATAAACACGCTTTACAGTTTACACGGGCATTGTACACATTGACTCGTTTAACAGCAGTGTACGGTTTACGTAAAATGTTTACTACAGGACGCTGTGTACATAGAGTATGTTTACAGCAGTGGTAAGGTTTACATAAACACTGTTTTCTGTAGGGTACTATTTACATAGACTGTTTACAGCATTGCACGGTTTCCAAAAACATTGTTTACTGCAGGGCACTCTTTACATAGACTCTGTTTACAGCAAGGTACGGTTTACAAAATCTCTGTTTACCGTAGGGCACTGTTTATGTAAACTGTTTACGGCGCTGTACAGTTTAAATAAACACTGTTACTGCAGCACACAGTTTACATAGACTTTGTTTCCAGCCGTGTACGGTTGACAAAAGCACTGTTTTCTGTAGTGCACTGTAAGCATAGACTATTTTTACAGTGGTGTACGGTTTACATAAACACTGCTTACTGTTGGGCACTGTTTACATAGACTCTACAGCATTGCACGGTTTACAAAAACATTGTTTTCTGCAGGGCACTTTTTATATAGACTCTGTTTACAGCAAGGTATGGTTTACAAAATCTCGGTTTACCGTAGGGCACTATTTGTGTAAACTGTTTACGGCGCTGTACAGTTTAAGTAAACACTGCTTACTGCAGCGCACAGTTTACGTGGACTCTGTTTACAGCAGTGTACGGTTTCCATAAACATTGTTTGCTGTAGGGGACTGTTTACATCGACTATGTTTACAGCAGTGTACGGTTTACATAAACATTGTTTGCTGTAGGGGACTGTTTACATGGACTCTGTTTACAGCAGTGTACGGTTTCCATAAACATTGTTTGCTGTAGGGGACTGTTTACATCGACTATGTTTACAGCAGTGTACGGTTTGCATAAACATTGTTTGCTGTAGGGGACTGTTTACATCAACTATGTTTACAGCAGTGTACGGTTTCCATAAACATTGTTTGCTGTAGGGGACTGTTTACATCGACTATGTTTACAGCAGTGTACGGTTTCCATAAACATTGTTTGCTGCAGGGGACTGTTTACATCAAATATGTTTACAGCAGTGTACGGTTTCCATAAACATTGTTTGCTGTCGGGGACTGTTTACATCGACTATGTTTACAGCAGTGTACGGTTTCCATAAACGCTGATGACTGAAGAGCACTGTTTACATAGACTGTTTGCAGCATTGCACCGTTTACAAAAACACTTTTTACTGCAGGGGGCGTTTTACATAAACACTGTTTCCTGTCGGACACTGTTTACATAGACTCTGTTTACAGTAGTGCACGTTTTAGATAAACATTTTATAAGTCGGGCACTTTTAACTTCGAGTCTGCAGGACGATAATTTTCATTGTACATCAGTACACGTGGCAATAAACAAATCCAATTTAATAAGGAGCTGTTGACATAGACTCTTTTTACTTCAGGGCACAGTTTATGTAGACTCTGTTTACTATCAGACACTGTTTACATAAACTCTGTTTACTATAGTGCACCCTTCTTGTAGACCCTGTTTACTGCTGTGCACTGTTCCCTTCGTCTATGTTTAGTGTAGGTTACTGTGTTAATAGACTGCCTTGACCTTAGGGCAGCGTTCACATAATCTGTGTTTAGTGTCGGTACTGTTTGCATATACGCTGTTTACTGCAGTGCACTGTTTAGATTGACTTCTCACAATCGGGGACTGTTCACATCGACTCTGTTTATTGTAGGGCGCTGTTTACATAGACTCTGTTTACAGCAGTGTACGGTTTCCATAAACATTGTTTGCTGTAGGGGACTGTTTACATCGACTATGTTTACAGCAGTGTACGGTTTCCATAAACGTTGTTTGCTGTAGGGGAGTGTTTACATCGACTATGTTTACAGCTGTGTACGGTTTACATAAACGCTGATTCCTGAAGAGCACTGTTTACATAGTCTGTTTGCAGCATTGCACCGTTTACAAAAACACGTTTTACTGTCGTCGCTGTTTACACAGGCTCTGTTTACAGCAGGGGACGGTTTACAGAAACACTGTTTACTGTAGGACACTGTTTACACAGACTCTGTTTACAGTAGTGCACGGTTTAGCTAAACATTGTTTATGTCGGGCACTTTTAACATAGAGTCTGCAGAACGATACTTTTCATTGTACATCAGTACACGTGGCAATAAACAAATCCAATTTAATAAGGAGCTGTTGACATAGACTCTTTTTACTTTAGGGCACATTTTACGTGGACTCTGTTTACTATCAGACACTGTTTACATAAACTCTGTTTACGATAGTGCACCCTTCTTGTAGACCCTGTTTACTGCTGGGCACTGTTCCCTTCGTCTATGTTTAGTGTAGGTTACTGTGTTAATAGACTGCCTTGACCTTAGGACAGCGTTTACATAATCTCTGTTTACTGTCGGTAATGTTTGCATCTACTCTGTTTACTGCAGTGCACTGTTTAGATTGACTTCGCACTATCGGGGACTGTTCACATCGACTCTGTTTACTGGTGGGCACTGTTTACATAGCCTATGTTTACTGTTCTGTACTGTTCTGTACTGTTTGCAAAGATTGTTTACTGTAGGGCACTGTTTACATCGATTCTGTTTACTATGGGCACTGATTTGTATAGTCTCTGTTTACTGCAGTGCACTGTTTATATAGACTGCTGTAGGGCACGATTTACATCGATTGTTTACTCTTTTGACACGGTTTGCATAGGTTCTAGTTGCTGTTGGGAACTGTTTACATTGACTCTGTTTACTGTAGTGCTCCGTTTACATAGACTTTGTTTACTGTTGGTCACTGTCTATATGGACTCTGTTTACTGTAGGGCACTGTTTACATCGACTGTTTTAATGTGCAGTAAGAAGTCTTACAACACCAGGTTAAAGTCCAATAGCTCTGTTTCAAATCACTAGCTTTCGGAGCACTGTTCCTTCCTCAGGTGAATGAAAAGTTAGGTTCCAGAAACATATTTATAGACAAAGTCAAATATGTGAGTTAATTGTTATGGGTCAGGGTTTAGAGAACCCCAAAGTAAATCATTGAGATCACCTGACCCACAACCTTCAATAGATTGTGGTATGGGGAGCACACGGCTCACTCTGCAGGTATGGTACAGCAGAAATGGACCAGTATTTTTTGAAACAACACATTGTTTATTTTAGGAACTCAAGTTAACCGTTTTAAAACAAACAGTGAATACCTGAGCAAACATTCATTCAAAGATACCCCCCAAACAATACAACACTAAGTACTCCTTTAAGCTGTCCTTTTAACATGCAAAAGACTTAACAAACAATTAAACAGGAGCACATTAGGTACACATTCACTACTGAGAACATTTATAATTCTGATTTCACCAAATGATCCAGAGATAGTCTTTGGATGACAGAGATCAACGGGACAGCTCTTTGTTTAACTTCAACTGCAGCTGATTGGAAAACCCAGACACGCCCACGCTTTTTGCAAAGTGAAACTAAAAAGCAGAAGCAGTGCTCAGCTCCACCCACACTTTGACATAACTGCAGTAACATGAGCAGCTAACCATTTCTTAAAGCGACATTCTCATGACACCACCCCCACAAATAAAATATACCATCAACTTCAAGATGGTTTGATTTTTCAGCTTTTCAACATCCTTTCAATAATGAACACAGTAAATATACTTTATCGTTGCAAAAAACTCCTCAAGGAAAGTGATTTGGGCTTTTTCAAATTCACTTTTGGCTCGGTTTATCACCAAACCCGCCTCCTGAAGTCGGTCAAATGTTTTAAATGTTCTTTCCATGTCTGGCTGAAAATTACCAGATCGTCGATGTATACCGCACAATCCAGGTAATCCTGAAACAACATTGTTAGTTAACCGTTGAAATGTGGCTGGGGCGTTTTTCATGCCAAATAGCATAACTATTTGACCAGACGGTACCTGCCAGTAGCCTTTAAGTAAATCCAAATGGAAATAAAAGCGGACTGTCGCACTTTCTCAATGCAATCCTCCTAACGTGGGATAGGATAAGAGTCCGTTCTTGTAACTACATTAACCTTTCTATAGCCCACACACAACCGTTGGGTACCGTCTGGTTTCGCTAACATCACTATGGGTGAGCTCCATTGGCTGCAACCCACTTCAATTATGCCATTTGTAAGCATACTCTCAATCTCTTTGTTGACATGTGCCAATTTTAAAGGATGTGTACATGGAAGTTGTTTGATTGCACAGCATTTCCCACATCTACATCATGTATAGCCAGTTTAGTACTTCCCAATTTATCTCCACAAACTTGCCCATATGATATCAATAACTCTTTCAGGTCTGTTCGTTTTTCCTCCGGAAGATAACTCAACAATTTATCCCAATTGCTAAGAAAATCCTCATTATCCTATTTAATTTGACATATGCCAAATTCAGTCATCTGGATTTGGTTCTTCACTTTGAGTTAGAATCATTAAAATCTCCTCCTTTTTCTCTCCTTCCCTTTCAAAGTACTTTTTCAGCATATTCACATTACACACTCGGCGAGTCTTCCTTCTATCTGGTGTTCTTACCACATAATTCACCTCACTGAATTTCCTTTCAATTTGATAAGGTCAACAAAACCTAGCTTTTAAAGGCTCACCTACCACTGGTAACTAAACTAAAACGTTATCTCCATTGGCAAAATTACGAACTTTGGATTCCTTGTCCGCTACCCGTTTCATCACATTTTGTGCACCTTTTAAATGTTGTCTGGCCAATTTGCCTGCTCTATTTAATCGTTCCCTAAACTTTGACACGTAATCGAATAATGCAATTTCCGATTTCTCACTCACCAATTTTTCCTGAATCAATTTAACTGGTCCTCTTACCTCGTGACCAAAAATAAGTTCAACAGGACTAAATTTGGTTGACTCATTCGGTGCATCCCTAATTGCAAACAGTACGAATGGAATTCCTTTCTCCCAATCCTCTGGATAATCTTGATAATAAGCCCTCAACATTGTCTTTAATGTCTGATGCCACCTTTCTAACGCAATGTGCGATTCTGGATGATACACAGTTGATTTAAATTGTTTTATTCCCAGGCTATCCATAAATTCTTTGAATAACTTTTGAGGTAACATTTATCCTTGATCCGATTGTATTTCTGTGGGTAGTCCATATCTAGTAAAGAATTCATGTAATTCCTCCACAATACTTTTAGCTGTAATATTACGTAATGGAAACCTAGTAGACACATTCATTATAGTCAAAAGATATTGATTCCCACGGCTTTTTTAGGAAGCGGCCCTACGCAATCAAGTAGGACCCTTTTAAATGGAGCCTCAAATGCTGGAATGGGTATTAAGGGCACTGGTTTTTATCACTGCTTGGGGTATCACTTGACATGTGTGACTTGATTGACAACATTTAACTCCATCGTTATGTAGTCCAAGCCAATAAAAATGTTTCTAGATTTTAGCTTGAGTTTTCCTTATCCCCAAATCACCTCCCACTGGTACCTCATGTGGAACTCGCAACACCTCCTTTCTATACCTTACCGGCAATACTACTTGATGAACTTCTGCCCACTTTTCATCCGCCTGCATATGTAAAGGTCTCCATTTTCTCATCAATACATCACTTTTACGGTAATAACACACTTTGAAACACTCAGATTCCTCTTCGGCATATGCTTTCTGATACATCTGTTTCATTTTTATATCTTTCTGTTTTAACTCCGCCAATTTTCCTGAACTAAAAATATCCGCCTCATCCTCCATCTGTTCTTGTTCTTTTTCAATCATCTGATCAAAAATCGTTTCTGATAATTGCACTTCAACTTCATCTTCACTCTTTGATTTATCATCTTGTCTTAACCTTGTTACTACACAATCCGGATAAATCCCAGGATATTCGCCCTTCAACACTTCAGTTGTCTGATTTTTCACTGGCTTATCAACCACAGTAGGCATCACTCCCACTTGCGATCCAGCTATATCATTACCCAAGATAAACTTTATTCATGGGCAAGATCGTTTCTCTACTTCTACTACCACTTCACCACCCTTCACCAGACTTTCCAACCTTACCTTATATAATGGAACGCTACTCCTCTCACGCTGCATTCTACATATTATCACCTTTTCCGGCAACATTATTCCCAACCTACATAACTCCGCATCTCTTACCATTAAAGATTGACTAGCTCCCGTATCTCTTAAAATTGTGACTTATTTATCTGCTCCTCCTGATACACATGAGTAAACTTTTACCCACACAAGTAAATTCTTTAAGGAGATCTGGCACCTTCTTGAACAGTCTGTACAATCGTTTGCACCTTCTTGGCTTCCCTTGGGCTTTCCTTCACCATTCTAACAAACCCCACTGTCTTATCCTGTTTCATCACATCAGCCTTCCCAGTGCTTTTCTCCAACCACCGTCACTGTGACTTTACATGGCCTAGTTTATTTGAGTGAAAACATTTCAAAAGTTTCATTTCTTTTCTACCCTCCTGGATTTTAAAAAAAAAATCTGAGGTACACTCTCCTTATTATCTCCCATCGGATCACCTTTACCTTTTCCACTTGAGTAGTTCTCATCTTCCCAGTGTCTATCGCTCACAGGCTGAAACTGATGTCGGAAACCAAGCTTTGATTTAAAAACTAATTCATAATCATCTGCCATATTTGCTGCTAATCTCGCAGTTTTAACCCTCTGCTCTTCCACATGAGTTCTCACTCCACCAGGAATTGAATTTTTAAACTCCTCCAAAAGTATAATTTCTCAGAGAGCTTCATGCGTTTGGTCTATTTTCAAAGCCCTTATCCACCTATCAAAATGACTCTGTTTGAGCCTTTCAAACTGGATGTATGTTTGACCAAATTATTTCCTTAAATTCCTAAACCTTAATCTGTAAGCTTCAGGACCTAGATCAAATGCACCTAAAATTGATTTTTTTTCACCTCCTCATACGACCCTGATACCTCCTCCGGTAGTGCTGCGAACACTTTACCAGCCCGACTTACGAGCTTTATTTCAATCAGGTACGCACATGCCCTGTGGCCATTTCATTTGCTGAGCTACCTTCTCAAATGAAATGAAAAAGGCTTCTACCTCATTCTCGTCAAACGTTGGCAATGCTTGGACATATTGAAATAGATCCCCACCACGCCTTCGACTATGACGCTCTTTCTCACTATCCTACTCAGTATCCCACAACTGTACATTTCCCTTTACGTCTGCTAAATTTAAATGACTGTCATGTTTCATGGCCATTTTCTGAAGTTCAAACTCTCTCTCTTTATCTATTTCCCTTTATTTTTATTTTGGTTCTGCGAGACCTATTCTTTCTTTACCAGTTTCTTCTGTCTCCTTTTCTTTTTCCTCTCTCTCACTTTCTCTTTCCGCGCTCTCTCTTTCATATTCAAGCTGCTTTAATTCTTTCTCATGTTCCATTTGTTTAATTTGTAACTGAATTTTTGCCATTTCCAATGAGTCACACTGTATCTCAGGCAACTTTAAATGCTTTTCCACTGCCATAAGTACCTCATCTTTTCGCATTTTGTCAGGTAATGTTAACTGCAATGTTTTTGCCAAATATAACAGTCTGCTTTTAGTCTCTGTCCGTAAGGTACTGTGAGTGACCGTCTCCACCCCCAAAAACGTCTGAGCATCTGAAAGAGCCATTGTCCACAACACCACCATCCCTTCCCACTTAAACGAAAATAGCACACCTGAAAATCAACCACAATATGCTCACCCCACGGTCTTTAAGTTCACTCAGCCAATCAAATAGATAGACTTTTATCCCGGATGAGCACCCAGTTGTTACGGGTCGTTGTTTAGAGAATCCCAAAGTGTATCATGGAGTTCACCTGACCCACAACTTTTAATAGATTGTGGTTTGGGGAGCACATTCTACAGCCCACAGTCATGCAACAGCAGAAGTGGCCCAGTATTTTTAACAACAAAACAATGTTTATTCTATGAACTCAAGTTATCCTTTATGTTGTCATCACTAAAATAAGATGAACAAGGTAGCACCTATTTAATTTGTTTTGATTTGATTTATTGTCACAATAACCGAAGTACATTAAAAAGTATTTTCTGCTGCCAATGAGATGTACATAGTGGACGAAAATAATAATTGACAGAGTAGATTGACAAATGGTACATCGACAAACAGTAATTGGTTACCATGCGGAACAAAGGGCCAAACAAAGCAAATACATGAGCAAGAGTAACATAGGGCGTCGTGAATAGTGCCTTACAGGGAGCAGATCAGTCCGAGGGGGAGTCGTTGAGGAGTCTAGCAGCTTTGGGCAACAAGCTGTTTCTTCTTTATCTTCTGCCTGATGGAAGGGTCTGGAAGAAGGCAACGCCTGTGTGGGAATGGTGTCCGCCGGCCTGAGGAATCGGGAGGTATAGGCAGAATCAATGTGCGGGTGGCAAGCTTGTGTAATGCGTTGTGTCATGTGTTATTAATCTTAAATCAGATCTGTTTGTCCCAAAATATTCCTGCAACCCTTCTCCGCCCATGGAAATATCTTTCGACTCTTTCCCTGAAATAATGTTGTGGAATCAATTCTCCTAATTCCCTTTATATTTACCTATGTCTATTCTGTCAGGTAAATTCAGGCTAGATCAGAGCTTTTGAGCGGTTATCTAGATTTTCGGGTTTGGAGTGTGTATGCAGTCAAGCAGCCAAGTTTCAATTGGTGTATCTTGGAAAAGGTGGCAGCTATGATACGCGGAGTATCTCAGCCACGGACGTTGTGTCAAAAGGCAGACAACACCTCTGCTCTGTCCACTAGCTTAATCATGACCGTCGTGTTATTTTTATTCGCTGCCTTGCTTCAACTCTGATCGTTCTGTCATTGGTCTGCTGGGCTGTTCCAGTGAAGTTCAATGCAACCTCGACAATGAGCTCATGATCGTCCAGACTCAGAAATCCACATATATCTGGACTTAATATTGAGTTCAACAGCTTTATCTCCTAACCTGTGTCTACATCTTGTTGTTTGTGTTTGATATTTATTTGACATTGTTGGCCTGGTTTTCTTTCTTTCTCGCATCATGTTACAATCAGATCGGTTTCATATATTACCGGCCAGTGTTTCGAGATCACAAAAGTGTATCATGGAGTCCAACTGACCCACAACTTTCAAATAGATTGTAGTTATGGCGAGCACAACGGCCCACTTTGGTGTGATGCAACAGAAATCAAAAGTGCTTTTCAAACAAAACAATGTTTATCATATGAATCAAGTTTACATGTTATAAACACATAGTAAATATCTTGGCAACTATCAACTCAAAAACTCCCCCCAAAGAATACAGCACTCTATAAGTAACCCTTAATCATTCCCAGCAACATCCAAAAGACAAATACCCTCTTTAACAAAGACATCAAGTTTAAATTCTCTACTGAGAGCAGATATCACTTTGAAATTAGCAAGTAATCTGAAGACATTCTTTTCATGCAGAGAGAGATCAAAATTACATCTTGTTTGGCTGGTTGCAGCTCCAACTCTGAAAGCGAAACTAAACACACACTGTAGCAGCCAGCTCAAAAACGAAAGTAAAAGCAGACAGACAGCTCAGCTCCGCCCAGACTCTGACAGCACTGCATCTATTTGATAAACACCCGTTTCTTAAAGGTACTCTCACATGACACATGTATCAATCAAAGTTCTTTAGACACAACCTTTATTTCATTGCTACTGCCATGACCGTTCCCTCTGTCTTTCTATCATGAAATATATTTCTCTTCCATCATTGTTTGTCTCCACACTCACACACACTCATCCTTTGCTCGCCCTGACCCGTCCTTCTTCCCCTGGTTTATTACTCTGACATTTTTATCATTCTTTCCTTATGATGGCAGGACATCCTGAACTGAAGCGTTAACTGGATTATCTCCACCGATGCTGCCTGGACTGTTGAACTTCTTAAGAATGTTTTCGTCCTCTGTCAGTTTTCAGTCTGCACAGCATTTGGTTTTGAAATTAATCTTTATGATTAGATCAGACCCATGCAGTGGAATAGGTCACTTTACCCGTCTGCATGTTGTCTACAACTTTAACCATTGTCCAGATAGTTTGAGGATTACTGTGGGGTGGATGAGGGTGGAATTATATATTTAATTTGAATACTTTGTGTTTCGCTGATTCTGTTGTTTTTCGCCAGTTTGGCGCTTGCGGAATTGCATCAACAGACGTCCCACAACAGAGGTATGTATTTTTTCCATTTAGCGTTGTCAACAAGAATACAATGAGATGTTTTCTTTGTCCATTCTGCCATGTGGTTTGGACATCTCTGGAAAGGCCAGCATGATGTATCCATGATAATTGCACTGGATCTCAGTCTCTAACTCGGCTATTTCAGAGGGAATGTAAGATTAAAGCAGAATTCTATGCATCTGCAGTCACATGTAGACCAGAACAGGAGGTAATTATCACTTTAAACACTAAATATAGGCAGACTTGCACAGCACAGGGGCTGAATAGAGAATGTGTTTAAATCCACCAACCAGGTTAGTCAAGTTACAGGACAGCCAATAATAATCCCCCCACAATTTGCGCCGCCCACATTGCCCCCCCCCCAAAAAAAAAATGAGCTGATAATCAGAATCTTCCTCGGTGATGGGACAAGCAACATCGACAGACCGAGTAGCCCAGAGAAGTCAGCAGAAGACCAAAAGTTAAAGAAAACTGATTGCCAAGAGTGATTTGAAAGTTTGCAACTGGCCCGAACAAGAAAAGATCCTTTTACCATTCTGTAAATGTAGTTATTCTCTTTTAACTTGAAAATAAAGTTAAGTTGAAATTGATAACCTGAAAGAGTGGTGATTATTATTTTCTTTATAACGTTTTCTTTACTTCACTTAGCAAGCTGGACCCATGTGTAAGTTACTAAGTGATAAGTAAATAAAATTATTCCATGAAGATACGGGTTATACCGGGGATAACTTGAAAAAGCTAGTATGACCCGAATGGTAAAGGTGTGTGTGTGATTCAGACATTCCCCACTAGACTCAGCTGATTGGTCATGGGGGAATGACTCAGCAGCAGCTGGGTTTCTCCCCTGGTGGATACCTTCCTGACCGACCTTTTATACAACGGACTAAAGAGACCGCCACCCCTCAGCGGGGTGTGAGAAGCGATTTGGAGGGTTGTTGGCGGTTAGGCGGGGTTCCGGGATGGCGCAGGTGAGTGGGCCTCGGTAATGCTGCCCTATTATTCTGAATGTTGGTGCTTAGGTATTTTACGTTGTTTTATTGCCTGATAAAGAGAATTTCTCCATTTCATGAACCTGGAAGTTTCAATAATTTAGGAAACATTAAAATAATGCTTGTGTCAGCGGATTTATTTCATTTGAGATCTTTTCTAGTCTTTTCCCGATTGTAGTTGGTGGCGTTCCTTCTCCTCTACCTCCTCCCGATTCCCAGGGGCCGCTGCAGTTCTCCTGAGGTGGTAGCTGCCCCTCCCAGAGTAACCTCTTGGCCTCGCATCGCCGGCCCCACCACCCACACACATACACACACAAAACCCAAAGTGGCCGGCGACCATCTCCAATGGTAACATAAATAGCCAACGACCCTGGTAATGCAGGATGGCAAATCAGGGTGAGTCTGGCTGGTGATGGGCAGTTTTACTGGCAGTGTGAGGAGAGAGGGTCCGTGTGGTTGTGGTTCCCTCACAGGATGTCATAAATTGAAGAATCGGACAAAAGGGAAATGTCAGCATATTCTTAAACTGCTGTCTGAACTGAGTCTGTGTCACGGCGTAAATCGCAGTGTTTGTGCAGCAACTCAAGAGCTGCAACATGAACCCCAATTCCATAACATAATAATCTACCCATACAGTGGTATACCCCAGATAATCCAGCCGGTTCCACATAGAAAAAAACATTAACGTTGACCATAACAGGATGAAATTGGCCGAGATAATAAACAGTAACATGATTGATTTCCTCCGACTCTCCATCTCTGGGTCTCTGGCACTGTGCCCATTGCTGTGAGCCCGGAGTCTCCTGCGGGCCCTGCTGCGCAGGACAATGTGTCTGACGGTGAGAACATTGAGCAGCAGAATCAGGGCGAATGGAACACACGGGGTTAGAATGTTGTGGAGGAACTCGATTGTTGTCCAGACAGGAGAGAACGCAACATCCCCTGGGACATGACAAAACCAGGGCAGATTCGTCAACAGATACGTATCTGAGAACATAAAATACCAGAAAATGTTCTTCAAACAGCTCAGCACAGTCGTTGTACCCAGGACCACAGCCGCCGTTTTCTGGCTGCAATGTTTACTTTTCAGCTTCGGGCAACAAATGGCCACAAATCGATCAAAGGTGAAAGTGACGGTGAACCAGACAGAACAGTCAGTGGCTGCATAGAGCAGGACGGCGTGGATATTACACACGGGGATGGACCGCAGGAAATCAAACTGTTCATCAAAGACAATGGGAATGTGTCTCAATATTAGGTCCAGAATCACGACCAGTAGATCCCCCACTGCCATGGCCACCAGGTAACAAGTGACACATTTGGATAGTCCACAATTTTTTCTCTTCAGGATCATAATTGTGATGAGGTTCACTGTGAGGAAGGGACGTAGACAATGAAATTATACATCTGGCTGGGGAAGGCGTTCCCAGTTTGATAGAGGTGGTGTTGACTAAGACAAACAGATATGCACAAATAAACTCACACACAGATGCACAGAGGCACACATACAGACACGCAGACACAGATACACAAATGCACTGTCACAGACACAGAAATGCAAACTCACACACTCACAAAATCACAGAGACACAAATACAGACACTCAGACACAGATACACAAATACAAACACTCACAGACACAGAGACACACATACAAACACAAACACACACACGTATATTTGTACCCACAAATACATTCCACTGTACCCACCCACACACCCAAGAACATGCACACACACCCACACCCACACCCACACCCTGGCATGCACTCACGTACCCACACACAAACACCAATGCACACAGAGCCACACAGACACTCTAAAACTTACCCCCACACACACCTGCAAAATTAGTCCCCCAAACACAAAATGAACACACATATACTTAAGCACACAAAATCCAAACACACTCAGACATACTACATACGCATACACATACTCCCCCCAAACACACAGCCACTCAAACACACACAAACTCACTCATACACAAAGACCCCGACAGAAACACAAAGACACACATGCATACACATATACAGTCCCCCACGCACACTCATACACACACTCTCATAAACACCCACACATACACAGAGACCCTCTCACAGAGATCCCCAACGCACACTCACACACAGCAATACGAATATGCACACGCATATGCACAAACACAAACCACCACACGCAAACCCACACATACAAATCCACCCAAACACACTCACACACATACCCACACACACAAAGACGGATACATACATACGTCCTCACACAAACACGCCCACATACACAGGCGCACACTCGTACCCTCACACACAAAAATGCACCACCACAAAGACAAACGCATAAACTCTCACATACACACACCCAAACCAAGACGCGCACATACACACACTCAGACACACTCACATACGCACACATGCAAACCAACACACAACCTTACCCTCACACTCAAAGACGCTCACACAGGCACACATACACATACTCTCCCACTCACACATTTCCACAAACAGGCCCATAGCCACACACTCGCACACACACACAAGAACACACGCACAACCTCACACGTTTACTTGCCTACACTCCACCAACTCACCCAAATAGGCGTACACCCTCCACGCACACACAGACCCATTCACACACACATCAGCCGCGCACACACAGAAGCTCACAAGCACACACGCACACCCAAACACGGACCCACACACAGAAACCCCCACACACCCTCTCACACACACATACACATGCTCATACCCACACGCACACACTCACATTCAAATCCAACCACAGAAACAGACTTACTTTCACACTAAAACACACACCCACAGACACACGTCCTCACACACACTGACCCTCTCTCACACACACGCAACCAAACACGTTCTCAAACACAGTCCACATATACCGCCCACCCACAAACACCTCCTCACACCCAAATACATAAGCACCCGTTCACACAAATATACGCACATAAACACACACACAGCTACACAATTACCCACACACCTATACACACAGACACACATACATAGACACAACCAAATGCAGACACAAACAGGCGCACACACCGGCACACACACTCTCTCACACTCACATATATACATACACTCACACGCCAACACACAAAGACACGCCCACACACCCACGCATACACCCACACATACACACTCTCAGCCGACACACACACCAACAAGCATATGCACAATAACAACCTCATGCACACCCAAATGCGTACACACAAACACCGAAACGCGCACACCAAAGAACATTCATAACCAAATGCCCAGTAACACGTACACATGAACACGTCCATACAGTCACCCGAACAACCACACAGACACAACCACATAAGCACACACAGACCGACACCCACGCAAACATGCACACAGACACACAAACACCCACACAGACATACACACACATAAACACACGCAAACACACACAGCCGCACACGCACCGCACATATATGCACTCACCCACACCCACATACGCAGACACAACCAGACACCCCCGTCACTGAAACATAGTCACAGACACGCACATACATACTCATCAAAACACACCCACACTCAAACACGAACCCACCCGCACCCGCCACCCACACCACACACAAAGATGCAACGACGTCCACGCCACCGCCACATACAACCACCCACACATCCAAACTCACACGCACACTAATATACACTGACACACACACTCAGCCACACACCTATAAACACACAATACACACGAGCACAGGCACACTCTCACACGCACACACCCACAGGCATATCTCCCAATACACACAAACTCATAAACCTGCACACACATCCACCTTCACATCCAGACATACTCAAATGAACACACACATAGACACACTCACACTCACATATTCATCCGCACAATGACAACCGCGTGTACCATTTCAAATATGCAATGGAGAAATCACAAAGTTTCCTTGGCCAGCGCCTTCCAAGCCCACAACGATTACAGCTCGAAGGACAGGAGCAGCAGATACCCGAGAACCCCACCACCTGAAGGTTCCCCTCCAAGTCACTCACCATGCTGACCTGGACATGTATCGCTGTTCCTTCACTATAGCTCGGTCAAAATCCTGGAACTCCCTCGCTAAAACACACTGACTGCAACTACACCTCCGTGACTGCACCGGGCCATGTAGACAGCTCCCCACTACCTTGTGAACGGCAACTAGGGGAGATCAGTGAATACTGACATAGCCAGAGATACCCACACCGTCAATGAATAAAAGAACACTGAGTTGCAGACAGGCCGGAAAGGAATGTAGATCAGTTTGGCTGTAAGGAGAGTCTCCATCGGGTTGTGTGGCACCACCATCGCACTAAATAGGAGAGATTTCAAACAGATCGTGCATCTCAAATCTGGGCTTTGATCAGACGCTGTGGGTCATCAGCAGCAGCAGAATTGCAACAACCACAAACTGTAACCTCATGGCCGATCATATTGCCCACTCTCCCAATCACATCAATCCTGGGAATCCACCCTGCTTCAATTAGGAGTGCAGGGTAACATGCTCGGAGCAATGACAGGCAGACCTGACAATGAGGGGCCAACCTGCTGAAGCGACAACGCAGGAGCGACACACTGAGCAGGACAAACAGAGATGTGAAATCCCGCAGATCAGATCTCAACTCAGCAGCCCTGTCACAGAGACCCCTGTGCCTTTATCCTTAGAACCATCGAATTCCTAAAGTACAGAAAAGGCCCATCAAGCCCGCGCCCACCCTCTGCAAAATAACGCTCCCCAGGCCTAGCTCCTCCCCCGCCTCCCCATCCCCATAACCTGAGCTGTAGATCCCGGGACACAAAGGGGCAATTCAGCATGTCCAATAAATCTAACGTGCACATCTTTGTTCTGTGGGAACAATCTGGAGCACCCGGAGGAATCCCGCACAAGCACTGGGAGAAGGAACAAAACCCACACCGCAACCCAATGCCGGGATTGAAGCCGGAATCATGGCGCTGTGAGGCAGCCAGCCTACCTATTTAGGAGCCCTTTTCCTTGTTTTTAATGACACCGTTTTGTTGAACAAGGAGCCTCCGCAGTCTTGTTTCAAACCACCTCAGTTTTATGGTCACCATGGCTGAGACGGGCTTTAGGGTTTCGATGTAGAGATCATAAATTAAAGTGTGTCGCTAACGACTCCCCCTCATCCCGGCGTGAGGCTCAAGGTCGTGTTGAAGGAGGTGACACCGTTCTGTAACCACCTCCTTGTTGAATCAGGGTCGCATAACACTTTGCTCCTGGGTTAAGTGTAGGTTTGAATTGTACTGGATCGGCGACTTCACAGAAAGACACAATCTCTGAATGCAGAAGAGGCCTTTCGGCCCATCAATTCTGTACCGACACGGGAGGAACACCTGACCAAACCACCTAATCCAGTTTACCAGCACATGACCCATAATCTTGGATGATGTGACTTGCCAAGTCCACATCAAAATACTTCTTCAAGCAGGTGAAGGAACCCGCCCCTACCACCCTCACAGGCAGTGTTTTCCAGTCCATTCCCACCTTCTGGGTAAAACGGTATTCCTCACAACACAGACGCCCTGCCCTTTACCTTGAGCTTAAGTCCCTTTGTGACTGACTCTCCAACTAAGAGGACCAGCTCCTCCCGAGCCACCCTGTCCATACTCCTCAATCTAGTACACCTCGATCAGGTCGCCGCTTAGTGGTCTACTCCAGCGAAAACAATGCAAGCCTATCCAAGCCCGCGCCATAACTTAAATTTCTACCCCAGGCAACAACCTGATGAATCTTCTCTGCACCCTCGTCAGTGCAATTACATCATTCTAGCAATGTGACGACCAGAACTGCACACAGTACTCCATCCATCTGTGGCCTCACCAAAGCTCTGCACATCTCCAACATGAACTCCCTGGTTAGTGAAGCATTCTTATGAAACCCCAGGTGGGCCGGGCAGAGCCGCTTCATCTGCCTCACTACGGCGCGTCCCTTCCCTGCAGCATCTGCTCCATTTGTTTGTCATGTTGCAGGGCCACATACACTGTAACTAAAGGTCCCTACCTCATCTAGTGCTGGATGAACAAATCCTCTGTCCTCCCTGAATGTGTGCAGCAGTTCACAACACAACATCCTGGTACCCATCCACAGAACCTCCACTAACCTTTCAATAACAGAACTGGACAAGTAATGACAATTAACTCATTTTCACATTCACCGGGAATGGTATCAATTGATAGGTGAGTAGGTGGAGAATTGCAATCACAGAATGGGAATATTGATATTGAGATGTTGCTGGACTGAGAACCAATGTGGATCAGTGAAAACAGGGGTAACAGGTGACGGGATTGGGTGAGAGTTAGGATATGGACAGCAGAGTTGTGGTTGAGCTGCGATTCATGAAGATTTGTAACAGGAATTATGTGAGGAGAACATCATTGGCATTGCCGAGCCTGGATTTAACAACTACACAGGTGGTGGTCTATTCTGCAGCTGAGATGAAGCAGTGCCGGCGATGGCAAGTGGGCAGGATTGGGAATGGAGAGAACGTCGGGATATAAACCTTTCAGTCTCAAAGGGAGTGTGGAGTGGGGAACAACACCCGTTATCAGGCAGCGCGCTAACTGTAGCCAATGGATAGGGATTGGCATACTGACTGGAATTGAAGAACTTGGATTCAGTCTATCCAAGATATAAATAACGAGAGCGAAAATACACTTAAAGTGGTTTATGCAATAAATACCTGGACAGGAAGACTTACCAGGGGCACCAACAATAGCCAGGAGCGGATAATAACCCGCTTGAATAATCAGCGTTACGCCTTCAATCCGCCATAATAAATTACTAGAAGTAATAAAGTAAAGACCTTCAGATAAACTCTTGTCCATTAATATAGAGGTCCGAGCGATTGTTCTCAGATTCTGCTCCATCCTCTCGGTCTCTCTGGAGCCGCTGATCTCTGTCAGTGTTGGAGTTGATGCGCCCGCTGACAGTTTGGGATAAACACATTGAAATGAATCGCTTATGAATAGAAGACGGGAACCCTCCAGCGACACAATTAGGATCCCTCGGGACTGGCATTAATTACAGACGCTGAACAAACAGGGTCAGTTAACCCCTTTCAGTCCAACACTTTTTATAGATGCGCTTTTTGATTGCAACGGACAAGGTTGGGCCGAAGGGCCTGTCTCCATGCCGTAGATTCTATGATTCCATATCGCAATGATGTAGAAGATTATCCGGGTCTAGATTGGCTGTGTGAGAGTGACTGAGGGATGGAATGTTCCAAATAGTGGAAACACTGACGTGATATTGAATCCTCATTGATAAATGAGTGGTTCCAGGGGATTGGAGAATTATTAATGTCCCATCCTGTTTATAAAATGAGAGAGAGAGAGAGAGAGAGAGGGCAGCACGGTAGCATTGTGGATAGCACAATTGCTTCACAGCTCCAGGGTCCCAGGTTCGATTCCGGCTTGGGTCTCTGTCTGTGCGGAGTCTGCAAATCCTCCCCGTGTGTGCGTGGGTTTCCTCCGGGTGCTCCGTTTTCCTCCCACAGTCCAAAAGATGTGCAGGTTAGGTGGATTGGCCATGATAAATTGCGCTTAGTGTCCAAAATTGCCCTTAGTGTTGGGTGGGGTTACTGGGTTATGGGGATAGGGTGGGGGTGTGGGCTTGGAGAGGGTGCTCTTTCCAAGAGCCGGTGCAGATTCGATGGGCCGAATGGCCTCCTTCTGCACTGTAAATTCCATGTAAAATCTATGTAAACCCTGGCGTGGCAGAGAAGCCAGTATAATGTGAGCAATGAGGCGATTTCTCCAGGTCAGAATGGGGACAGGAATATTATTTCTCGGCGTGAAAATGGTGCAATGAGTGACCAGAATTCCGGCTAACATCGGGAAAAATCACATCATCTGTCCTAAATGTACTGATTTTTCAAAATGACGAGAGGATTGATGGAGGAACTGGTTTTAATTTATGTAATTGTAATATCTTGATAGACGGGAAACCACGAGATGGATTAATGAATGAGCCATTTATTTAACGTGCACACTAGATAGGGAATGAGATAAAAGCTACCAGGATACAAGGCTCCAAACTCCAACTGGCGGGAAATCCGCTCGACGCCCGCCGTGCCTCCTCTCATCCCATTGGCCGATCGAGTCCAAAGACCTCGGGGAGCTTGCCCCTTAAACTGGCAGGCCAGCACATTCCTCCCCTTCTTATTCCTGATGAACATTCTCAAATAACAAGCGAGCTATTGACAAAATGCACAACACACGTCTCTCAAAACAGTATCTTTCGAGTCAGTCAGTCAGTGGACAGGTTAATCCTCTGGCAGTCACGAAATTGACTGGCGGGTGCTTCAGCAGTGGAGGTGACGGGTGTGTTGGCGCTGAGTGGGCAGACTCTCGATAGGCGAAGATGTATCCATTCAGGTGGTTTCCCTGCCCCCTTCCGACCGGAACACTACTGGGTTGATCCTCGGTGCAGCTTGCAGCAACATTACTTTCATTCACATCCATCTCACTGGGAAGCCTCCGAGCGCCAGGTGGCTCCACTCGCTCGGTGTCTGGTTCCATCCTCCTTCAGTGGTCCAGCTTTATTTTTTAACACTCTCCCCCAAATGTTTTCCCCGTCGGACAGTGGTCCTATTTTGGTCACGACCGGTCCCGGATCCAGCACCGGAATTCTTAAAAGAACTAAATGACCCAGTACAAATGTCTTTTCTGCTTTCCTGGAATCGCTGTGTGTTTTCCGTTCATTCTGTACGGCCTCTAACTTCCTCAAACAACTTGAAAATATAAGATTCAATCGTGTACTGATTAGTCTGCCCATCAGCAGCTCGGCGGTTATAGTGTATGTGGGAGTGGGAGTATTGTGAGTAAGGACCGAGCCAATCTGATTTACAAAGGGGCTGAAGACTGTTGTTTCCTGATAGCCTTGACGTTTCGAAGTCTCTATCAGCAGATTCATTTGAAGCAGGGTGGCACAGAGCTTTTCAAACGTGTTCGATGCTGTTGGTCCTAATAAATGATTGGGATTCTTCACTTGTCAAAGCAGTCCCGTTAACTGAGACCAGAACCTCAGGTAACCCAAGGCTGGAGAATGTCTGTCGCAACGTTTATGCTGCCACCGATGAGGGTGTTGTCATCGTTTCTCGCATTGCCAAACACTTGGACTGAGCATCTCGAATAAACAAGGACATGGGACCGATCAAAGGGCCACCAATGTCGATGTACTGTCTCACCTCGGGGTGATCTGGACACTCCCCGAAACGCATAAGGCCGCAGATGGAGAGCATTGCTGCACTGGACACACTGTTTGAGCAGGGTCTCCAGGTCAATGTCCATCCCAGGACAGTACCAGTAACTGCGTGTGCGCATCATCATTTTTGTCATCCCAGGATGGGTGCAGGGTGCTCCTGTAACAATAGCGTCCAAGTGGGAGTGAGAACGGCCACCCGAGATCCCCATAACACGCCGTGTTCATAACAACTCATCCTTTCTTATCTGAAAGGGTCGCAGTAATTATGCCCTATGATCACACGGCCAACCGTAGACTCATAGAAGCATAGAATTTACAGTGCAGAAGGAGCCCATTCCGCCCATCGAGTCTGCACCGGCTCTTGGAAAGAGCATCCTATTGAAGCCCACGCCTCCACCCTATCCCCGTAACCCAGTAACCCCACCTAACTTTTTTGGACACTAAGGGCAATTTATCATGACAAATCCACCTGACCTGCACATCTTTGGACTGTGGGAGGAAACCGGAGCACCCGGAGGAAACCCACGCACACACGGGGAGAAACTGCAGACTCCGCACAGACAGTGACCTAAGGCGGGAAACGAATCTTGGGACCCTGGAACTGTGAAGCAACTGTGCTAACCACTGTGCTACCACGCTGCCCACCATGCCGGACCATGTGCTTCATTCGAGTTATAAACGGTTTATTTTGTGTTCAAAGTGTTATCAGCCTCACTGATCCTGGAAAAGTAGAAAAGAAGTGCAAAGCAGGAACGTTCTCCTGCGGCACCGGTGGGGGGGGGTGGGGGGGGGGGGGTTGGTTGGACTCTGAGGTAGAGAAAGAACTTTCAAAGTGTCCGCATTCAAAACGTGGGTGCCCAGCCAATGTTGAAACGTATTCCTTCAGATTTCTAACTGTAGAGCCGAGCGTAGGAATTTGACTGAAGATACGGCGGGAGTGGGGGTGGGGGTAGGGGGGTGGGGGGGGGGGGAGAGGCGGGGTTGGGATATCAGGGAGAGTAACCTTATCCTCCCAAAACAATTCCACCAGGGCTTGGTGACCAGTAACAACTCTGAAATATAGTCAGAGACCTATTGGTGGATCTTCGAACTCGCACGGCCAGTCTCTGGCAATATGCTTGTTCAGCAGTTAATGTCCTCGAGGAATCGGTAACAGGCTTTTCCGCACAATCTTTCACCGTATGGACCAGGACCGCCCCTATTCCACAAGAGGACATGTCACAGGTGAGGATTATCTGTTTTGATGGGTCAATGTGGAACAAGAGACTGGATGACTGTTGAGCTCCTTTAACCTATTCAAACGCTTCTTTCGGATGTTGTTACCAATACCAGGAGAACCTGGGAGCGAGGAGCACCCCCCCCCCCCCCCGTACCTCTTCCCCAGCCTCCGACACCGAGCGTCCTCATCTCTAACCCTGAGATTTTTCCGGAACATGTGTGGTGCATAAATAAAAGCAGCAGCACATTTATAATTAGAAGTAGGTGTATTTTGTTAGAGGCTGCATTGATCTGTTTAAAAAGCAGCCTATGCCACGTGTTTGCTTTCTGGCCTCTCGCTGCGGAAACCCGAGTTCGATTCCAGCTCTGTACAATAACTGACCTGTCACACCTTGTCAATTACTCACCACCGAAATGGAGGAAAAGAGCATTAACGATTATCTATTATACATTTTTTGAAATTTCGGAACAAGATTGTTTACGCAGGCAAATTGATTCATCCATTTTTTTCCCCGTGATGCGCTGTTCCCCAGATCTCCAAGAACACTCAGGTAGTTCGAAAGCATCCAGGACCAAGCAGTGTGCTTGATTGCTCCTCCTGCCACAAGCATTCAATCCCTCCGCCACAGCCATCCCAAAATGCACCGCAATAACTCAACAAAGTTCCTAACCTAGAAAGAGATCAGAAAAGATTTGCTGGGCTGCTACCGGACTTGATGTTTTGAATTAAACGGAGCGATTGGAAAGACTTGAACATTTTTCTTGGAGACGAGGGTTGATCAATATAGAAAGGAAATTAAGGGGCAATTTCGTGTGGCCAGTCCACCTACCCTGCACATCTTTGGTTTTGGGGAGAAACCCACGCAAAACCGGGGAGAATGTGCAAACTCCACACGGACAGTGACCCAGAGATGGAATCGAACCTGGGACCTCGGCGCTGTGAGGCAGCAGTGCTAACCACTGGGCCATCCTGCTGTCCCTATTTGTCATTCTAACGGTGGAATGAATCATGTAAATTCTGCTTCAGAGGAAACTGGATCTAAGGTATTTCTAACAGCATGAATCCTTGAAGATAGAAACAATGTGCTTGCTGCAGTAAGGTGGAAGGGAGTGGTGTGCAATATACTCCAGCATTAAACACTCTCACCCCCTTTCTCTCTTTACCATTCTCCTTTATTCTGTTTCTGTTTTGTTTCTATTGATATCGTGTGAAGATTTGATTAGCTGTGGGTCTCTTAAGCAAGATATTCTTCGACATTTTTTCCAGGCAGGCACAATCTGCGACTTTGTTGCTTTTTGCAATCACAGCAAACATGATGAATAATTGGAAATTCACAACACCGAAGGAGGCTCTTTGTTCCACAATTACTGTGCCTGTGCCCATTATTACTATTCTACAGATACATGGTCAGATTATTGAAGACAAGAGTTTGGACGTCTTGCTGAAGTTCTACAGGACATTGGGAAGGACACACTTGGAATACAATGTACAGTTCTGGTCACCCCCAATATAGAAAGGAAATAATTAACCTAGAAAGAGATCAGAAAGGATTTCCTGGGCTGCTACCGGACTTGATGTTTTGAATTATACGGAGCGATTGGATAGAATGGAACATTTTTCTTGGAGACGAGGGTTGATCTTGACGTCGGCTATATAATAATGAGGGGCATAGATAAAGTAGATTTTCCCAAGGTTAGTGGAATCCAAAACTAGAGGGCATGGGTTTAACGTGAGAGGGGAGAGATTCAAAAGGGTCCAGAGAGACAATTGTTTCACACAGAGGGTGTTGAGTGTCTGGAACGAGCTGGCAGAGGCAGTAATGGAGGCGTCGACAATTCTGCCTTTTAAAAGCATTTACATAATCATATGGAGGAGGTGGGTATAGAGGAATATGACCAATGTGGGTAATTGGACAGGCTTTGTGTAGTAAAAACTGGGCGGCATGGCCACGTTAGGCCGAAGGGCCTATTTCCACGCTGTAAACTTCTATGACCCTATGACCTGTCCCACCTTCCAGATCTGTGTCGCTGCAGATTCGAGCACATCATCTAATGTCCAAATCGGTTTGAAATTTTGCTGTGGGTGTCTGCCTCGATTTTTCTTATCGACAGTGAACTCTGAGGGAATGAAAGTGTCTGAGGATCAGGCAGCAACTGACATTGAGGCAGAAGCTCAGCTGTGATCAAACTGAATGTTGTGGTAGTAGTGAGTGGTCGTGTCGTCTCTCAATGTTATAATTTGCTATTAGTTCCAGTTGGCACAGCACTCTCAGCTCGCAGTTGTATATAACTGCGAGATAAGATTGATAAGTTACATCTTTCGAATAATGATTTCAATTTCCTGGGATATATTTCAATTATCTGGTCTGCTCTGCCTGTGAGATTGGTGGAGGCAGATACAACAGTGGCTTTCAAATGTCAATGTGAGAAACAACAGCAATGAAACGCATGCCTTTTGGGAAAAGGTCGATCGAGTGGGATTCAATGATCTGCTAATCTAAAGAGCCTATGAGGTTAAACGGAATAAATGTCCTCCTTCGGTACTTCATGCACTTTTAAGTTTTTGGTCTCGTCTGGCTGTGAGATGATATGCACCAACATCTGGAGTTTCCCGTCAATGTTACCCACCACGGCGAGTATGATAACGGTAATCCTTTATATACAATGTGCCCATATCTAAAACAACGTCAGCTTTAGCTCACTGGTTACTTCACAGCGCCAACTTAATTATAAGTTCGAACCTGCCTCAAACATGTGTGTTGCATCAATAAAAGCAGCAGCACATTTATAATTAGAAGTAGGTTCATTTTGTTTAGAGGTTGCATTGATCTGTTTTGAAAAGAGACTTGTGCCACGTGCTTACTTTCTGATCTCACACTGCGGAAACCCAAGTTCGATTCCTGCTCTGTATGATATCTGACCTGTCACACTCTTTCAATTAATCACAACCTAAATGCAGGAAAAGAGCATGGAAGATTATCGATTGTACATTTTTTAAAATTTCGGAACAAGATTGGTTACGCAGGCAAATTGATGAATCCATTCTTTTCCACGTGAAACGCTGTTCCCCAGATCTCCAAGAACACTCAGGGAGTTCGAAAGCATCCCGTACCAAGCAGTGCGCTTGATTGCTCCTCCTGCCACAGACATTCAATCCCTCCGCCACAGCCAACCCTAAATACACCGCAATAACTCAACAAAGTTCCTCGGGCAATTGTTCCGTCGGCAGTACCTTCCAGACGTACGACCACAAAGATTTTGAAAAACTAGACAAGCCCCTACTTTGGACAATCCCCAACTGGATCTTACCTTCAAATCACTCACCACTCCCACTAGGAACCATATTAACGTTCCTTCACGGTAACGGCGAAAACAATAATGTTGCTTCCTCCGTAAAGGCACGTTCGGTGTACTCAAACCTCAACGGCCTGCAACGCTTCAATAAAGCAGCTATCCACCACCTTCTGAAGGGCAGCTAGGGATGGACAATAAATTCCGTCCGAACCAGCAACTCTCACGTCCAGTAAAAGTTATCTTCTTAATGCATTGGTGCTTTGAATTGCTTGGGCCTGGGATGAACTGTTCTCCATTCTTGAAACAAAAATATAGGGTACCCAATTCATTTTTCCCAATTAAGGCGCAATTTAGCGTGACTAATCCACCTACTCTGCACATAATTGGGTTGTGGGGGCATAACCCACGCAAACACAGGGAGAATGTGCAATCTCCACACAAAGAGTGACCCAGAGCCGAGATCGCACCTGAGAACACGACGCCATGAGGCAGCAGTGCTAGCCACTGCGCAACCGTCCTGCCCCTGTTTGTAATTCTAACGGCGGAATGAATCATGTAAGGGGACTCCGACGCCGAAATTGTGTTCAGTGATTGGCCAGAGAATCCGGTTTTACTCCAAAATCGTGTGTAACCTCCCTCACCGCCCCGGACCATCCCTCACCAGACCCTCAACCCCCGCCGAAGTCCACCTGTCACAGGAACGGCTACCCCGCCCCCCCAACCCCACAGACTGCGGCACCGTCTGCAACCGCCACGCCAGGAAAGTCGAGAGGACACGTGTCCCTCGCCATCGTGAAGTCGGCCCATCGGAGGCGGAGCATCGGGGGAGGGCCTCAGCTGATGTTCAGAGGCTGTCCTAACGGCGTACGTTGTTTTTGAGGGGTTGGAGCATGCGCAAAACTTGTGCTTCAGAGGAAACTGGATCGAAGGTATTTCTAAGAGCATGAATCCTGGAAGATAGAAACAATGTTCTTGCTGCAGTAAGGTGGAAGGTAATGGTGTGCAATGTATCCAGCAGTAAACGCTCTCTCCTCCTTTCTCTCCTTACCACTCCCCTTTGTTTCTCTTTTGTTTCTCTTGGCATCGGGTGAAGATTTGATTTGCGGTGGGTCTCTTGAGCAAGACATTCTTCTACATCTTATTCCAGTCAGACACGTTTTGCGACTTTTTTGCTTTTTACACGACTGTAAACATGATGAATAATTGGAAATTCACAACACAACTCTTTGTTCCACAATTACTGTGTCTGTGCCCATTGTTACTATTATACAGATACATGGTCAGAAATTGAATGCAGGATATGGGACGTCTTGTTGAAGCTGTACAAGACATTGGGAAGGACACGATTGGAAGACTGTGTACAGTTCTGGTCACCGTAATATAGAAAGAGGGCGGAAAAGATTTGCTCGGCTGCTTCCGGTCTTGAAAATTTGAGTTATAAGGAGCGGCTGGATAGACTGGAACATTTTTCTTGAAGGCTAGAGGTGATCTTCACAACGGATATAAAATAATGAGGGGCATAGATAAGGTAGATTTTCCCCAAAGGTACTGGAATGCAAAACTAGAGGGCATAGGTTTAAGATGAATGAGGAGAGAAACAAAAGGATCCAGAGGAACAATTGTTTCACACAGAGGGTATGAGTGTCTGGAACGAGCTGGCAGAGGCGGTAGTAGAGGCATCTACATTGTTGCCTTACAGAGACAGTTACAGAGACAGATACAGATACAGTTACAGAGACAGTTACAGAGACAGAGACAGATACAGAGACAGATACAGAGACAGTTACAGAGACAGATACAGAGACAGATACAGAGAATGTTACATAGACAGTTACAGAGACAGATACAGAGACAGTTACAGAGACAGTTACAGAGACAGATACAGAGACAGATACAGAGACAGTTACAGAGACAGTTACAGAGACAAATACAGAGTCAGTTACAGAGACAGTTACAGAGACAGTTACAGAGACAGTTACAGAGACAGATACAGAGACGGATACAGAGACAATTACAGAGACAGATACAGAGACAAATACAGAGTCAGTTACAGAGACAGTTACAGAGACAGTTACAGAGACAGATACAGAGACAAATACAGAGTCAGTTACAGAGACAGTTACAGAGACAGAGACAGTTATAGAGACAGATACAGAGACAGTTACAGTGTACGGTGTATCTAAATGTCGGGAATTGTTTACATAGACTCTGTTTACAACAGCATAGGGTTCACATAAACACTGCCTACTGTAGTGCACTGTTTACATAGACTCTTATTACAGCAGGTTACGGTTTTTAAAAACGTTCTCCTGTAGGGCACTGTTTACATAGACTCCGCTTACAGCAGTGCACGGTTTCACAGACACTGTTGACTGAAGGACACTGTTTTCAAAGAATCTGTTTACAGCAGAGTACGGTTTACGTCGGCACTGTTTACTGTAAGGCGCTGTTTACATAATCGCTGTTTGCCGTGGTCTCCGGTTTACATTAAGACAGTTCACTGTCGGGCAGTTTTTACATGGACTTTGTTTACAGCAGTATACGACTTAATAAACTCTGTTTAATTTAGGGCACTGCTCAAATTGACTTGTTTACTGTGGTGTACGGTTCACATAAATCCTGGTTATTGTAGGGCACTGTTTACATTCACTCTGTTTACAGTAGTTTACATTTTACACAAACACTGTTTACAGAAGGAACACATTTACATATACTCTGTTTACAACTTTGTACGATTTACAGGCGCACTGTTTACTGTAGGGCACTGTTTACATAGACTCTGTTTACAGAAGCATATGGTTTACTTTCACCCTGTTTGCTGTCGGGCACTGTTTCTATTCGACTCTGTTACTGTACGGCACTGTTTAAATTTTGGTTACTGCAGTGCACTGTGTACATAGTCTTTGTTTATAGCAGTGTACATTTTACATATGCACGGTTTACGGTAGGGCATGTTTGCACAGACTCTGTTTACAGTAGTGCACAGTTTACGTAAACACTGCTTCCTGTAAGGTTCTGTTTACACACACTCTGTTTACATTAGTACACGGTTTACTTTCATTCTGTTTACTGCAGGGCATTGTTCACATAGGCTCTGGTGACAGCAGTGTACGGTGTATCCAAATGTAGGACATTGTTTCCATAGACTCTGCTCACAACAGAATGCGGTTTACATAAACACTGCTTACTGTAGTGCACTGTTTACATAGACTCTTATTACAGCAGGGTACTATTTTCAAAAACTTTTTACTGCAGGACACTGTTTACATAGAATCTGTTTACAGCAGAGTACGGTTTACGTCGGCACTGTTTACTGCAAGGCGCTGTTTACATAATCGCTGTTTGCCGTGGTCTCCGATTTACATTAAGACATTTCACTGTAGGGCAGTTTTTACATGGACATTGTTTACAGCAGTATACGACTTAATAAACTCTGTTTAATTGAGGGCACTGTTCAGATAAAGTTGTTTACTGTGGTGTACGGTTCACAGAAGTACTCTCTCCCTCTCAGTCTCTCTCCCTCTCAGTCTCCCTCACCCTCTCAATCTCTCTCCCTCTCAGTCTCTCTCTCCCTCTCAGTCTCTCTCACCCTCTCAGCCTCTCTCACCCTCTCAGTCTCTCTCCCTCTCAGTCTCTCTCCCTCTCAGTCTCTCTCTCCCTCTCAGTCTCTCTCCCTCTCAGTCTCTCTCTCCCTCTCAGCCTCTCTCACCCTCTCAGTCTCTCCCCCTCTCTCAGCCTCTCTCACCCTCTCAGTCTCTCTCTCCCTCTCAGCCTCTCCCCCTCTCAGTCTTTCACTCTCTGTCTCTCTCACCCTCTCAGTCTCTCTCCCTCTGTCTCTCTCCCTCTCTCTCACCCTCTCATTCTCCCTCACCCTCTCAGTCTCTCTCGCCCTCTCCTCACCCTCTCAGTCTCTCACCCTCTCCGTCTCTCTCCCTCAGTCTCTCTCACCCTCGCAGTCTCTCTCCCTCTCAGTCTCTCTCTCCCTCTCAGTCTCTCTCCCTCTCAGCCTCCTCTCTCCCTCTCAGTCTCTCTCTCCCTCTCAGTCTCTCTCACCCTCTCAGTCTCTCTCACCCTCTCAGTCTCTCTCCCTCTCAGTCTCTATCACCCTCTCAGGCTCTCTTCCTCTCAGTCTCTCTCAGTCTCCCTCACCCTCTCAGTCTCTCTCCCTCTCAGTCTCTCTCTCCCTCTCAGTCTCTCTCACCATCTCAGCCTCTCTCACACTCAGTCTCTCTCTCCCTCAGTCTCTCTCCCTCTCAGTCTTTCTCACCCTCGCAGTCTCTCTCCCTCTCAGTCTCTCTCTCCCTCTCAGTCTCTCTCCCTCTCAGCCTCCTCTCTCCCTCTCAGTCTCTCTCTCCCTCTCAGTCTCTCTCACCCTCTCAGTCTCTCTCACCCTCTCAGTCTCTCTCCCTCTCAGTCTCTATCACCCTCTCAGGCTCTCTTCCTCTCAGTCTCTCTCAGTCTCCCTCACCCTCTCAGTCTCTCTCCCTCTCAGTCTCTCTCTCCCTCAGTCTCTCTCACCCTCTCAGCCTCTCTCACACTCAGTCTCTCTCTCCCTCAGTCTCTCTCCCTCTCAGTCTTTCTCACCCTCGCAGTCTCTCTCCCTCTCAGTCTCTCTCTCCCTCTCAGTCTCTCTCCCTCTCAGCCTCCTCTCTCCCTCTCAGTCTCTCTCTCCCTCTCAGTCTCTCTCACCCTCTCAGTCTCTCTCACCCTCTCAGTCTCTCTCCCTCTCAGTCTCTATCACCCTCTCAGGCTCTCTTCCTCTCAGTCTCTCTCAGTCTCCCTCACCCTCTCAGTCTCTCTCCCTCTCAGTCTCTCTCTCCCTCTCAGTCTCTCTCACCCTCTCAGCCTCTCTCACACTCAGTCTCTCTCTCCCTCAGTCTCTCTCCCTCTCAGTCTTTCTCACCCTCGCAGTCTCTCTCCCTCTCAGTCTCTCTCTCCCTCTCAGTCTCTCTCCCTCTCAGCCTCCTCTCTCCCTCTCAGTCTCTCTCTCCCTCTCAGTCTCTCTCACCCTCTCAGTCTCTCTCCCTCTCAGTCTCCCTCACCCTCTCAGTCTCTCTCCCTCAGTCTCTCTCTCCCTCTCAGTCTCTCTCACCCTCTCAGCCTCTCTCACACTCTCAGAGAGAGAGGTGAAGATTTATAGAGAGAGAGATAGATAGCGATACACAGAGAGCGAGCAAGAGAAAGAGAGAGATTCAGAAGAAGAGAAAGAGTGAGTGAGTGAGATAGAGAGAGACACATGTAGAGAGATACATAGAGAGTGATATAAATATAGAGTGAGATACAGAGAGCGCGAGGTACAGAGATATATATCGAGAGAGAGATATAGTTCCAGAGAGATACAGAGAAAGACATAGAGACACGCAGAGAGAGGTACAGAGAGAGAGATGAACAGACAGATACAGAGAGAGATACAGGGAGCGAGATACCGACAGCGATATGGAGAGAGATACCAAGCAGAGAGATACAGAGAGAGATATACAGAGATGTACAGAAAGAGAGAGAGAGTGAGAAAGGTACAGCGGGTGTGATAGAGATAGAGATAGAGAGAGACAGATACAGAGAGACAGAAAGAGAGAGACAGCAGAGAGAGATACAGAGATATAGAGAAAGAGAGAAGGAGAGACGCAGATATGTATAGAAAGAGACAGAGAGAGAGAGAAAGAGAAAGAGAAAACGAGCCAGAGAGAGGGAGAGACAGAAAGAGAGAGAAATAAAGAGCGAGAGATAGAGTGAGATATTCGGAGAGAGCTGTTACGGAGAGATAGCCAGATAGAGAGTTGCAGCGAGGATGATAAGGAGAACGATACTGAGAGAGCGAGACACAGACAGCGTAATACAGAGAGTGAGATATTGAGAGGGACGTAGACATACAGAGTGAGATGCTGAGATAGAGCGATGCGGAGAGAGACATGCAGAGAGATATATACAGGGAGAACGATACCGGGAGAGGTATCGAGAGAGAGATTACAAAGCAGAGCGATTCAGAGAGATATATACAGAGAGAGAGGGGCACAGAGGGAGAGATATATACATCGAGAGAGTGCGTGACTGGGACAGAAAGAGAGAGGCACAGAGAGACAGAAAGAGAAAGACAGTGGAGAGCGAGAGAAACAGCAGGGGGAGAGAGATACAGAGAGAGATACATTGAGAGAGATACAGAGAAATAGATACAGGGAGAGAGAGATGCAGCTATATATAGAGAGAGATAAAGAGAGAGAGAGAGAGAGAGAGTTACAGAGAGAGATACAGATAAAAATATAGAGTCATGCATTGAGAGACATGCAAAGAGAGAGATTCACATACAGAGATACAGGAAGAAAGATAGAGGGAGCGAGATACAGAAAGCGATACAGAGAGAGGCACCGAGAGAGTGAGATACAAAGCATAGAGATACAGTGCGAGATACATAGAGTTATACAGAGAGAGAGGGAAAGAAAAGTACAGAGGGCGAGACAGAGAGAGGCGCCGAGAGAGTGAGATACCAAGCAGAGAGATAACGTGCGAGATACACAGAGTTATACAGAGAGAGGGGGAAAGAAAAGTACAGAGGGCGAGACAGAGAGAGAGAGACGGAGAGACAGAGAGCCAGAGATAAAGAGGGAGATATACAGAGGAACGGAAAGAAAGAGAGAGGATACACAGAGTTACGGGAGAGATACAGCGCAGGAGAGAGATGCAGAGAGAATGATACATTGAGGGGGAAACAGAGACATAGGTACAGAGAGAAAGCGATGCATATATATATATAAATATAAATATATAAGTCTATATATTTAGAGAGGGAGAGAAAGGGGGTTTAGATGGAGAGAGCGAAAGAGAGAGGGAGGTAGAGATAGATACCGAGAGAGATGGAGAGAGTTACAGAGAGAGAGGGGGATCCAGTGAGAGAGATAAATGGAGGTATAAAAAGAGAAAGAGAGCTACAGAGACAGAGCTACAGAGAGAGAGATACAGAGAGCGAGAGCGAGACTGAGACGGATACAGAGATACGCATACAGAAAAATAGAGACAGAGAGACATAGAGAGAGAGATGCATGGAGACATATATATGTATATATATATATATATATATAGAGAGAGAGAGAGAGAGAGAGAGAACGATACAGAGATGGATGCATAGAGAGAGGTATAGAGAGAGATATACAGGGAAATCTCGTGAGGGATACAGACATATATATACCGAGAGCGAGAGAGAAATTGAGCTGCAGAGAGAGAGACACAGAGATTGAGATACAGAGAAAGAGATAAAGAGAGAGATGCAGAGAGACAGAAAGAGAGACAGCGGAGCAGCGAGAGGCACACAGAGAGAGAGAGAGATACATCGAGCGATATAGTGAGAGAGATACAGGGAGCTACACAGACAGATATATATATATATATATATATAGAGAGAGAGAGAGTTAGAGACAGATATACAAAGAGAGATATACAGAGAGAGCTTGATACAGGGAGACAACGAGCTAGAGATACAGCGAGAGAGAAAGCGAGAACGATATAGAGAGCGAGATACAGAGAACGCGAGATACAGAGAGAGATATATAGAGAGATATACCGATACAGAGAGAGATACAGAGAAAGGTACAGAGTCATGCAGAGAGAAATGCAAAGTGAGGGATACAGAGAGAGAGATACACAGACAGAAATACAGAGAGAGAGATTCAGGGAGTGAGATACGGAGAGCGATGCAGAGAGAGGTACCGAGATAGAAATACCAAGCAAAGAGATACAGAGAGAGAGATACAGAGAGAGAGATACAGAGAGAGAGAGAGAGAGAGATGCACAGAGAGTGAGATACAGAGAGAGCGAGATACAGAGAGGGAGATGTAGAGATAAATATAGAAAGAAGTACAGACAAAGATAGAAGGACATAAATATATATTTATATCTATATATATATAGAGAGAGAGGTACAGATAGAGAAATGGAGAGAGATGTACAGGGAGAGATATAGAGAGGAATATATAGAGATAGATAGAGACAGCGAGAGAGATAAATAGAGCTACACAGAGAGATACAGCGATTGAGATGCAGAGTAAAAGATACAGAGAGATAGAGACAGAGAGCGTGACAGAAAAACAGCGAGATACACGCAGAGAGATAGAAGGAGAGAGAGAGAGATGCAGCGAGAGATGCAGTGAGAGAGATAGAGAGGAATGGATTCAAAGAGAGATGCACAGAGATATATACAGTAAGAGATAGAGACATAGATATATACAGAGAGAGATACAGAGAGATATATACAGACGCAGAGAGATATAGAGGAGGTTTCAGAGAGGGGTGGGAGGGAGAGAATGATAGAGAAAGAGAAAGAGAGTGTGAGAAATACAGAGAGAGGCACACTGAGGGCTTGAGACAGACACGCAAAAAGAATGATACAAGTGAGAGGCACAGGGAGCGAGATTCAGAGAGCGATACAGAGAGAGGTACCGAGACATAGACATCAAGCAGAGTGAGACAGAGATATATACAGAGAAATACAGAGAGAGAGGGAGGTAGAAAGGGAGATACATATATATGGAGAGAGATATAGAGAGTCAGAAAGAGAGGGAGGCAGTGGATAAGCAGAGATGCAGGGAAAGAGATATAGCGGGGGGGGGTGGAGGAGGGGGGGGGTAGAGAAAAGCAGAGAGATGCTTTGGGAGAGGTGCAGAGGTATAGACACACGCAGAGAGTGCTGCAGATATATATGTATATATATATATATATAGAGAGAGAGAGAAGTAGAGAGACACATATCGACTGAGATGCAGAGAGCGCGTGAGAGAGATACAGAGAGAGATATACAGAGAGCGAGAGTGAGACAGAGACGGATACAGAGAGAAACATACAGAGAACGCGAGATACAGAGAGACAGGTATCGAGAGAGATATAGAGATACAGCGAGAGGTACAGAGAAAGATATAGAGTCATGCATAGAGAGACATGCAGAGAGAGAGATTCAGAGAGAGATACACTGGCAGTAATACAGAGAGAGAGATTGAGGGAGTGACATACGGAGAGTGATACAGAGAGAGGTTCCGAGAGAGAGATGCCAAGCAGAGAGATACAGAGAGAGATACAGAGATATACAGAGAGAGGTACAGAGGGCGAGATACAGAGAGAGAGAGAAATACAGAGATATACAATGCGAGAGCTCCGGGGATATAAAGATAAATACAGGGTTGAGAGAGATAACCAGAGCTACACAGATAGAGATGCCGAGATTGAGATGCAGAGTCAAAGATACAGAGAGATAGAGACAAATAGAGCGTGACAGAGGAACAGCGAGAGATACATAGAGAGTTATACGGAGAGAGAGATACAGCGAGCGATACAGTGGGAAAGATAGAGAGGTATAGATACAGAGAGAGATGCACAGATATATATATAGTAAGAGATAGAGACATAGATATACAGAGAGAGAGAGACAGAGAGAGATATGCAGACGTAGAGTGATATAGAGAATGATTGAGAGAGAGGGGTGGGAGGGAGAGAATGAGCGACAAAGAGATAGAGAGATTCAGAGAGCGATACAGAGAGAAATACCGAGAGATAGATTCCAAGCAGAGCGAGACAGATATATATATATATACAGAGAAATACAGAGAGAGAGGGGGAGGGACAGAGGGAGATACATGTATATAGCGAGAGATATAGAGAGTCAGAAAGAGAGGCACTGTGGATAGAGAGAGATACAGAGACAGAGATATAGCGGGGGACAGATACAGAGAGATACATTGGGAGAAATGGAGAGATATAGATACACGCTGAGAGGGATGCAGATTATATATGTGATGTCAGAGAGTGGGTGGGTCTGAGGTCATGTCAGCCATTTTGCAGTTTAGATTTGCAGGTTTCTGGTTTCAGTTTTGAAAAGAGCTGGGTGTGTGTCTGTGTTTTGCAATGAGCTGGATCTCTGCCATCAAAGACTATCTCTGGATCATTCGGGTGATTTAAAGTAAAGCCGTTAACCTGATGTGATTTTGTTTCAAGGTGTTAAGTCTCTTGGAAGTTTGAAGGAACATTTTAAGGAATTATTTACTGATGCAATATTTTCTGAGTTATCTTTGAAGTAATGGGTGTTAATAGATCCAATGTTAATTTCAGATGTTAAGTTGAGTTCATAGAATAAACAGTGTTTTGTGTTTAAAAACTCACGTGTCCATAATTGTAATCCCACTCGTCGGAAAAAAGCCGAGTGCCAGGAAAAGCAACAAATTCATTATAGGGAGAGGTTGGTTGAACTCCATGATACATTTTGGGTTCTGAAAAAGCCGCTCACATAACAATTGGGAGCTCGAGGGGGATAAACGTCTATCTATTGGATTGGCTTTTGTGAACTTAAAGACAGTGAAGGATTGTTGCTTTTCCGGTGTGGTATTTTAGTTTAAGTGGGGAGAGTGTTGTAAACAATGGCTCTTTCAGAGGCTCAGAAGTTTTTTGGGGTGGAGAATGTTACACGTAGTACTTTACGGACAGAAACGAAAAGCAAACTGTTAGATTTGGCAAGAACATTGCAGTTAACATTACCTGACAAAATGCGAAAGGATTAGGTAATTCTGGCGGTGGTTAAGCATTTAAAGTTGCCTGAGATAGAGTTTGACTCATTGGAAATGGCAAAAATTCAGTTGCAAATTAAACAAATGGAACATGAGAAAGAATTAAAGCAGCTGGAATACGAGAGTGAGTGAGAGGGGAAAAAAGGAAAAGAGAGAGAGAGGAACAAGAAAGAGAAAGAGAGAGAAGAAAGAAAGAGAAGGAGAGAGAGAGGACAAAGAAAGAGAAAGAGAGTGAGGAAAAAGAAAAAGAGAGAGAAGAAAGGAGAAAAGAAAGAATAGCCATCGCAGAACAAAAAGAAAAAGAAAGGGAGATACAGATCAGGGAAAAAGATAAAGAGAGGGAGTTTGAACTTCAGAAAATGGCCATGAAATATGACCATCAGTTAAAATTGGCAGACGTCAAGGGAAACTTACAGTTGGATGATAGTGATGAGGATAGTGAGAAAGAGCGTCATAGTCGAAGGCTTGGGGGGGGGGGGAATCTATTTAAATATGTCCAAACATTGCCAAGGTTTGAGGAGAAGGAAGTGGAAGCCTTTTTCATTTCATTTGAGAAGATAGCTAAACAAATGAAATGGCCACAGGACATGTGGGTATTACTGATTCAAACAAAACTGGTAGGTAGAGCGAGTGAAGTGATTGCACGGAGGGGGTATCTGGAACGTATGAGGAGGTGAAGAAATCCATCTTAAGTGCATATGAGCTAGTCCCTGAACTTTACAGATAACCGTTTAGAAAGTTAAGGAAATGATTTGGTCAAACATACATGGAGTTTGAAAGGCTCAAACAGAGTAATTTTGATAGGTGGATAAGGGCTTTGAAAATAGACCAAACGTAGGAAGCTTTCAGAGAAATTGTACTTTTGGAGGAGTTTAAAAATTCAATTCCTGAGGTACTGAGAACTCATGTGGAAGGACAGAGGGTTTAAACTGCGAGATTAGCATCGGAAATGGCAGATGATTATAAATTTAGCTCATACATCAAAGATTGGTTTCCGACATCAGTTTCAGCCGGTAAGGGATAGAAACTGCGGACATGAGAAATACTCAAGTGGTAAAGGTAAAGGTGATCTGATGGGAGACAATAAAGAGAGTACACCTCAGATGAAAAAAGAACTCCAGGAGGGTGGAAAAGAAATAAAAAATGTCAAATGTTTTCACTGTAATAAACTAGTGTTGGTGGTTGAAGAAAAGCACGGGGAAGGCTGATGTCGTAAAACAGGATAAGACAGTGGGGTATGTTGGAGTGGTAAAGGAAGGCCCACGGGAAGCGAAGGAGGCGCAAACGATTGCACAGCCTGTTCAAGAAATAATTGTTAAGAAGGTGTCAGATGTCTTCAAAGAATTTACTTGTGTCGGTAACGTTTGCTCATATGTATCAGGAGGAGCAGGTAAAGAAGTCACAATTTTAAGAGATACAGGAGCTAGTCAATCTTTAATGGTAAGAGATGAGGAATTATGTAGTTTGGAAAGAATGTTGCCAGAAAAAGTGGTGATATGTGGAATTCAGGGTGAGAGGAGTAGCGTTCCATTATATAAGGTAAGGTTGGAAGTCCAGTGAAGAGTGGTGAAGTGGTAATAGGAGTAATAGATAAACTATCTTGTCCAGGAATACAGTTTATCTTGGGTAATGATATAGCTGGATCGCAGGTGGGAGTGATGCCTACTGTGGTTGATAAGCCAGTGGAAAATCTGAAGTGTTGAAGGACGAATATTGTGGGAGTTTTCCGGATCGTGTAGTAACAAGGTCGCAAAATCACTGTTAAGACAAGAGGAGCACTCAAAGAGTGAAGGTGTAGTTGAAGTGTAATTACCAGAAACGATTTTTGATCAGATGGTTGAAAAAGAACAAGAACAGGTGGAGGATGAGGCAGATATTTTTAGTTCAGGAAAATTGGCGGAGTTACAACAGAAAGAAGTAAAAATAAAACGGATATATCAGAAAGCATGTACGGACGAGAAAGCTCAGAGTGTTGGTATATTGTTATTACCGTAAAAATGATATCTTTGTGAGAAAATGGAGACCTGTACATATGCAGGCGCATGAAAACTGGGCAGTTCATCAAGTATCATTGCCGCTAGGGTATAGAAAGGAGGTGTTGCAGTTCCACATGAGGTACCAGTGGGAGGTCATTTGGGAATAAGGAAAACTCAAGCTAAAATCCAGAAACATTTTTATTCGCCTGGACTACATAAAGATGTAATTAAATTTTTTCAATCATGTCACACATGTCAAGTGATAGAGAAACCTCAAGCTGTGATAAAACCAGCGCCCTTAATACCCATTACAGCATTTGAGGAACCTTTTACAAGGGTCCTGATCGATTGTGTAGGACCGCTGCCTAAAACAAAAAGTGGGAATCAATACTTTTTGACTCTAATGGATCTGTCTACTAGGTTTCCAGAGGACAATCCAGTACGTAATATTATAACTAAAGGGTTTGTGGAGGATTATTTACGAGAATTCTTTCCGAGATATGGACTACCCTCAGAAATTCAATCGGATCAAGGAACGAATTATACTTCAAAGTTATTCAAAGAAGTTATGAATAGCTTAGGAATAAGACAATTTAAATCAATTGCGTGCCATCCAGAATCGCAGGGAGCGTTAGAAAGGTGGCATCAGACATTAAAGACAATGTTGAGGGCGTATTGTCAAGATTATCCAGAGGATTGGGATGAAGGAATTCCATTCGTATTGTTCTCAATTAGGGATGCACCGAATTAGTCTACCAAATTTAGACTTTTGAACGAATTTTTGGTCATGAGGTAAGAGGACAACTTAAATTGATTAAGGAAAAATTGGTGGGTGAGAAATCGGAAATTACACTGTTGGATTACGTGTCAAATTTTAGGGAACGATTAAATAGAGCAGGTGAATTGGCTAGACAATATTTGAAAGAAGCACTCAGGAATGGAATTGCCGGAAGGGCAGGAGATACATAATAATACTGATCTTTCGTGTCACAAATAGGCTTAAAATAACATTGCAATGGAGATACTGTGAAAGGCCCCTAGTCACCATACTCCGGCGCCTGTTCGGGTACACTCAGGCAGAATTCAGAAAGTCCAATTCACCTGACAAGCACGACTTTCGGGAATTGTGGGAGGAAACCGGAGCACCCGCAGGAAACCCACGCAGACAAAGGAAGAACGCGAAGACTCTGCAGGGAATCGAATGGTAAATCTGGCACTTTGAAGCAACAGTGCTAACCACTTCTTGGGCGGTTGAAAGCTGCTTTTATTGCTGGTTTGAGAACTAATTTGTCCATTGCGCTAGAATTGTGTTTCCCGAATGGAACCGATTGTCAACAACATACACGCTATTAGTAGGTCAAAGTGTTCAAATTGACTGTGATATGGATGCTAAGACTCGTACTTTCGACACCGAAACACAGTGCATCATTCCAGTCAACAAATACTGCTTTCACTCATTAAAATGTATCACGGGAGTATAAATCCATGATGGGTAAATGCCAGTTTTGTGGAAAAGAAGGACATTGGGTCAGGTCATGCCAAGGTCGTCAACAGGAGGGCCAGGTATATGACGTTTCTTGCGGAGAGCCATTCCCCAGGGTTGTGAACCTCGCCCACCCCCTGCCTGTGGGGTTAAACAACTTCCCCCCTTGTTGGGTTAACTGTAGTCACCTTGTGGGGTCGGCACTGTTACATCGGACCTATTCTCACTCTCAGGCCGTTGAAATTGCCTGCCGACTAATTTTACATTTTTGCCATCTCCATATGCTGTCTGCTGCAACTAGAGTTCCAGCCTTCCCCTCTCCCCTTGTCTCTCCCTCCTGTCTCCTCATACCCGTATGCTTCATCCTTACAGCACCCCCCGCGCCCTCGCCTCCGGATTTACGCCCTACATCTCTGCCACCTTCTTTTGCCCTTTGTTTTCCCTGAATTTCTTTCTTTCCCCTCCTGTCTGCCAGGCACGCCGCAGCCGCCTCCTTCACTGTACTCCCCATACAACAGCTTACTCGCTAGTGTAGTGAATCACCTCATGGCCAGTCTCCCCTATTTAAGCACATAAGGCTCTCCCCCTCTCCCGCCATCCCCACATTTCTGCTCTCAGTCGTTCCTGCCGCTCCCGACTCTCGCAACTCGGTTTCTAGCCCATGAGTGGTCTCAGTGCCTGCCTGGACTATTCTCATGGACCAATCTGTTGGCCTCCTCCGGGGCGTGGAAATACTACTCTTTCCCTTTATAGAACATAGAACATACAGTGCAAAAGGAGGCCATACGGCCCATCGAGTCTGCACCGACCCACTTAAGCCCTCACTTCCACCCTATCCCCATAACCCTTCCTCACCTTTTTGGACACTAAGGTTCCTTGACCCACTTAAGCCCTCACTTCCACCCTATCCCCATAACCCTTCCTCACCTTTTTGGACACTAAGGGCAATTCTGTGGGAAGAAAGCGCAGTCAGTGATCCATATATTGCCAGGTGAAGTATGACATCTGTGTTAGCTTTTTTAAAGAGCGGAGATGTTGCTGTTATATTCGGCCCGGCGCTTGGCCAGATGTTCCACAAAGTCTTGGTACAAGCGGGTGGAATGTCCCTCCCACGTTTCCTCTCTTTCACCCAACTCAGGATTCGCGCTGTGTCCTGCACCTTGTGGAATTTAAAAATTATCGCCCGTGGAAGTTCACCGGCTCTGGGCTACTGTCGAGGTGACGTGTCCACATCCGGGAACTTGGCAAAGACCTGATCACTGACCAATTTCCCGAACATCAGCAATATATATTCCGTGGGGTTCCTCCCCTCATACCTTCCGGCAGCCTCATGATTCTTGGGTTTTGACGTCGAGACCTGTCCTTCTGGTCGTCGGGCTTTTCTTCTAAGCCACTCTGGGTCTTGATCAGTCTCGCCACCTCAGATTCGAGAGTCACAATTCGATTCCCTGAGTCCGTGGCGGCCCTCGCGAGGTCTCTCGCCATCGAATCTTGGGTCACAAGCCGGCGCTCCCTTTTGGCCACAGCCTTGTTCAAAGTGGCCTCTCTCAGCTCCACTGCTGTCTCGACGGCTGACCAGAAGATTTTCTTCAGCATATTCCTGCGGTTTTGGAGCTTGGAGGTGATGAAGCCCAAACGGCTGTCCATCAGCACATGGATCTGCGCTGAAAACTCTGTGGAGTCGGTCCTTCCTGGTCCCGTGCCACCTCTTGTGGCTGCAAACTCTGATGCTGAGATTTCCCTTTCCTCGTTCTTTCTGGCTCTTCCACCGGGAGGTTGGCTCTTTCCCATTCGTTTTTATTTATTTTTAGGGGGGTTTCTCGATCAGGTTTGAGGAGTGTGGCTGGGGTTGGTTGGGGGGTGGGTGCAGGAAAGGGGGCTCGTGGATATGTTTGTACTCGTTTGATGGGATTAACAGGTCGTAATCGAGGTATGCATACGAGGCTCATTTTATGTGCGACCTCATAGCTCATCGCCACACCGGAATTCCAGAACATTCTTCAACTGCTGTCTGAACTGAGTCTGTGAAACGGCATAAATCGCAGTGTTTGTGCAGCAACTCAGGAGCTGCAGCATGAAAGAAAATTCCAGAACATAAGCATCTAAATATACAGACCGATACATCAAAAAATACATCCGCCACCATATCGAATAAAACATTACCATTGACCATAACAAAATGAAATTGGCCGATATAACAAACAGTAAAATGATGGATTTCCTTCGGCTCTCCATCTCTGGGTCTCTGGGACAGGCCCCACTGCTGTGAGCCCGGAGTCTCCTGCGGGCCCTGCTGCTCAGAACAATGTGTCTGACGGTGAGAACATTGAACAGCAGAATCAGGGCAAATGGAACACACGGGGTTAGAATGTTGTGGAGGAACTCGATTGCTGTCCATTCCGGAGAGACCATCACATCTTCGATGATATCACAAAACCAGGGGAGGTTCACCAGCAAATACAGACCTGTGAACATAAAGTACCAGAAAATATTCTTCAAACAGCTCAGCACAGTCACTGTTCCCAGAACCACAACTGCCGTTTTCTCGCTGCAATATTTACTTTTCAGCATCGGGCAACAAATAGCCACAAATCGATCAAAGGTGAAAGTGACGGTGAACCAGACAGAACAGTCAGTGGCTGCATAAAGCAGGACGGCGTGGATATTGCACACGGGGATGGACTGCAGGAAATAAAACTGCTTATCAAAGACAATGGGAATGTGTCTCAATATCAGGTCGAGAATAACGACCAGTAGATCTCCCACTGCCATGGCCGCCAGGTAACAAGTGACACATTTGGACAGTCCACAGTTTTTCGTCTTCAGGATCACAAAGGTGATGATGTTCACTGAAAGAAAGGAAAATAAACAATGAAAATAAATATACATCAGTCTGGGGCAGGCATTACCAGTTTGATTAACGTGTTGCTGACGAAGACAAACAAATAAACACAAATACACAATCACAGGCACAGAGACACAGGCACACACACAGACACACAGAAACAAATACACAGGCACACGCGCACAAATCGATACAAATACACACCGTCAGTCATTGAGACACAGATAGACAGACACACTGTATCAAAGTGATAGAGACTGAAATACACAAACTTACAGACACACAGAGATACAAATGCACAGACACACATCCACAGAGACACAGATACACGGACTTATAGATATAGCGACTCAAATACACACACTTAGAACATAGAACATAGAGCGGTACATCACAGAACAGGCCCTTCGGCCCACGATGTTGTGCCGAGCATTGTACGAAACCAAGATCAAGCTATTCCACTCCCTGTCATTCTGGTGACCTCCATGTGCCGATCCAATAAAAGCTTGAAAGTTCCTAAATTGCCCGACGCCACAATCACAGCAGACAGTCCATTCCACACCCTAACCACTCTCTGAGTAAAGAGCCTACCTCGGACATCCCTCCTATATCTCCCACCTTGAATCTTATAGTTATGCCCCCTTCTAACGTCTACATCCACCCGACGAAATTGTCTCTGAACGTCCACTCTATCTATCCCCCTCATTATCTTATAAACCTGTATTAAGTCGCCTCTCATCCTCCTCCGCTCCAAAGATAAAAACCCTAGCTCCCTCAACCTTTCCTCATAAGACCTATCCTGCAAACCAGTCAGCATTCTGGTAAATCTACTTTGACCGTTTACAATGCTTCCACATCCTTCCTATAATGAGGTGACCAGAACTGCACACAATACTCCAAATGTGCTCTCACCAGGGTCGTGTATAGTTGCAGCATAACCCCGCGGCTCGTAAACTCAAGCCCACTGTTAATAAACGCTAATACACAAAAAGCCTTCTTCACGGCTCTATCCACTTGCGTGGCAGTCTTCAGAGATCTGTGGACATGAACCCCAAGATCTATCTGCTCCTCCACATTCCTCAGAACCCTGCCGTTGACCCTGTAATCCGCATTCAATTTTTTTCGACCAAAATGAATCACCTCGCATTTATCAGGGTTAAACTCCACCTGCCATTTTTCAGCCCAGCTCTGCATCCTATCAATGTCTCTTTGCAGCCTACAACAGCCCTCCACCTCAGCATGGTGTCATCAGCAAATTTACTGACACACACTTCAGCCCCCTCCTCCAAATAATTGATAAAAATCGCAAATCGCAAATGACCCATCACTGATCCCTGTGGTACTCCGCTGCTAACTGGTCTCCAGTCTGAACGTTTTCCATCCACCACCACCCTGTGTCCTCTATGTGATAGCCAGTTTTTCATAGAATTTACAGTGCAGAAGGAGGTCATTCGGCCCATCGAGTCTGCACCGGCTCTTAGAAAGAGCACCCCACCCAAGGTCCACACCTCCATCCTAACCCAGTAGCTACACCCAACTCTAAGGGCAATTTTGGACACTATGGGCAATTTCGCATGGCCAATCCACCTAACCCGCACATCTTTGGATTGTGGGAGGAAATCGGAGCACCCAGAGGAAACCCACGCACACAAGGGGAGGATGTGCAGACTCCGCACAGACAGTGACCCAAGCCGGAATCGAACCTGGGACCCTGGAGCTGTGAAGCAATTGTGCTATCCACAATGCTACCGTGCTGCCCCTAATTTACTTATCCAATTGGCCAAATGTTCCTCTATCCCGCACCTCCTTACTTTCTTCATTGCCGACCATGTGGAACCTTATCAACGCCTTACTAAAATCCATGTATACGACATCAACTGCTCTACCTTCACCTACACACTTGGTTACCTCCTCAAAGAATTCAATCAAATTTGTGAGACAAGACCTACCCTTCACAAATCCGTGTTGACTAATCCGGATTCAGCTGCATCTTTCCAAATGGTCATAAATCCTATCCTTCAGGACCGTTTCCATTATCTTCCCGATCACCGAAGTAAGACTAACTGGCCTATAATTATCAGGGTCATTCCTATTCCCTTTCTTGAAGAGAGGAAACAGCATTCGCCACTCTCCAGTCCTCTGGCACTATCCCCATGGACAGCGAGGACCCAAAGATCAAAACCAAAGGCTCTGCAATTTCATCCCTTGCCTCCCAAAGAACCCTTGGGTAGATCCCATCAGGACCAGGGGACTTGTCGACCCTCAGGTTAATTCAAAATTGCTAATACGTCCTTCCTCAGAACATCGTCCTTCCTCAGAACATCTCCCTCCTCCAGCCTACCCGCCTGAAACACACTCCCATCCTCAAAAACATGGCCCCTCTCCTTTGTGAACAGTGAAGAAAAGTATTCATTCAATGCCTCTCCTATTTCTTCTGCCTCCATGCACAGGTTCCCACGACTGTCCTTGACCGGCCTCTATCAAAGTGACGACCCTCACCCTGGTCATTATTTTATTTCGCACATAATACTAAAAAGCCTTAGGGGTTTTCCTTGATCCGACCCGCCAAGGAATTCGCATGCCCCCTCCAAGCTCTCCTAAGCCCTTTTTTCTGCTCATTCCTTGCTACCTTGTCACCCTCAAGCGACCCTACTAAACCTTGTTTTCTCGTCCTTACATATTCTTCTTTTTTCCTCTTGACAAGACATTCAACCACTTTTGTGAACCATGGTTCCCTAACACGGCCGTTTCCTCCCTGCCAGACAGGGACATGCCTATCATGGACACGCAGTATTTGTTCCTTGAACAAGCTCCACTTTACATTTGTACCTTTTCCTGACAGATTTTGTTCGCATCCTACGCTCCCTAATTCTTGCCTCATCGCATCATTATTACCCCTTCCCCAATTATAAACCTTGCCCTGCCGTATGACCCTATCCCTCTCCATTGCAATAGTGAAAGACACCGAATTGTTGTCACTATCTCCAAAGTGCTCTCCCACAAACAAATCTAACACTTGACACGGTTCATTACCCAGTCCACATCCAATGCCCCCCCCCCCTCCCTCTTGTCGGCCTAGCCACATAGTGTGTCAGGAAACCCCCCTGTACACACTGTACAAAAACTGCCCCATCCGAACTGTTCGACCTATAGAGGTTCCAATCAATATTTGGAACGTTGCAGTCACCCATGACAACTACCCTGAGACATCCACACCTATCCATAATCTGTTTTTCAATTTCTGCCTCCACATCTCTATTACTATTTGGGGGCCTATATAAATCTCCTAAAAATGTGACCGCTCCATTCCTATTTCTAACGTCGGCCTATAGTACCTCAGTGGCCAGATCCCCTTCAAACTGCCTTTCTGCAGCCGTTAAACTATCCTTGATTAACAATGCCACTCCTCCACCTATTTTACCACCTTCCCTACTCTTACTGAAACATCTATACCCCGGAATGTCCAACAACCATTCATGTCCCTGTTCTAACCGTGTCACCGGAATGACCACAGCATCGTAGTCCCAAGTACCAATCCACGCTCCACGATCAGTTACCTTATTCCGGATGCTCCTTGCATTGATGTAGACACACTTCAACCATCCTTTCTGTCTGCCAGTACAGGACCGCGACCTTGATACCCTCCTCAGTGCCTCACTACTCCCGACACTGGCTTCTGGAATACAGCTCGTTTTCCCAGACCTCTGGCAAATTAGTTTAATCCCCCCCCCCCCTCCCCGAAGAGCCGTAGCTTACAGATACACGTACACACATGCGCAGGTTTGCAGAGACAGAGACACAAATGCATACAATCACAGTAAAGAGCCAAAATGCACATAATCACAGAAACACAGGCAACAATACACTCAAAGGCACAGAGAGACACAAATACGCACACACAGAGACACACATACACGAACGCACATGCTGAAATGCACACCTTCACAGACACAAATGCACACACTCAGAGACACAACTACACACACTCACAGACACAGAGACACCATTACGAATGCTCACGAACACAAGAACCCAAATACGCGCACTCACAAACGCAGGGAGAGGCTCATACACACTCACAGACACAGAGCGACAAATACACACACTCACAGACAAAGAGCGACAAATACACACACTCGCAGTCAGAGAGCTGAAATAAACTCACTCGCAGACAGAGAGACACAAATAAACTCACTCACAGAGACACAGACAACCCCACATAAAAACATGCCAACACACGAACTGCCACAGGCACCCTTACACATACTCACACACAAAATCATTGACACGCACAAAAACGCTCAGAAAAACACATCGTAACACACATACTCACACCACCGCACATCCATACTCTCCCTCTCTATCTCTACCTCTCTTTCTCTCACACACACAGGCACACACACCCTCACAAACCGACTGACTCAATTACAAATACACATACCCACAAACATATAAAACCCACCACACATAGACCCACTCACAAACACCATCAAATAGATTCATACACACGCATAAACCCACATACATACACATACAGCCACACAGATACCCTCACACACACGCACAGATACACCAATCTGCACCCACAGACGAACGCCCACTTCATATACCCAGAGTAAACATCTTAACAACTATCAACACCAATAAACCCACATAATAAAACAATACTCTCTAAATATCTCTTAATCCTTCCTTGCACCATCCATAAGACAAAAATAACCCTAATTCAGAAAGACATCAGGATTATCTTCACCACTTTGAAATCACCAAATGATCATTCATCAGCTTGCAGAGATTCATGCACATCTTGCTGCGACTGCAGCTTCTCCAAATCTAAAACCAAACTAAACACACGCTGTAGCTGCGAGCCCAAAGCGAAAATAAAAGCAGACAGACAGCCCAGTAACATCCATACTCTGACATCACTGATCAACACCCATTTCTTAAAGGTACATCCACTACAGCTATTCGATAAACACCCATTTCTTAAAGGTACATCCACTACAGCTATTCGATAAACACCCATTTCTTAAAGGTACTCCCACTTGACATATGTGTGTGTGAATGTATGTGCATGTGTGTGTTTCTGCATGTATATTTGCGTGTGAGTTTTTTGTTGGTGCTGGTGTGTGTGGGCGCACGTTTCTATGTGCGTGACTGTTTGTGTGTGTGGCTGAGTGCGTGCGTGATTGTTTGTGTTTGTGGGTGAGAGATTGTCTGTGGGACAATGTACGGAAGTGTGATCGTCTGTGAGCAGGTGTGTCCGCATGAATGTCTGGGAGTATTTTTGTGTGCATCTGAGTGCGGGGGTGGTGGGGTAGGGCGTGTATGTGTGTGTGGTCGTGTATATGTGCGAGTGTTTGAATATGTGTGTCTGTCTGTGTGGTTAGATGAATAAAGTTTACTCATGTGTACCAGAAGGAGCAGGTAAAGAAGTCACAATTTTAAGAGATACGGGAGCTGGTCAATCTTTAATGGAAAGAGATGAGGAGTTATGGAGTTTGGGAAGAATGTTGCCAGAAAAGGTGGTAATATGTGGAATTCAGGGTGAGAAGTGTAGAATTCCATTATATAAGGTAAGGTTGGAAAGTCCAGTGAAGAGTGGTGAAGTGTAGTAGGAGTAATAGAGAAACTATCCTGTCCAGGAATACAGTTTTTCTTGGGTAACGATAGAGCTGGATCGCAGGTGGGAGTGATGTCTACTGTGGTTGATAAGCCAGTGAAATTCAGACAACTTAAGAGTTGAAGGGCGAATATCGTGGGATGTGTCCGGATTGTGTAGTAACAAGAACGCAAAGTCACAAATTAAGACAAGAGGAGAAATCAAACAGTGAAGATAAAGGTGAAGTGCAATTATCAGAACGGACTTTTGATCAGATGGTTGAAAAAGAACAAGAACAGGTGGAGGATAATTTTAATTCAGGAAAATTGCCGGAGGTACAACAGAAATATATAGAAATAAAACGGATGTTTGAGAAAGCATACACGGAAGAGGAATATGTGGGTGTGCCGGGGTGTTATTACCGTAAAAATAATGTATTGATGAGAAAATGGAGCCCTTTTCATATGCAGGCGGATGAAAAGTGGGCAGAAGTTCCATCAAGTAGTATTGCCAGTAGGGTATCGAAATGAGGTGTTGCGAGTTGCACCTGGGTTACCAGTAGGAAGTCATTTGGGAGTAAGGAAAACTCAAGCTAAAATGCAAAACATTTTCATTGGACTGGACTTCATAAAGATGTCGTTATAATTTTGTCGATCAAGTGACAGGGAAACCTCAAGCAGTCATACAATCAGCGCCCTTAATACCCATTCCAGAATTTGAGGAACCCTTTACAAGGGTCTGACTTGATTACGAAGGGCCGCTTCCTAAAACGCAAAGTGGGAATCAATATCTTTTGACAATAATGAATGTGTCTACTAGGTATCCAGAGGCCATTCCAGTACGCAATCTTACAGCTAAAATGATTGTAGAGGAGTTAGTTAAATTCTTGACAAGATATGGACTACCCACAGAAATACAATCGGATTAAGGATCAACTATTACCTCAAGGTTATTCAAAGAAGTTATGGATGGCTCCTGAATAAAATAATTTAAATCAACTGCGTACCATCCAGAACCGCAGGGAGCATTAGAAAGTTGCCATCAGACATTAAAGACAATGTTGCGGGCTTAGTGTCAAGATTATCCAGAGGATTAGGATAAAGACATTTCCTTCGTACTGTTTGCAATTCGGGATGCACCTAATGAGACAAGAACATTCAGTCCATTTGAACTAATTTTTGATCATGAAGTACGAGGATCACTTAAATTGATTAAGGAAAAAAATGGTGCGTGAGAAATCTGAACTTACATTTTTTGATTACTTGTCAAATTTGAGGGAACGATTAAATAGAAAATGAATATGAAATGAAAATCGCTAATTGTCACAAGAAGGCTTCAAACGAAGTTACTGTGAAATGCCCCTAGTCACCACATTTCGGCGCTTGTTCGGGAGGCTAGTATGGGAATTGAACCGTGCTGCTGGCCTGCCCTGGTCTGCTTTCAAAGCCTGCGATTTAGCCCTGTGATAAACCAGCCCGTCATTCATGCAGACATTATCCCGATCTTTCACGGCCCCGTCTTCCTCCCATTCCTTTGTTTTATAACCTGCTGTGTCAAGCTGTACTTTCGCTATGCGGTCTGGATCCTGCTCATACGCAGCAACAGGTGTTATTTCCCCTCTCTGTACACTCTGAATCTGCACGGTGAGAGATTTGGCCGCCCTATAAGCGGAAGCATTGCCCAGCGGCAGCGGGGTCTGGATCTTTCTGTGTGCGCTTATCTTGATTACCACGACAAATAGAGCAGGGGAATTAGCTTGGCAGCATTTAAAAGTTACACAAAATGTGATGAGAAATGGGTAGCGGACAAATTCGGAGTTTTGCCAGTGGAGATAAGGTTTTAGTACTGTTAGCAGTGGCAGGTGGACCTTTAAAAGCAAGGTTTAGTGGATATTATCAGACTGAAAGGAATTTAAGTGAGGTGAATTATGTGGCAAGAAGGCCAGATAGAAGGAAAACTCACCGAGTGTGTCATCTGAATATACTTAAAAGGTACTTTGAAAGGGAAGGAGAGAAAATTGAGGTTTTAATGAATCTAAATCAAAATGAGGAACCAAACCCAAATGACTTTGAATTTGACATACCTCAAATTAAATTGGAAATCGAGGAGGTTCTTAAAAATTGAGATAAATTGTTGAGTTACCTTCCAAAGGAAAAACGAACTGACCTGAAAGAGTTATTGATATCACATGGACAAGTTTCTGGAGATAAGTTGGGAGGCACATGATGTAGATGTGGGAAATTTTGTTCCAATCAAACAACATTCAAAAAGACTTAAACCTTTAAAATTGGCACAGGTTAACAAGGAGATTGAAAGCATTCTTAAAAAGGCAAAATTAAAGTGGGTTGCAGCCAATGGAGCTCTCCCATAGTGATGGTACCAAAACCAGACGGTACCCAACGGTTGTGTGTGGACTATAGATAGAGTAATGCAGTTACAACAACGGACTCGATATTATCCCACGTTTGGAGGATTGCATTGAGAGAGTGGGACAATCAGCTTTTATTTCCAAACTGGATGTACTGAAAGGTTACTGGCAGGTACCTTTATCCGAAAGGGCGAAGGAGATTTCAGCTTTTGTGACTCCAGATGGTAGCTACCAATTCAAAGTTATGCCATTTGGCATGAAAAACGCCCCTGCCACATTTGAACGGTGAACTACCAAAGTCATTTCAGGATTACCCAATAGTGCAGTAAACATCGACGATCAGGTAATTTTCAGCCAGAGATAGAAAGAACATTTAAAACATCTGATGGAGTACTTCGATCGACTTCAGGAGGCAGGTTTGGGGGTAAACCTAGGAAAAAGTGAATTTGGTCAAGCCAAGTCACTTTCCCTGGCCATTCAGACGGACACGGATAAGTGGTCACACGGGATGTGAAAACAAAAATTATTGAGGAGGTTCCAATACCCACGTCACGAAGGGAAATAACGCGATTTCTTGGCATGAGTGGATTTGATCGAACATTTGTGCAAAGTTTTTGTAGCGTGGTTTCTCCACTGATAGATTTGCTAAAGAAACGTCGAAAATTTCAGTGGACAGCGGAGTTTCAACAGGCATTTGACTGCCTGAGAGCTGTGATAACCAATGCTCCTTTGTTGAAGAATTACAAAGGACTCTGTGATCAGATTGAACTAAAGTATCTCACTTTAAAGAGAAATGCCGAGGCGTAGAGAAATGGATGGATAGTGCCTTCATGTAGAAAGAGACTGTCAATCGAGAAGGATTCCAGTTGGTAGAAGAAGAACAAGAATGGAGAATGTTACTATAAATGTTTGCGTGTTTTGTTTTGTTATTTTCCATATTTCTTCAAGGAAAGTGAAAAGGTGAAAAATGAAACCATCTTGAAATTGCTGGTTTATTTTACTTTCTTGGGGGGAGGGCTCATGTGAGAGTACCTTTAAGAAATGGGTGTTTAGCGAATAGCTGTAGTGGATATACCTTTACCAAATGGGTGTTTGTCAGTGATGTCAGAGTGTGGGTGGGGCTGTGCTGTGTGTCTGTTTTTACTTTCGCTTTCGCCTCGCAGCTACAGGGTGTTTTTAGTTTCGTTTTAGATTTGGAGAAGCTGCAGTCACAGGAAGATGTGTATAAATCTCTGCAAGCTTATGAATGTTCATTTGGTGATTTCAAAGTAGTTACTGTTCTCAGTAGTGAAGTTAAACCTGACGTATTTCTGTAAAAAGGGTTCTTTTTGTCTTATGGATGTTGCAAGGAATGATTAAGAATTACTTAGAGCGTACTGTAGTCTTTACATAGAACATAGAACTTTACACCAGAGTACAGTCCCTTCGGCCCACGATATTGTGCCGAACTGGTCTGAAACTAAGATCAAATCGACCTCCTCCCAATCATTCTAGTGCACTCCATATGCCTATCCAATAACCGCTTGAAAGTTCCTAAAGTGTCCGACTCCACGTCACCCAGCAACCTTCATGCGTAGGAGTAACGACATCCCTGTAGCATCTATTTGTAACCGACTCTGCCTCCCGAATGATCCTCAGTTCATCCAGCTCCAGCTCCAGTTCCCTAACACCGGCCTTTGGGGAGCTGGAGATGGGTGCAATTCCCGCAGGTGGACTCATCAGGGCCACTGACGGTGTCCCTCACCTCGAACATCCTGCACGAGGAACATTGCACTGCCCTCTCTGCCATCCCTTCCATTTATCCACTTGACAATTGCAGAGAGAGACAAAAAGCTTACCTGATTTTCACACTCCCCGCAGTTTAGAGGTTGTGGAAGGGTGGAGAGAGGAAAGGGAAAGAAAAGCTTACCTCACCAACTCACCACACAGTCCTTTGTTTTGGTTAGAAGTGGAGGCTTTGGAGGGTTTCTTGGTGTTTATACTTAGGATGTTTACTGTGGATTTATAAAGTGTTACCTGATTTCATAAATAAACAGTGTTTTCATTTAAAAGTAATGTAGATTTCTGTTGCATCACCCCTGCAAAGTGGACCCCTGTGCTCGCCATAACCACAATCCATTCAAAGCTGTGGGTCAGGTGAACTCCATGATACATTTTGGTGTTCTCTAAACCCTGGCCCATTACAACACTTACATGCCCACACCCTGAATGTATCCACAAATACCCACACACACCCAATCACGCACTTCACCTCTCATGCACACAATACACATCCACTCATATACACACATGTGCATTTCCATATTTGCACATACACACTTACCAACACACACATATACAGACACAGGCAGACATACGCCCACATCCAAACACTCACCGACATACAGAACCACACAGAAACATACGCAGTCATACACGCTCACCCATACCGATCATACAGTCATCCACATGCACACCCCTAAATTCATGCACAAACACAAACTGTCAGACATTCATATATGCTCCCACAGATACCCAAATACAGACCCCACCCACGCGCACAATCATGCACACCCCCATTCACCCAAAACCGAACGCACACGTACCCACACACAGAGACCACCCCCCCCGCACACACATACACTCCCACTCACATACCATTCATACACAAACAGATACACACACAAACACACTCACCCACACCCACTCACATACCACCACATATATACACACAACCAAACAATCACATGCATACCCAAGCGCGTGTACACACGCCAACGTACACACCCAAAACACACAAATACACACACACTCAAACACACACAGCCAATCACACGCAAACCCAGAGACTCACTCCCCACCCACACGCATACTCACCCACACAACACATGCTCAAGCCGAGAAACAGACAAGTAGCCATACTCACCCATTAACACACAAAAAAATGCACAGGACACCCTCACAGCCACCCACACTCATTCACACCCGACACACACACAAACAAACATGCACACTCACCCACGCTGCACACAAACACCCACATGTCCAGACTCACAAGTGCAACCACATACACTCATACAAACATATTAGCACCCATACCAAAGCAAACCTGTAATCACAGACACATACACACAGAAACGGCCGCACACACAGACCTCACTGGTTCATTACCGCCCCACCTGTCTGCTGCCGATCATTAGCGATATGATGGAACGGCTCAACAGCTGTGCAATGAAGCGGCACTTACTGAGCAGTAACCGGCTCACAGACGCTCAGTTTGAGTTGTGCCAGGGCCACTGGCCTCATCACAGCCTTTGTTCAAACATGCAGAACACTCTTAAGTAAGAAGGGAGGTGACATCAAAACAGCATTTGATCGAGTATGGAATCAAGCAGCCCGAGCAAAACTGGAATCAATGGGAATGAGGAAGACCCTTTGCTGGTTGGAATCATACCTATTAGAAGGGAAGATGGTTAAGACTCTTGGAGGTTATCCCACAATACCAAACAAGGAGAAAGAGCCACAGAGAGAGCTTTAGGGTCACACGTCACAGAAACAGGCCCTTCGGCCCACCATGTCTATGCTGACCATCAGATGCCTTGATAATTAGTCCAGTCAGAGCCATCTCCTTTGTCTTTGTACACGGTGACCATTGTTATATCATCGATGGCGTGAATCACCAATCTTTCCTCCCATCAGAGATTTCTCAATGACGCTGGATTTCCACTGTTATTGATTTCAGCAAGAATTTCATACTTCCTGTGTATTCCCAAAGGAAAGATGGTCAATGGTCTGGTTCATCTGAATCATGGTGGTCTTACTGCCCAGCTCCTACGTTAAAGTCTAGAATGGAGCCGAGTGGGTCTAAGTGGTAACGCTCACCGTGTTTGAGGTCGTCCTTCACTCACCAATCCAGCTGCTTGCTGCGTTCAATGATGATCATCTATGTCTATCTCTTCAATGGGGCTAATTAGTTACTGTTTGACCCAATGCGTTCTTGGTTCCTTCATAAATCCCTCTGACAGCCTCGGATTCAGCAGCATATTCGTTGTTGTTGCAGAGTTTTAACCAGTATTGATTGGTACATTGCTGAGCAATCTGCTGAGATCTGGCAAAACTGAGAACATCTCTATTTTGGTCGGGGGCGTATTTCTAGTTAATGGAAGCTCTCCTGCTGGTTAGGGTAACTAGCTCCATTTCAGTTCTATAATCCTTAAACCAATCAGCATTCCTCTGGTCTATTTTCCAGTATTCAGCGACTGCAGAGTTATAGACGATGTTGTGTAGATAGTCCCACTTTGACACCACTCTCTGATCTTGGATGTTGTGCGAACCAGCCTAAACCAGAATGTTGAGGAACTCCTGGCTCCGTTTGGTCTCACTGGGGTGGTCAGTGTTGACCCGAGGATGCGCTCTCTTCTTGGAGTTCAGTCATCACGATTGAAGTGTATTTTGTTCTGTGAGATCGGCCCCATTCTCATTTGATTCCTCTTGGATTTTGCTGTCGCAAGAATGTGTTGTGTTTCTCTATGCAGGATCCATATTGAGCGGGTCCAGTTACTTACACTTCGGTAATGTCCACACCGAGCCGCGTAAATTCATTCTCGATCAGAGCTGTCATGTGTATATCATCAACGTGCAGAATGTTATTGGTCAGGCCAGGACACAGGGTCCTTATCATCCAGCTTGTGAAAGGAAAGACTGCTGATTGTCTTTGCGAAGTTTATCTTGCCTGGTGTACAGATTAACAACCTGCCTGTTCAGAGAGGACACCTTAAGCTTCAATGATCCATTGGACCAGGAGACCGCGATGAGGCAGCAGTAAAAGGACTGGCGACTAAGGAAGGTAGCTATTCACTGAAACCTCATGTTTTCATCCACTGTTGACAGCAACCCCTGGTGTTCGAGAGCTGTGTCAATCGAGTGAGAGTTGATAACCGATATCTGCTTCTTCCTGTGTTGTGCCATCGGGAACGACAAAGCTGGCGTGTTCTCTCCAGGGTACAGGCCTGGGTAAGTAGTCTGGTGAACCTGAGTTGTCCAAGCATCAGGATCTCTCTCAGGCCATTGCTAGTATTGTTCCCAGGAAAGGGGGGAATCAGTGCTGTTTGGTACCAGGTCTGCTGCTGGGCTTGCAGAAATGCTGCCTGATGGATGACAGATTCCCAAATACAGGCATTCACTCCGGATTTTCTGTCAGGACTTATTCACTTAGTCTACCTATCTCCCGAGAACCCCACAGTGGAAATGTCCAGCAGTGTGCGTGCAAGGTTTATGGATCGAGATTTTCACAGAACAGGGACAACAGGGGCTGTGTCAGTGAAAGCTAGTGTCAGAGAGTGATATGGGTTTGTGATTAGGAACTGGGAGTTTGAGGGGTTGCCGGGTGCTATCAGTCTCTTTTTATATTTGAACAAGCAGAAACGTTCTGGGGAATGACCAGAGAGTTGGGCAAATGGACGGAGGCATTTAATCAGATCTGTTAGTAAATTATTGATTTGACAGAGCACAGGGTGATAGAGGTCAGTGAGCACAAGGATGTTGGATGAATTGGATTTGGTCACAGATTGGGATATGGAGAGCAGAGTTCCAGGTCAGATTTGATTCTGCACTTTGTAACTCGGAGGCAGTTCAGCAGAGATTTGGAATAGTCAAGTCAGAAAATCACATTGTCAGCTGGGATGATCCAGAGGACGATATTCTGGAGGTGACTGTGGACATGATTAATGATCGGGTGGATATTGGGTCAGACGAAGGCTGAGGATTAAAGGCGAACAGAAGTGGTAATCAGTGGATCACAAATATAATCGCTGCATATGGGAACTGAGCAACAATTCCACGCGAAGCCAGAGGAGAGAGTGAAGAAAACAAGAACGATGAAACATTTAGCCGTGTTTTGTAGAGTTAGTAACTGCATTCAGAAACTCAACTGAAACAACAGCAGCAAACAGGGCGGATTAAATGACAAGAACAGGAGTCTAGTTAAACACGGTTTATAGAATTAATATCTAGACAGGGAGACTTACCAGTAACACCAATAATAGCCAGGATCGGATAGTATCCCGCTTGAATAATCATAAGTACATCTTGAATCCTAGATGCTAATGAAATCCAATCTTGGGAAAGCCAAAAAAGACCCTGGTATAAACTCCTGTCCATTGTTGGAACGTCCCGATCGATTGTTCCCAGATTCTAATCCACTGTAGAAAATTCCAAATCTGTTATTCTCAGATTCTGCTCCCTCCTCTCGGTCTCTCTGAAGCCGTTGATCTCTGTTAGTGTTGGATTTGATGCTTCCCCTAACAGTTTGTGATAACACATTGAAAGGAATCCTTATTAATAGAAGAGGGAACCCCTCCAGTGACAAGATTAGAATCCAGGGAGACCGACATTAATTCCAGCCACAGAACAAGTAGGATCAGTTAACTCCTTTCAATCCAATTATTTTTTTATCACAATGAACTCTTTCTGGAGTTTCTGAGGGTCAGTGTGGATGGAAAGGTGGAAATAATAGCGGGGGCAACAATAATATTTAAATCGTCCTTTGATATGTGAGCGGCCTCTCTCATATCACCGTTGTTGATCTTAGATGTGCTTATCATTACTAAGTGTTCACAGAGGCTGCTGACGGCAAGGCCTCAACATTTGTTGAACTTTCTGTCTCATACAGAAAAATCTCAGTAAACTGCATCATATTGAACCACCTCTCCGCGTTGTGTGCAGCACACAATTAGCAAGAGACTTTACATAGTACGAGCGCTCAGTGTTTTTTCTAGTCATGTTGGGAGGAACTGTGACAGTAATAGAACATAGAAAATACAGCACAGAACAGGCCCCTCGGCCCACGATGTTGTGCCGAACCTTTGTCCTAGATTAATCATAGATTATCATTGAATTTACAGTGCAGAAGGAGGCCATTCGGCCCTTTGAGTCTGCACCAGCTCTTGGAAAGAGCACCCTACCCAAACTCAACACCTCCACCCAACACCAAGGGCAATTTGGACATTAAGGGCAATTTATCATTGGCCAATTCACCTAACCCGCACATCTTTGGACTGTGGGAGGAAACCGGAACACCCGGAGGAAACCCACGCAGACACGGGGAGGACGTGCAGACTCCGCACAGACAATGACCCAAGCTGGAACCGAACCTGGGACCATGGATCTGTGAAGCAATTGTGCTCTCCACAATGCTACCGTGCTGCCCTTAAGAACAAATAAATCTACAATATATCATTTTCCCGTAATCCATGTACCTATCCAACAGCTGCTTGAAGGTCCCTAATGTTTCCGACTCAACTACTTCCACAGGCAGTGCATTCCATGCCCCCACTACTCTCTGGGTAAAGAACATACCTCTGATATCCCTCCTATATCTTCCACCTTTCACCTTAAATTTATGTCCCCTTGTAATGGTGTGTTCCACCTGGGGAAAAAGTCTCTGACTGTTTACTCTATCTATTCCCCTGATCATCTTATAAACCTCTATCAAGTCGTCCCTCATCCTTCTCCGCTCTAATGAGAAAAGGCCTAGCACCCTCAACCTTTCTTCGTAAGACCTACTCTCCATTTCAGGAAACATCCTGGTAAATCTTCTTTGCACCTTTTCCAGAGCTTCCACGTCCTTCCTAAAATGAGGCGACCAGAAATGTACACAGTACTCCAAATGTGGCCTCACCAAAGTTTTGTACAGCTGCATCATTACCTCATGGCTCTTAAATTCAATCCCTCTGTTAATGAACGCGAGCACACCAGAGGCCTTCTTCACAGCTCTATCCACTTGAGCGGCAACTTTCAAAGATGTATGAACATAGACCCCAAGGTCTCTCTGCTCCTCCACAATGCCAAGAACTCTTCCGTTAACCCTGTATTCCGCATTAATATTTGTCCTTCCAAAATGGACAACCTCACACTTTTCAGGGTTAAACGCCATCTGCCACTTCTCAGACCAGCTCTGCATCCTATCTATGTCTCTTTGCAGCCGACAACAGCCCTCCTTACTATCCACAACTCCACCAATCTTCGTATCGTCTGAAAAATTTACTGACCCACCCTTCAACTCCCTCATCCAAGTCATTAATGAAAATCACAAACAGCAGAGGACCCAGAACTGATCCCTGCGGGACACCACTGGTAACTGGGATCCAGGCTGAATATGTGCCATCCACCACCAGTCTCTGACTTCTATCGGTTAGCCAGTTGTTTATCCAACTGGCCAAATTTCCCACTATCCCATGCCTCCTTACTTTGTGCAGAAGCCTACCATGGGGAACTTTATCAAATGCCTTACTAAAATCCATGTACACTACATCCACTGCTTTACCTTCATCCACATGCTTGGTCACCTCCTCAAAGAATTCAATAAGATTTGTAAGGCAAGACCTACCCCTCACAAATCCGTGCTGACTATCCCTGATCAAGCAGTGTCTTTCCAGATGCTCAGAAATCCTATCCTTCAGTACCCTTTCCATTACTTTGCCTACCACCGAAGTAAGACTAACTGGCCTGTAATTCCCAGGGTTATCCCTAGTTCCTTTTTTGAACAGGGGCACGACATTCGCCACTCTCCAATCCCCTGGTACCACCCCTGTTGACAGTGAGGACGAAAAGATAATTGCCAACGGCTCTGCAATTTCATCTCTTGCTTCCCATAGAATCCTTGGATATATCCCGTCAGGCCCGGGGGACTTGTCTATCCTCAAGTTTTTCAAAATGCCCAACACATCTTCCTTCCTAACAAGTATTTCCTCGAGCTTACCAATCTGTTTCACACTGTCCTCTCCAACAATATCGCCCCTCTCATTTGTAAATCCAGAAGAAAAGTACTCATTCAAGACCTCTCCTATCTCTTCAGACTCAATACACAATCTCCCGCTGCTGTCCTTGATCGGACCTACCCTCGCTCTAGTCATTCTCATTTTTCTCACATAGGTGTAAAAGGCCTTGGGGTTTTCCTTGATCCTACCCGCCAAAGATTGTTCATGCCCTCTCTTAGCTCTCCTAATCCCTTTCTTCAGTTCCCTCCTGGCTATCTTGTATCCCTCCAATGCCCTGTCTGAACCTTTTTTCCTCAGCCTTACATAAGTCACCTTTTTCCTCTTAACAAGACATTCAACCTCTCTTGTCAACCATGGTTCCCTCACTCGACCATCTCTTCCCTGCCTGACAGGGACATACATATCAAGGACACGTAGTGCCTGTTCCTTGAACAAGTTCCACATTTCACTTGTGTCCTTACCTGCCAGCCTATGTTCCCAACTTATGCACTTCAATTCTTGTCTGACAACATCGTATTTACCCTTCCCCCAATTGTAAACCTTGCCCTGTTGCACGTACCTATCCCTCTCCATTACTAAAGTGAAAGTCACAGAATTGTGGTCACTATCTCCAAAATGCTCCCCCATTAACAAATCTATCACTTGCTCTGGTTCATTACCCAGTACTAAATCCAATATTGCCCCTCCTCTGGTTGGACAATCTACATACTGTGTTAGAAAAGCTTCCTGGACACACTGCACAAACACCACCCCATCCAAACTAATTGATCTAAAGAGTTTCCACTCAATATTTGGGAAGTTAAAGTCGCCCATGACTACTACCCTATGACTTCTGCACCTTTCCAAAATCTGTTTCCCAATCTGCTCCTCCACATCTCTGCTACTATTGGGGGACCTATAGAAAACTCCTAACAAGGTGACTGCTCCTTTCCTATTTCTGACTTCAACCCATACTACCTCAATAGGGTCATACTCCTCAAACTGCCTTTCTGCAGCTGTTATACTATCTCTAATTAATAATGCCACCCCCCCCCCCCACACCTATTTTACCACCCTCCCTAATCTTATTGAAACATCTATAACCAGGGACCTCCAACAACCATTTCTGCCCCTCTTCTATCCAAGTTTCCGTGATGGCCACCACATCGTAGTCCCAAGTACCGATCCATGCCTTAAGTTCACCCACCTTATTCCTGATGCTTCTTGCGTTGAAGTATACACACTTCAACCCATCTCCGTGCCTGCAAATACTCTCCTTTGTCAGTGTTCCCTTACGCACTGCCTCATTACAAGCTTTGGCGTCCTGAATATCGGCTACCTTAGTTGCTGGACTACAAATTCGGTTCCCATTCCCCTGCCAAATTAGTTTAAACCCTCCCGAAGAGTACTTGCAAACCTCCCTCCCAAGATATTGGTGCCCCTCTGGTTCAGATGCAACCCGTCCTGCTTGTACAAGTCCCACCTTCCCCAGAATGCGCTCCAATTATCCAAATACCTGAAGCCCTCCCTCCTACACCATTCCTGCAGCCACGTGTTCGACTGCACTCTCTCCCTATTCCTAGCCTCGCTATCACGTGGCACCGGCAACAAACCAGAGATGACAACTCTGTCTGTCCTGGCTTTCAACTTCCAGCCTAACTCCCTAAACTTGTTTATTACCTCCACACCCCTTTTCCTACCTATGTCGTTGGTACCAATGTGCACCACGACTTCTGGCTGCTCCCCCTCCCCCTTCAGGATCCTGAAGACACGATCCGAGACATCCCTGGCCCTGGCACCCGGGAGGCAACATACCTTCCGGGAGTCTCGCTCGCGACCACAGAATCTCCTATCTATTCCCCTAACCATTGAATCTCCTACAACTATTGCTTTTCTATTCTCCCCCCTTCCCTTCTGAGCCCCAGAGCCAGACTCAGTGCCAGAGACCTGGCCGCTATGGCCTTCCCCCGGTAGGTCATCCCCCCAACAGCATCCAAAACGGTATTCTTGTTTTGAAGGGGAACGGCCACGAGGGATCCCTGCACTGTCTGCCTGTTTGTTTTTCCCCCTGACTGTAACCCAGCTATTCTTGTCCTGTACCTTGGAAGTGGTTACCTCCCTGTAACTCTTCTCAATCACCCCCTCTGCCTCCCGGATGATCCGAAGTTCATCCAGCTTCAGCTCCAGTTCCCTAACACGGTCTTTGAGGAGCTGAAGTTGGGTGCACTTCCCGCAGGTGTAGTCAGTGGGGACACCGGTGGTATCCCTCACCACCCACATCCTACAGGAGGAGCATGTAACTGGCCTAGCCTCCATCCCCTCTTACCTTACAGAATATAGCTGCTGTGTGGACTAACTAGATCTCCGCCCTCCGACTCTGCTCCCAGTCAGCTACACTTCCTGTAAACTCCTGGCTCTCTTCGCACTCTTTGCGGAAATGTCGGAAACAAAATGAAAGGAGCACCTTACTCGCTCCTCACCTAACTCCCTCGGTCACCAAACTCTCACTATCGCACTCAAAAAGCACCAAATTCAGCACTCCCTCGGTCACCAAACTCTCACTATCGCACTCAAAAAGCACCAAATTCAGCACTCAGTGCAAACAAAGTCTGCACTGTCGGGGATCAATTTTATACTGTGAATCTCGCCTCTGAAAAACTGGCCTAATCCAATTAACTAATTAACAAGCTCCAGCTGCATGTGCCTAGAAGTAGAAGCCTGTTGAAAGCTGATTGAAAATTCACCTTCTTCTCAACCAAACAGCAACTTTTAAGTTAATTAACTAAATAAAAGAAAGACTAAACTTTAGATAAAAATGAAGCCTTATACTCCCTCGGTCACCAAACTCTCACTATCGCACTCAAAAAGCACCAAATTCAGCACTCAGTGCAAAAAAAAACAAGTTCCTTTAAGAGTTTTAGTTATAGAACATAGAACATAGAACATTGCAGCGCAGTACAAGGTCTTCGGCCCTCGATGTTTAGAGGCTGTTTAGCACAGGGCTAAATCGCTGGCTTTGAAAGCAGACCAAGGCAGGCCATGAAAACGGTTCAATTCACTTAACAGCCTCCCCGAACAGACGCCGGAATGTGGCGACTAGGGGCTTTTCACAGTAACTTCATTTGAAGCCTACTTGTGACAATAAGCAATTTTCATTTCATTTCATTTTCATTTAATTTAATGTTGCGCCGATCTGTGAAATCACTCTAAAGCCCACCTACACTATTCCCTTATCGTCCATATGTCTATCCAATGACCATTTGAATGCCCTTAGTGTTGGAGAGTCCACTACTGTTGCAGGCTGCGCATTCCACGCCCTTACTACTCTCTGAGTAAAGAACCTACCTCTGACATCTGTCTTATATCGATCTCCCCTCAATTTAAATCTTTGTCCCCTCGTGCTAGACATCACCATCCGGGGAAAAAGGCTCTCACTGTCCACCCTATCCAATCCTCTGATCGTCTTGTATGCCTCAATTAAGGCACCTCTTAACCTTCTTCTCTCTAACGAAAACAGCCTCAAGTCCCTCAGCCTTTCCTCATAAGATCTTCCCTCCATAATCAGGCAATAATCTGGTAAATCTCCTCTGCACCCTTTCCAATGCTTTCACATCCTTTCTATAATGCGGCGACAGAATTGCACGCAATACTCCAAATGCGGCCGCACCAGAGTTATGTACAGCTGCAACATGACCTCATGGCTCCGAAACTCAATCCCTCTACCAATAAAAGCTAACACACCGTACGCCTTCCTAACAACCCTCTCAACCTGGGTGGCAACTATCAGGGATCTATGTACATGGACACCGATATCTCTCTGCTCATCCACACTGCCAAGAATCTTACCATGAGACCAGTACTCTGTCTTCCTGCTATTCCTTCCAAAATAAATCACCTCACACTTTTCTGCATTAAACTCCATTTGCCACCTCTCAGCCCAGCGCTGCAGCTTATCTATGTCTCTCTGTAACTTGTAACATCCTACCGCACTGTCCACAGACTTTAGTGTCATCTGCAAATTTACTCACCCATCCTTCTACGCCCTCCTCCAGGTCATTTATAAAAATGACAAACAGCAGTGGCCCCAAAACAGGTCCTTCTGGTACACCACTAGTAACTGGACTCCAGTCTGAACATTTCCCATCAACCACCACCCTTTGTCTTCTTCCAACTAGCCAATTTCTGATCCAAACTGCTAAATCACCCTGAATCCCATGCCTCCGTATTTTCTAAAGTAGCATACCGTGGGGAACCTTATCAAACGCTTTACTGAAATCCATATACACCACATCAACTGCTTTGCCCTCAGCGTCCTGTTTGGCCACCTTCTAAAAGAACTCAATAAGGGTTGTGGGGCACGATCTACCCTTCACAAAACCGTGTTGACTATCTCTAATCAAATTGTTCCTTTCCAGATGATTGTACATCCAATCTCTTCCAAACCTTTCCAAGATTTTGCCCACACAGACGTAAGGCTCACTGGTCTATAGTTACCGGGGTTGTCTCTACTCCCCTTCTTGAACAAGGAGACAACATTTGCTATCCTCCAGTCTTCTGGCACTATTCCTGTAGACAACGATGACTTAAAGATCAAAGCCAATCTCCTCCCTAGCTTCCCAGAGAATCCTAGGATAAATCCCATCCGGCCCAGGGGACTTATCTATTTTCACACTTTCCAAAATTGCTAACAGCTCCCCGTTATGAACCTCAAGCCATTCTAGTCTAGTAGCCTGAATCTCATTATGCTCCTCGGCAACATTGTCTTTTTCCTGTGTGAATACTGACGAAAGATATTCATTTAGCACCTCTCCTATCTCCTCGCACCCCAAGTACAACTTCCCATGACTGACCTTGACTGGCCCCACTCTTACACTAGTCATTCGTTTATTCCTGACATATCTATAGAAAGCATTTGGGAAATCCTTGATCCTACCTTCGAAAGATTTCTCATGCCCCCTCCTTGCTCTTCTTAGCTCTCTCTTTAGGTCCTTCCTAGTTAACTTGTAACTCTCGTGCGCCCTAACTGAACCTTCATGTCTCATCTTTACATAAGCCTCTTTCTTCCTCGTGACAAGTGTTTCGACTGCTTTAGTAAACCACGGTTCCCTTGCTCGACCACTTCCTCCCTGCCTGACAGGCACATACTTATCAAGGACACGCAGTAGCTGTTCCTTGAACAACCTCCACATTTCCATTGTGCCCATCCCCTGCAGTTTTCCTCTCCATCCGCTGCATCCTAAGTCTTGCTTCATCGCATCATAATTGCCTTTCCTCCAGATATAGCTCTTGCCCCGCGGTATTTACCTATCCCTTTCCATCACTAAAGTAAACGTAATCGAATTGTGGTCACTATCACCAAAGTGCTCATCTACCTCCAAATCTAACACCTGTCCTGGTTCATTACCCAGTACCAAATCCAATATGACCTTGCCTCTCGTTGTCCTATCTAGATCCTGTGTCACGAAACCCTCCTGCACACATTGGACAAAAACAGACCCATCTAAATCACTCGAACTTTGGCGTTTCCAGTCAATATTTGGAAAGTTAAAGTCCCCCATAACAACTACCCTGTTGCTTTCGCTCCTATCCCGAATCATCTTTGCAATCCTTTCCTCTGCATCTCTGGAACTTTTCGGAGGTCTATCGAAAACCCCTAACAAAGTGACCTCATCTTTCCTGTTTCTAACCCCAGCCTATAGTACATCAGTAGACGAGTCCTCATCAAACGTCCTTTCTGCCACCGTAATATTTTCCTTGACTAACAATGCCACCCCTCCCCCTCTTTTACCACCTTCCCTGAGCTTACTGAAATATCTAAACCCCGGCACCTGCAACAACCATTCCTGTCCCTGCTCTATCCATGTCTGCGAAATGGTTACAACATCGAAGTCCCAGGTACCAACGCATGCCGCAAGTTCACCTACCCAATGCTCCCGGCATTGAAGAAGACACACTTTAAACCACCTTCCTGCCTGCCGGTACACTCCTGCAACTTTGAAACCTTACTCATGACCTCACTACTCTCAACCTCCTGTATACTGGAGGTACAATTCAGGTTCCCAAGCCCCTGCTGAACTAGTTAAAACCCTCCCGAAGAGCATTAGCAAATATCCCCGCCCAGGATATTGGTACCCCTCTGGTCCTCTTATGTTCAAAACTATAATCCGGATGCAACACTGACGGTGACAAGTTTGTTTAAATTAAAAATATTGAATATTGAATGATGATTACAAGAAGAAAGACAATATGACAAATACAGCTGATGGTATATATCATAAAGTTGCAGAACCGCAAGCCAGGGACCAATATCCTTGCAGAGATGTTCGCTCTTGCTGCTGTGGATGGTTTGGTCTAGATTGACAGGGGGTGTAAATCTGAGCGGGCAGACGTTAGAGAGTGAAATATAGATAGGAATGAAAGACAGGAAAGGAGACATAAATGTAGAAGGAGGGAGAAACATGGGCTAACAACAAAGAAGGCATAATTAAGAAAACAGCTTGTAAACATTTTTTTAAAAGCCAAATCGAAACGCACAGTCTCTAAATACACGGCGCATTTGTAAGAAGGTAGAGGAATTAGGAGCATAAACTACGGATAACAAACACAAGGCGGCATGTTTGGTAAGGATAGATAAAAAGGAAAAGGTGTGGGTGATGCTCTTCGTTGATAAAATCCATGCATGTGTAAAATACGGCATAGGCAAAGATACTCCAAATGTACAATGAATCTGAGTGGAAGTAAATGGCAACAGGCAGCCGAAAGCATATTTCGGAGTTGTCAGTACTGTCATCTGTCGTGTTTAGGCACGATCGCATTTGACAGTTAATTCGAGACACGTGTAATCAGGATGCTACAGTAATCACTCGTGGCTTTAACCTACTCGGAGATTGAGGAATAATTCGGTAGTGTCTGAACTCGTGGAGTGTGTACGAGATGGTTACTGAGAACAAAATGTCGATTAACCAACTATGGAATACCCTGGGCCAGATCGTAGTCTGAGACCAGGGGCTGGATTCTCCGATTGCCGACGCCGAAATTGTGTTCAGCGATTGGCCAGAGAATCCGGTTTTACTCCAAAATCCTGGCGGAGCCGTTTTGCGCATGCTCCAACCCCTCAAAAACAGCGTAGTCGAGGCGTACGCCGTTGGGACAGCCTCAGAACATCAGCTGAGGCCCTCCCCCGATGCTCCGCCTCCGATGGGCCGACTTCACGATGGCGAGGGACACGTGTCCTCTCGACTTTCCTGATCCTGGCGTGGCGGTTGCAGACTGTGTCCAGCGGTGCCGCAGTCTGTGGGGTTGGGGGGGTGGGGTGGCCGTTCCTGTGACAGATGGACTTCGGCGGGGGTTGAGGGTATGGTGAGGGATGGTCCGGGGCGGTGAGGGGGGGTTACAGGGGACACTATCTTGCGGGGTCCGCGGACGGCCGGCGCCATGTTGTACTGCAGGCTGCTGCAGGCCACCGCCGTGCGCATGTGTGGCCAGGAACCCAGCCCTTCTCCGTCCTGATCTGCAGGTAAAGCCGGGGGTTTATGTGACGCGGCTGCTGCCCCCCCCCCCTCCCACTGGGCGGAGCATCGGTGCGGGGGCGGAGCCGAGATGTTGGTCGTACGATCCGAACCTAGCCGCAAAATCGGTGACTCCGGCCCGAAGTGTTGCCGCCAACGGACAATTCGAACCTTTCCTGACAGAGAAACTAGCTCCACACCTGCCCCGATTCTGCAGCTATTTCCGGGGCCGCGTGGTTCACCATGGGCTGAATTCTCCATTCTGGAGGCTAAGTGTTGATGCCTTTGGAAAACGGTGGAGTTTCCCGACGTCGAGATGGGGTCCATAGCTGCAGCGATTCAACCGCCCCCAAGGGGCTAGCACGGGCGCAACGTGGAACGCCACAGTCCGTTAACAGAACGGCGGCCGATTCGCCGGTTCCATGATTGACTCCCTGGCGCGGCTGCAAAAAATGCATTCTCCCACTCCCACACACAAGCGTCGCAGCCAACATGGCAGCAAGGAGGGCAGCGCCGCGCTTCCGGGATGCCGAACTGCAGACTCACCTTGACACCGTGGGGGAGAGGAGGCTGATGATGGATCCCGGGCGTGGACCGAGACCATCAGGCGTCATCGTTCGCCGAGCCTGGGCTGATGTGGGAGCCGCCGTCATGGCCGTCGGGGAGGTGCCCCGGACTGGAGACCCTGCGCTGTGCTCCGGTACCAAGCACCCTACCGCTACACACATGTGACGGCCGGACCCTCACCTTGATCCAAATATCTGCTGCACTGGCTGGGTACCCTGGCCACTGATGCCATCAAATTCCCAACCCTAGAGCTGCATGCGCCATGCCATCTAACACTGTTGATCTTTGTGTTTGCCTCCTCCTCCCCGCCCCCCCCCCCACCCCCAGGACAACCGCATAGCCCGAGCAGAGACACTAGACGAGGGAGGGCGCCAATGTGTAGGTAGGCGGCGCCCCACCCCCAGACAATGCCAGAGACGGTGCCAACAAACGGCCGATCACCGACGGGGAGAGCAGCCGGAAAAACAGCCCTCTGCCCAAGACCAAGGACACCACGGAGTTTAGGTCAGAGGAGGGCACAGACTTTCGTTTACAGCTGTCTGGAACACTGTCCACCATTTCAGAGACTATCACAACCCTAGAGGTCATACTTTTTAGCTCACTGCTTAACTCGCTGAACTCCTTCTACAGGACCTCAACACACTTCTTGCCTATGTCGATAGTACCTATCTGTACTATGACGTCTGGATGACGTTCGTTCAGAGACATTCCTTGACCCTGGGACCGGGGAGCCAACATACCATCCTGGAGTATCGTTCACGTCCACAGAAGCGCCTATCTCTGGCCGTTACTCTTGAGTCCCCGATAACTATCGATATCCTGCAGCCACTGTTCTGGTTGCTTTTGAAGGAGGCTGGAGAGGAAACTGCTGAGGCCTTAACAGAAATCTTTGGATCCTCACTGTCTTCAGGTGATATCCCGGAGGACTGGAGAATAGCCAGTGTTGTTCCTTTGTTTAAGAAGGATAGCAAGGATAATCCAGTGAACTACCGGCCGGTGTTCAGTATTCCTTCAGTATTCGGTGTTCAGCCTCCTTCAGTATTCTGGGGTAGATCCCATCAGGCCCTGGGGACTTATCTACCTTAAAAAAATGTAAGACGCCCAACACCTCGTCTTTTTGGATTTCAATGTGACCCAGGCTATCTACACACCCTTCCCCAAACTCAACATCTACCAATTCCTTCTCTTTGGTGAATACTGATGCAAAGTACTCATTTTTAACCTCGCCCATTTCCTCTGCCTCCACACATGGGTTCCTTTGCCTAACCTTCAGTGGGCCAACCCTTTCCCTGGCTACCCTCTTGCTTTTTATGTACGTGTAAAAAGCCTTGGGATTTTCCATAACCCATTTGCCAATGACTTTTCGTGACCCCCGTCTGGCCCTCCTGACTCCTTGCTTAAGTTCTTTCCTACTTTCCTTATATTCCACGCAGGCTTCGTCTGTTCCCCGCCTTTCAGCCCTGACAAATGCCTCCTTTTTCTTTTTGACGAGGCCTACAATATCTCTCGTTATCCAAGGTTCCCGAAAATTGCCGTATTTATCCTTCTTCCTCACAGGAACATGCGGGTCCTGAATTCCTTTCAACTGACACTTGAAAGCCTCCCACATGTCAGATGTTGATTTGCCCTCAAACATCCACCCCCAATCTAGGTTCTTCAGTTCCCGCCTAATATTGTTATAATTAGCCTTCCCCCAATTTAGCACATTCACCCCAGGACCACTCTTATCCTTGTCCACCAGCACTTTAAAACTTACTGATTTGTGGTCACTGTTCCCGAAATGCTCCCCTACTGAAACTGCTACCACCTGGCCGGGCTCATTTCCCAATACCAGGTCCAGTACAGCCACTTCCCTAGTTGGACTGTCTCCATATTGTTTTAAGAAGCTCTCCTGGATGCTCCTTACACACTCTGCCCCGTCTAAGCCCCTGGCACTAAGTGAGTCCCAGTCAATATTGGGGAAGTTGAAGTCTCCCATCACCACAACCCTGTTGTTTTAACTCTTTTCCAAAATCTGTCTACCTATCTGCTCCTCTATCTCCCGCTGTCTGTTGGGAGACCTGTAGTAAACCCCAACATTGTGACTGCACCCTTCTTATTCCTGATCTCTACCCATATAGCCTCACTGCCCTCTGAGGATTCCTCCCATAGTACAGCTGCGATATCGTCCCTAACCAGTAGCGTAACTCTGCCACCCCTTTTACATTCCCCTCTATCCCGCCTGAAACAGCTAAATCCTGGAACGTGTAGCTGTCATACTGCCCTTCCCCCAACCAGGTCTCTGTAATGGCAACAACATCATAGTTCCAAGTACTAATCCAAGCTCTAAGTACATCTGCCTTACCCTAATACTTCTTGCATTAAAACATATGCACTTCAGGCCACCAGACCCGCTGTGTTCAGCAACTTCTCCCTGTCTGCTCTGCCTCAGAGCCACACACTCCATATTCCCTAGTTCTCCCTCAATGCTCTCACCTTCTGACCTATTACTCCCGTGCCCACCCCCCTGCCATACTAGTTTAAACCCTCCCTTGTGACACTAGCACACCTCGCGGCCAGGATATCTATGCCTCTCCAGTTTAGATGCAACCCGTCCTTCGTATATCGGTCATACCTGCCCCGGTCCAAATAACGGAAAGACACTTGGAGTAGTGTTCAATTCTGGTCGCCACACTGCCAGAAGGACGTGGAGGCGTTAGCGAGGGTGCAGAAGAGATTTACCAGGATGTTGCCTCGTATGGAGGGCATTAGCTATGAGGAGCGGTTGAATAAATTCGGTTTGTTCTCACTGGAACGACGGAAGTTGAGGGGCGACATGAGAGAGGTCTACAAAATTATGAGGTGCAGAGACAGAGTGAATAGTCTGAGGCTTTACCACAGGGTAGAGGAGTCAATTACTAGGGGGCATAGGTTTAAGATGCGAGGGACAAGATCTAGCGAAGATGTAGGAGGCAAGTTTTTTACACAGAGGGTAGTGGGTGCCTGAAACTCGCTGCCGGAGGAGGTGCTGGAAGCAGGGGCGATAGTGACATTTAAGGGGCATCTTGACAAATAAATGAATAGGATGGGAAGAGAGGGATGCGGACCCAGGAAGAGTAGAAGACTTTAGTTTAGACGGACAGCGTGGTCGGCACGTGCTTGGAGGGTCGAAGGGCCTGTTCCTGTGCTTTGCATTTCTTTGTTTTTTGTTCCCCTGATATGCTATGTCCCACAACAGTATCCAAAACGGTATACCTGTTAGAGGAGGGCACAGCTACTGAGGATTCCTGCGCTGACTGCCTGCCCTTCCTAGCGTTTACACATCGGTTTTCCTGGATCTTGGGTGTGGGCACGCTTTCCGTAAGCTGCATGCTCCTGAGTGCATCCAACTGCTGTTCCAACCGAACCACGCGCTCTTTGAGGATCTGCCATTGGTTACACTTGCTGCAGATGTAGTTGAACGGAACGCTGGAAGCGTCACAGATCTGCCACATCTCGCAGTTGGAGCACTGCACCCCGCTGAGTGCTATTTAAGCACTAGTTAATTAATTTAAAATAAATACTTGAATTATTGTTGGAATGAGTTACAATTGTCTCTGTTCTCCTTTGTGATCGTATCGGTCATTGTGCTTCCGGGCACATATCAAGCACTTTTCAGTGAAACGCGTTACGTATTTATCAAAATATGCCTCCAACATAAGTTCTTCATTCTTTCTACAGTTGTTGCTATTCCATGATGATCCCAAACCTCAATAACTTGATTAATTACAAATTATGATACAGGTTTGGCACGATGTATAACCCGTCTTAAATAATTTACCGGTCCTTGATGTTTTACTTGTTCTTCTACTTCTTCAATGATGATGACAATGGGTTCGAATTGGTTTCAAAACAAATCGTATCTTTGGAATTGAATAATACCCTCACTTTGAGTTTGATGCATCGGGGCAGCAAACTGGCCTCTTGCTTCGCGAACTTTCTGCACTTTGATTGGCTGCTGGCGGGGGTCTATGACGAGTCTTTACCTTAATTACCTCATATTGTTCTCCGTAGGCGTTCCCGATTACATACTGTATTAATGTAGTTGACGGGAGAGGTTCTTCATCGATTAACACAAACCCTCCAGCTTCCTATATCGGCAAAAATTCAGTCAGTCCATTAGAAACATCCATGCTGTCTGAAAAAATGTCATGTGGTTAGACGGGGGAGGGAGGGGGCGTGGGGGTGACGGGTTCCGGGTAGGTGACTATAAATGTTACTGCTGTTCATCAAACACTCTGAACGCCCGTGGCACTGGGCAGGTTCAATGTTCTTACCTCGAGAACCCACCCTTGATTGTTTTCTACATGATGGCCACATCCGATTTCCCTCAATCCATCCTCAATCGAGGATCCCATTATACGTTATTTTAGTGGTTATTTTTGTCTGTCTATTATTCTCTGGTTTCTACTCAGCAATAGGGCACTTCCCCTTCTTCCCTCTTTTTTCTTGGCAGAATTGGCCCCTTCGGACCAGGTTCTGCCACGAGCTGGCATTTCAGCGCTTCCCCGCCATTGCTGATGCCTGCAAGGAAAGTGGGTGTAATACTTCTGTCAACAGGAATGTGCTTCCCTTGTAACGTTATCTTTCATAGAGATGTGTGATCTGACTAAGAATTCCATCTCTTATGCGTCCATCTAATAATAATTGGAGAGGTGTCTGTTCTGCTAAAATGGTGTATTCAGGCCAATTGCAGAGCTGAAAAGTTGTTCTGCCCCGGAAACTGTCAGTATGTGGCGTTCAAATGTGGAACATGCCTGTTCTATTGGGTAGAAGTGCCGCGACGCACAGCCAGCCTGTCCCAGTCTCCCGGTACCTTCCTGTAGTAGACCAGCAGAGATAGAACTGTCCATCGCCGCTACTTGAATATCAAAAGGCAATTCTGGATTCGGTGTTTTTATGGCTGGCGCCTGGGTCAATGTATTTTTTAGTTTACGAATGACCTGTGTGAACAGCTCAGTCCCATTCCAAGGGATGTTTTGATTTTGGTAAATGAGACAACGGTGAAGTTTTTGTTCCTAAACAGTGAATGTGGTTTCAGCAATATCGAAACAATCCTAAAAAACAATCTTCAGAATTTTAAATCGAGGGTAAAGGGAATTGTCAGGTGGTCTATAGCCTTTTCCTTTCTTTGTCTCGATTCGTCCAGGTCACCATTGCGCCTAAGAATGCGACCCGGCTTTCCATGATCAGAGCGTGTTGGTTTAACGTTTTGTCCCAGGATGGCGAGAAGGCCAAGCAAATCATCGAGGATATCTGTGTCCCTCGCTCTGGATCTTTTGGAGGAGAAGGCCGTCTACGTACTGAATTAAAATTTGATGTTTGGAATATGGGAATCCCTGTGGCAAACATGTGCAGGTGTAGTGTTGACCCAAGAAAGTGAAGGAAAACTTACATTGCCATTCCCTTCTGAACGAAATTGACCAACATCCATTCCATGTATCTAAAACAGTAAAATGTCGGGCTCGTGTCGTGTTTTTTTAACTAAAACCTCGGAACTGCTCACAACTGCGGTGGAGGTCACAGGGGTTCTTTTATTCAATTTTCGGTAGTCGATACTTAGGGGCCAGGATTCATCCGGCTTCTTTATTGGCCTGATAGGAGACTTCTTTGATGAGCGTACGGGAAGTTGGACTCTCTGCACCACTAATCCGGCAATTACTTTCGGCACATTATCTCCTGATAGCTTGGGGAAACCATTTGACTTCTGAGCTTGGGTCCAGCCCCTCTCTAGCGACCTCTGCTGACATTCCGCCCCTATTATATTGGTGTTGGGCTGAAACAGGCTGTCGATTCCAGAGCACTTGTTGCATCGATAGAAACCCTGACATTCTGCCTGGCTGAACGCACAGATGACCCACGGTACACATTTGATCCATGTATTTTCACACAGAGATCGGGGATAGTGCGTTTAACTCTCCATTAATTTGGTAAACAATGCAATTTGCTGTGTCAAAGGATAAACTAAACTTTCACCTTCGCTCGAAGCCGAGGATATCTTCTGTCCAAGGGATAAATCACTCAAGATAGCAGAATGGAAAATCAATATGACTTTCAGTTTAAACTCTAAAGGGTCAGTTTCTCCACCTTGTTGCAAGTGCCGTTGAAACCGCTCAACATGATTTCCCTTTGAATGCACATTCAATTCGGGGAGATCTGCTGGTGTTAAGTGTGATGCGGGACCCTCCATTATCCGATAGACATTTGCTGGATGCCTCCTACCCAACCGTTTACTAGGCGCTCAATATTCTCACATTTGACGCTGCAGGACCATTCTGTAAAGGCCTGACACCGCCATTGATTTCAAGGCGGGGCGTGGGTAGATTGAGTTAGGAGCGGTGGGCCCTCAAAACTAGGAGATTTATCTTTCATGCATACTCGTTCCTTTTGATTTCTTTCAGGCCCGTCAGAGGACTGTAGAGGTTTCTCAGGACCTTGTGAATAATGATTAGGTTCGCGAGGGTTTTGGAAATAAGTGACGGAGTCGGTCACAAATATAATTCGGGCCGGTTGACTCTCGTCCTTGTCTTGTCAGTGTAGCGGGATGTGTCCTGCTTGTGGGTTCACCATGTCTCTTAACTGGACGGGTTTCCCGGGATAGGGAGAGGAATGTAGCTGTATCTTATCTCCGACATTTTCCCATACTTCCCCATACGCCCGAGTTGGAGCAACAACATTTTGCCATTTTGGGGGCGATCCCCGTGGCCTGAGCTTCCCTTTTCCGTGCTCGGGATCTACGGTGGTGGAGTCATGTCGCAGCGTGTGTTGAATAGGAAGGTTCAACAGATTCCCAAGTTTTCTGACCATCTTGGGTTGCATGTGAGACGAATGCATTAGTCAACCTCGTGTTATCTGTGGTGCGGGTGTCTTGTCAGAACGAATAATTTTGATCCGAGTTGTGATCTCTGGAACCTCACCACTGTTGGCATTATAGAGTTTGCTACAAAGTTTATAATTCGCCCCTATCTTGTTCATCTTGTTCACTGTACACACCTCAATTCCTCGGCATCACTCTGATATCCATGGCTGATTGTTAGATTTTATTCATGTCTGAATAACATTGAAAATAGTTAACTGCACCTGCGTTTTCGCTGCTCAGGTTGTTATTATTCCCTGAAGGACATTAGTGAGCCAGCTGGGTTTTTACGGCAATCGATTTGTCTCATGGTCACCGTTCGGCATTTTTTTCTGTATATGTATTGGATTCAATCCCTCCAAATGCCCTGATTGCATTCAAACCAAGAACCCCAGAGCATTTCCCTGCGTTCCTGAATTACGACTAACTGCTTTTGTCAGATAATGGAAATCGGATCAGCCTCCGTGGACGCAAATTGGTTCCCTTGAGAGATTCCAATTTTTAAATGAGAACGTGGAACATACAGTGCAGAAGTAGGCCGTTCGGCACATCGAGCCTGCACCGACACGCTTAAGCCCTCCCTTGCACCCAATCCCCGTAACCCAATAACCCCTCCTAACCTTTTTGGAGACTAAGGGCAATTTATCAAGGCCAATCCACCTAACCTGCACGTCTTTGGACTGTGGGAGGAAACCGGAGCACCCGGAGGAAACCCACCCACACGCGGGGCGAACGTGCAGACTCCGCACAGACAGTGACCCAGCCGGTGCGCGAACATGGGACTCCGTCGCTGTGAGGCCACAGTGCTATCCACTTGTCCTACCGTGCTGCCCACTTTCTTTAAACCAAGACTCCTTTCAAGGTGCGCTCCCAAAGTCTCTTCGGCAGCATCGCTTTGGCAACTGAGAGAGATCAGCGGCTCCAGAGGGTGGGAGGCGAGATATTGAAATGTGACATTCACAGCCTGGCATGTTACAACAATGGCTGTGACTGTGAGAACAATGGATTGGAATGATACAACAATGAGTCTGAGAACAGTCGGTAGGAATACTACATCAATGGATGAGAATCTGGAAGCAATCCTCGTTGACCAGAATCTGAGCACGAAAGACTGGAATGTTCCAACAGTAAACGGGAGTATATTCGGCGCGCTTTACCAAGTTTCTACATTTTATAAATTGATGTCATTGGAAAAACGGACCTATTTCGCAGTCCAGATCATTTAGGCGGGTTACTATTCCTTTCTCGCTGGGTTCGATGACCCTGGTAAGAAACATTATGTGATATTACTTTTCCAATGTATTGTTAACCACGGGATTTTGTTGTCATTGATATTTGGATGTGAAAATGCATTTTGTGAAGTTCAACCTGAAGCACCTTTACCTCTCCATCAATGTAGTTTCACTGATCTGTCAAATGTCTGAGTCTTAAAAGAAGATAGTTCACAATCTGGGAGGTAAGTCTCTCCTTTAAAAACACTTGTCTTTGCAGGAGCGGGCCAGTCGATTTCAGAGGGAGCGGTGCGTTAGTGATTTCTGGGAGACCTTCACAGGAGCAGGCTAGTCAATTTCAGCGGTAAACACTTACCTGGTCCCGTTTTCGGTCCCTCTTTGCTGTTTCTTTTAATTTTAGTGTTTAAGGCGGGAACAGGAAGTTCGACCCGCGGACTTCTGGGAAGACCCTCACCAATAAATTCTGGTGGAGAGGAAACCCGAGACACTACACGTGTAGTGTCTCCCACCCGCCCTCCTCCTCTAACCTAATAATAAAACCCATTGGTGTGAGGTAAGTACCATATTTTATTATTATTATTATTTTTTAAACAACAATTTAATTTACTTGTTAGCCAGATCTTGCTAGAAAGTTAGAGGGATGGCAGGGAAGGGAGTGCAATGTTCCTCCTGCAGGATGTTTGAGGTGATGGATGCCGTTAGTGTCCCTGCTGATTTTACCTGCAGGAAGTGCTGCCATCTCCAGCTCCTCCAAGACCGAGTTAGGGAACTGGAGCTGGAGTTGAAAGAACTTCGGATCATTCGGGAGGCAGAGGGGGTCATAGATAGCAGCTTCAGGGAATTAGTTACACCAAAGATTGGAGATAGATGGGTAAGAGGGACTGGGAAAAAGCAGTCAGTGCAGGGATCCCCTGCGGTCGTTCCCCTGAGAAACAAGTAGACCGCTTTGGATACCTGTGAGGGGGGGGACGACGACGACTTACCAGGAGTAAGGAATGGGGTACGGGCCTTTGGCACGGAGTCTGTCCCTGTTGCTCAGAAGGGAAGGGGGAGAGGAGCAGAGCATTAGTAACTGGGGACTCGATAGTCAGGGGCACAGATAGGAGATTTTGTAGGAGCGTGAGAGACTCACGTTTGGTATGTTGCCTCCCAGGTGCAAGGGTACGTGATGTCTCGGATCGTGTTTTCTGGGTCCTTAGGGGGAGGGGGAGCAGCCCCAAGTCGTGGTCCACATTGACACTAACGACATAGGTAGGAAAGGGGGACAAGGATGTCAGGCAGGCTTTCAGGGAGCTAGGATGGAAGCTCAGAACTAGAACAAACAGAGTTGTTATCTCTGGGTTGTTGCCCGTGCCACGTGATAGTGATATGAGGAATCGGGAGAGAGAGCAATTAAACACGTGGCTATGGGGATGGTGCAGGCGGGAGGGTTTCAGATTTGTGGATAACTGGGGCTCTTTCTGGGGAAGGTGGGACCTCTACAGACAGGATGGTCTACATCTGAACCTGAGGGGCACAAATATCCTGGAGGGGGAGATTTGTTAGTGCTCTTTGGGGGGGGGGGGGTTAAACTAATGCAGCAGGGGCATGGGAACCTGGATTGTAGTTTTAGGGTAAGGGAGAATGAGAGTATAGAGGTCAGGAGCACAGATTTGACGTCGCAGGAGGGGGCCAGTGTTCAGGTAGGTGGTTTGAAGTGTGTCTACTTCAATGCCAGGAGTATACGAAATAAGGTAGGGGAACTGGCAGCATAGGTTGGTACCTGGGACTTCGATGTTGTGGCCATTTCGGAGACATGGATAGAGCAGGGACAGGAAAGGATGTTGCAGGTTCCGGGGTTTAGGTGTTTTAGTAAGCTCAGAGGCATGTGATTCAGGGTGATTTAGCAGTTTGGATCAGAAATTGGCTAGCTGAAAGAAGACAGAGGGTGGTGGTTGATGGGAAATGTTCAGAATGGAGTTCAGTTACAAGTGGAGTACCACAAGGATCTGTTCTGGGGCAGTTGCTGTTTGTCATTTTTATCAATGACCTAGAGGAAGGCGCAGAAGGGTGGCTGAGTAAATTTGCAGACGATACTAAAGTCGGTGGTGTTGTCGATAGTGTGGAAGGATGTAGCAGGTTAGAGAGGGATATAGATAAGCTGCAGAGCTGGGCTGAGAGGTGGCAAATGGAGTTTAATGTAGAGAAGTGTGAGGTGATTCACTTTGGAAGGAATAACAGGAATGCGGAATATTTGGCTAATGGTAAAGTTCTTGGAAGTGTGGATGAGCAGAGGGATCTAGGTGTCCATGTACATAGATCCCTGAAAGTTGCCACCCAGGTTGACAGGGTTGTGAAGAAGGCCTATGGAATGTTGGCCTTTATTGTTAGAGGGATTGAGTTCCGGAGTCAGGAGGTCATGTTGCAGCTGTACAGAACTCTGGTACGGCCGCATTTGGAGTATTGCGTACAGTTCTGGTCACCGCATTATAGGAAGGACGTGGAGGCTTTGGAGCTGGGTGCAGAGGAGATTTACCAGGATGTTGCCTGGTATGGAGGGAAAATCTTATGAGGAAAGGCTGATGGACTTGAGGTTGTTTTTGTTGGAGAGAAGAAGGTTAAGAGGAGACTTAATAGAGGCATACAAAATGATCAGGGGGTTGGATAGGGTGGACAGTGAGAGCCTTCTCCCGCGTATGGAAATGGCTGGCACGAGGGGACATAGCTTTAAACTGCGGGGTAATAGATATAGGACAGAGGTCAGAGGTAGGTTCTTTACGCAAAGTGTAGTGAGGCCGTGGAATGCCCTACCTGCTACAGTAGTGAACTCGCCAACATTGAGGGCATTTAAAAGTTTATTGGATAAACATATGGATGATAATGGCATAGTGTAGGTTAGATGGCTTTTGTTTCGGTGCAACATCGTGGGCCGAAGGGCCTGTACAGCGCTGTATCATTAAAAAAAAAAATCTGTGCAATTGCTTTCACATTGAGTGGAGTGCAGACCCCACATCATCTCCTGTACCAAAACTGTATTTTATCACTTCCAGAATATCACTTCCCAATTCTGCCTTAGAAAACCCCTTCACATATTCTCAAAATGTGTCTTTGTTACAGTAGGACTCGAGAACTCCAATGCCATCAGCGAAACACTTCAGGTTACCAAACGTTGTAGCGCACAGAACATCCATACATCTGTAATCTGATCTGTAAATCACAGAAAATCAGTTCAATCAACATTCTGATGCATGATGTAGAGTTGCCGGCGTTGGAAGGGGGTTGGCAGAATAAGATATCTTACAACAGCAGGGTAAAGTACAACATTTTTGTTTCGAACCACTAGTTTTCGGAGCGCAGCTCCTTCCTTAGGTCCATCCTCACCTCAGGAAGGAACTGCGCTCCGAAAGATAGTGACTCGAAACAGACCAGTTGGACTTTAACCTGGTGTTGTTAGACTTTATTCTGATGCAAGCAGCCGCACATCTGTTCCCGTTCGCGCTGCTCATTGACTTTTTCCATATTCCTGCAACATCTATCCATTGACGGTTGTTCCTAGCTTATTTTGAAGTTTATTTATTTGTACATGTATCTCTTCTTGTTTGTTAGTGGGGGAACATTGTGGAGATTACTTTAGTAATGGAGAGGGAGAGGTACGTGCAACAGGGCAAGGTTTACAATTGGGGGAAGGGTAAATACGATGTTGTCAGAGAAGAATTGAAGTGCATAAGTTGGGAACATAGGCTGTCAGGGAAGGACACAAGTGAAATGTGGAACTTGTTCAAGGAACAGGTGCTACGTGTCCTTGATATGTATGTCCCTGTCAGGCAGGGAAGAGATGGTCGGGTGAGGGAACCATGGTTTACAAGAGGTTGAATGACTTGTTAAGAGGAAAAAGGAGACTTACGTAAGGCTGAGGAAACAAGGTTCAGACAGGGCATTGGAGAGATACAAGATAGCCAGGAGGGAACTGAAGAAAGGGATTAGGAGAGCTAAGAGAGGGCATGAACAATCTTTGGCGGGTAGGATCAAGGAAAACCCCAAAGCCTTTTACACATATGTGAGAAATATGAGAATGACTAGAGCGAGGGTAGGTCCGATCAAGGACAGTAGCGGGAGATTGTGTATTGAGTCTGAAGAGATAGGAGAGGTCTTGAACGAGTACTTTTCTTCTGTATTTACAAATGAGAGGGGCGATATTGTTGGAGAGGACAGTGTGAAATAGATTGGTAAGCTCGAGGAAATACTTGTGAAGAAGGAAGATGTGTTGGGCATTTTGAAAAACTTGAGGATAGACAAGTCCCCCGGGCCTGACGGGATATATCCAAGGATTCTATGGGAAGCAAGAGATGAAATTGCAGAGCCGTTGGCAATGATCTTTTCGTCTTCACTGTCAACAGGGGTGGTACCAGGGGATTGGAGAGTGGCGAATGTCGTGCCCATGTTCAAAAAAGGAACTAGGGATAACCCTGGGAATTACAGGCCAGTTCGTCTTACTTCGGTGATAGGCAAAGTAATGGAAAGGGTACTGAAGGATAGGATTTCTGAGCATCTGGAAAGACACTGCTTGATTAGGGATAGTCAGCACGGATTTGTGAGGGGTAGGTATTGCCTTACAAGTCTTATTGAATTCTTTGAGGAGGTGACCAAGCATGTGGATGAAGGTAAAGCAGTGGATGGAGTGTACATGGATTTTAGTAAGGCATTTAATAAGGTTCCCCCTGGTAGGCTTATGCAGAAAGTAAGGAGGCATGGGATAGTGGGAAATTTGGCCAGTTGGTTAACGAACTGGCTAACCGATAGAAGTCAGAGAGTGGTGGTGGATGGTAAATATTCAGCCTGGATCCCAGTTACCAGTGGCGTACCGCAGGGATCAGTTCTGGGTCCTCTGCTGTTTGTGATTTTCATTAATGACTTGGATGAGGGAGTTGAAGGGTGGGTCAGTAAATTTGCAGACGATACGAAGATTGGTGGAGTTGTGGATAGTGAGGAGGGCTGTTGTCCGCTGCAAAGAGACATAGATAGGATGCAGAGCTGGGCTGAGAAGTGGCAGATGGAGTTTAACCCTGAAAAGTGTGAGGTTGTCCATTTTGGAAGGACAAATATGAATGCGGAATACAGGGTTAACGGTAGAGTTCTTGGCAATGTGGAGGAGCAGAGAGATCTTTGGGTCAATGTTCATACATCTTTGAAAGTTGCCACTCAAGTGGATAGAGCTGTGAAGAAGGCCTATGGTGTGCTCGCGTTCATTAACAGAGGGATTGAATTTAAGAGCCGTGAGGTGATGATGCAGCTGTACAAAACTTTGGTAAGGCCACATTTGGAGTACTGTGTACAGTTCTGGTCGCCTCATTTTAGGAAGGATGTGGAAGCTTTGGAAAAAGTGCAAAGAAGATTTACCAGAATGTTGCCTGGAATGGAGAGTAGGTCTTACGATGAAAGGTTGAGGGTGCTAGGCCTTTTCTCATTAGAACAGAGAAGGATGAGGGGCGACTTGATAGAGGTTTATAAGATGATCAGGGGAATAGATCGAGTAGACAGTCAGAGACTTTTTCCCCGGGTGGAACAAACCATTACAAGGGGACATAAATTTAAGGTGAAAGGTGGAAGATAGAGGGGGGATGTCAGAGGTAGGTTCTTTACCCAGAGAGTAGTGGGGGCATGGAATGCACTGCCTGTGGAAGTAGTTGAGTCGGAAACATTAGGCACCTTCAAGCAGCTATTGGATAGGTACATGGATTACGGTAAAATGATATAGTGTAGATTTATTTGTTCTTAAGGGCAGCACGGTAGCATTGTGGATAGCACAATGCTTCACAGCTCCAGGGTCCCAGGGTCGATTCCGGCTTGGGTCACTGTCTGTGCGGAGTGTGCACGTCCTCCCCGTGTCTGCGTGGGTTTCCTCCGGGTGCTCCGGTTTCCTCCCACAGTCCAAAGATGTGCAGGTATGGTGAATTGGCCAATGATAAATTGCCCTTAATGTCCAAAATTGCCCTTGCTGTTGGGTGGAGGTGTTGAGTTTGGGTAGGGTGCTCTTTCCAGGAGCCGGTGCAGACTCAAAGGGCCGACTGGCCTCCTTCTGCACTGTAAATTCAATGACAATCTATGATTAATCTAGGACAAAGGTTCGGCACAACATCGTGGGCCGAAGGGCCTGTTCTGTGCTGTATTTTCTATGTTCTATGTTGTTTGTCGCAATCTCCGCCTCTCTGTGTCACCAGGGGCCTGCACTGAGAGTGTTAAGTGGCTGGACGAGAGTGCTTAAGAGCTGGGTAAAAAACAGCGAGTTCAAGTGGTGAGTTCTCACGGGGTATCAGGGTATAACTAGTAGTTAAACTGATCTTCAATTGCAAGCTAAATTAGCCCTCAAATCGGGTAATTGAAAGCTGCTCGTTTGGCTAGTTGTATTCCTGAAACAGGATTCAGATGAGTTACACTCATCTGTACCTGTTGGATTGTGCAACTGGTTTAATCCTGTTTCCAGGCCATTGGATATTGAGGCCGATAAACAGGAAAGAAACGCAGTACTGTTTTCTGCACTGTTTGGCAGTACTGATTGTCTGCATTGTGAGTGCTACTTGGCAGGACGAGAGTGCTTTAGAGTTGGGTGGAAAACACGGAGTTGGGTGAAACTGGGAGACGGTGAAACCAAAATATCGGACGCAGAGCTGAGCAGGAGATTATCGAACAGGCCCCGGGAATGTAAAGCGGTTTCATGATTCACTGACTCAGTGTTCTGAATTAGGGGGGGGGGGGGGGCGGTGAAAAGTGTAATCACAGGAAGATGTGAATTGCCGAAGGAATAAGTCTCTGTTCAAATTTGAAAATTCATTTCAAATTTCTGGCTATGAATTGTTCATATTGAGGTAATGGGGGAACATTAAAAACGTTTTAAACAGTTAACAAAATTAAAATCGAATTCAATAAACGACAGATTGAGGGTCGTGTGTTTTTCCTGGATGATGTAAGAGCTGGTGGAGCTCATTGTGGTTCCTCGTGACCACATCTGTAGTAAATGTTGTTCGCTCGTGGAACTCCGGCTCAGATTTGATGAGTCAGACTCTGAGATTCAGGCGTTGCGACAGATCAGGGAGGGCGTGAAGTAACTAGACACCATGTTCCAGAAGACTGTCAGACCACTTAGGCTCACTACCGTGAATGCAGCCAGTGGTCAGGGACAGCAGCATGTGGCTGCGACTGAGGCAGGTCGAGCGGATCGCATCTTCAGGGATGGAGGAGCCTCAGCTCGTGACCTTGTCCAAAAGGTACATGGTACTGGCTCCATTGTTGCTGGGGACAAGGATTGTCGGGAGGATGAGTTAGCTGACCACTGTGCCGTGGTACTGGAGGCCATTCAAGCGGGGAAGCAAAATTACAAATGGTAGCAGTAGGGGATTCAATGATCAGGGAGACAAAGAGCATCTTTTGTAAGCAGGACCAAGATTGCCGCATGGTATGTTGCCTGCCCAGTGCCAGGGTGAGGGACATCTCTAACTGGCTTGAAATGATATTTGAGTGGGAGGGGGAGAATCCAGTTGTAGTGGCCTATTATTATTATTATCAGGAACTAGGAACAAAATTAACGAACATGTCCTCAAGAGTTATACTATCTGGATTACTACCCTAGGCATCTGAAAAATGGCATAGGAATGAGAAAATTAGGGAAGTAAACACGCGGCTAAAGGAGTGGTGGAGGAAAGGGGGGTTCCATTTCTTGCGGCACTGGCATCAGTATGTGGACAGGAGGCATAGGTTCCATTGAGGACTGGGAACATTGTTCTGGCGGAACGGAGAAAATAGGGTGGTCACAGCCTTTATACTGGCAAATAACGGAGACGGAAAAGGTAAAACTACAAGATGTGTAATGGTTAATCGGAACCAGAACAGCAGGTCAGTATGTGAGGGGAAGGTAGAGATGAATAGAATAAACAGTCAGGGCTTGCCAATCTGCTGCGAAGGCGTAAGGACACGGGAAAAAATGTAAGGTGATATAGGGAGCGAAAGTTGTGGATGAGGCACATTGTTACCAGAGATTAATGAAGGAGGTCAGAATGTGTGAAAAGCATAGTGCGCAAGAAAGCCCTTCAAGTGAAAGACAAATCAGACGGACAGATTTGGAAACCTTGTACCTGAATACACGCAGTATTCAGAATAAGGTCAATGAGCTGACAGCACAAATAGATACAAATGGGTGTGATTTGGTGGGGATGACTGAACAATTGTAGCAGGAGGACCGGGACTGGGAGATAAATGTCCAAGAGAACTCAGTATTCTGAAAGGATAGACAGAATGGAACAGGAGGTGGAGTTGCTGTATTGGATAAAGAGAATATAAAGACTGTATTTAGAATTGATATTGGCACAAAGGGCCAAGATGCTGATTATGAGGCTGTATAAGGCTCTGGTCAGGCCCCATTTGGAGTATTGTGACCAGTTCTGGGCCCCGTATCAAAGGAAGGATGTGCTGGCCTTGGAAAGGGTCCAAAGGAAGTTCATAAGAATGATCTCAGGAATGAAGAAATTGTCATATGAGGAACGGTTGAGTACTCTGGGTCTGTACTCATAGGAGTTTAGAAGGATGAGGGGAATCTTATTGAAACTTACAGGCCACTGGCTGGATACAGCGGACGTGGTGAGGATGTTTCCACTTGGAGGAAAAACTAGAACCAGAGTACACCATCTCAGACTACATTTGAAACTGAGATGAGGAGGGATTTCCTCAGCCCGATGCTGGTGAATCTGTGGAATTCTTTACCGCAGAAGGCTGTGGAGTCCAGATCATTGAGTTCCTTTAAGGCAGAATTAAATAGTTTCTTGATTAGTAAGGGGATCAGGGGTTATGAGGAGATGGCAGGAGAATGGGAATGAGAAACTATCTTGGCATGATTTAATGGCGGAGCAGACTCGATGGTCCGAAAGGCCTTATTCTGCTCCTTTGTCTTATGGCCTTATGGGCAACACACTGGCCTCTTGCTTTGCTAACTGATCTGCACTTAGATTGCCTGCTGGGGAGGGCCAATGGCGAGTCATTGCCTTAATTACCCCACTGTGATGCCCTTGGGCGTTCTCGATTACATATTTTGTTAATGTGGTTAACGGGAGAGGCTGTTCATCGGTTAACACAAATCCTCCAGCTTCCGATATCGGCGAACAGTCAGTCAGTACTTGAGAAACATACATGCTGTCTGAAAGAATGTCATGCGGTGGGGGTGGGGGGGGGGGGGATAATATTCCGGGTAGGTGACGACAAATGTTACTGCTGTTCATTAGACAGTCTGAGCGCTGATGTCACTGGATAGGTTCGATGTTCTTACCTCCAGCACCTGCCCTTGATAGTTCTCCATATGATTGCAACATCCGGATTCCCTCACTCCATCATCAATCGAGGATCCGCCTATAAAATGTGTGAGTGGGTTTTTGTGTCTGTCTACTGTTCTCTGGTTTCTAATGTGCTATTCGGTACCACCCCTGCTTTGTTTTGGCAGAATCGGTCCCTTGGGACTAGGTGCTGCCACAAAGTGGTATTCTAGTGCTTCCCCGGCATTACTGATGTCTACAAGGAAAGTGGGTACAAGACTTCTGTTAACGGGAGTGGCCTAACCTTATCACGTTAACTCTCATCGGGCATTGTGATTCTGCCTAATAATTCCACCTTTTATTCGTCCATCTAATAATAACTGGGGGGGGGGGGGGGGTCAGTTCTGCAAAAATAGTTAGTGGATTGAGGCCAAATATATAGGTAAAAAGTTGGATTGCCCCGGAAACTGCCAGTACGTGGCATTCAAATGTGGAATATTCCTGTTGTGTCGGACGTAAGGGTGAGGACGCAGACGCAGCCGGTCCCAGCCTCCCGGGCCTTTCCTGTACTAGACCGGCAGAGATAGTAGCGTCCATCGCCGCTACGTGAATGTCAAAATGCAATTCTGGATTCGATGTCTGTACGGCTGGCGCCTTTTTAGTTCAGGAATGACCTGTGTGAACAGCACTGTCCCAGTCCAAGGGGTGTTCTTTGTTTGGTAAATAAAACAACGGTGAAGATCTTTGATCCAAAACTGTCCAAGTGGTTTAGACAATATCATAACAGTCCTAAAATACAATCTTAAGTGTTTTAAATCGGGGCTAATAGGAATTGTCAGCTGGTCTATAGCTTTTTCCTTTCTACCTCTCGTTTCACACAGATCACCATAGCGGCTATAATTGTCATCCGTCTTTTCATCATCCCAGAATTTTGGGTTAACTATTTGTCCCAGGATGGCGGAGAGGCCTCGCGAATCATCGAGGATATCTCAGTGTTCCTCTCTCCTTACGTTTTGGAGGAGAAGGGCGTCTACATACTGAGCTAAAATTTCCGTTTCGGATTATGGGAATATTGTGAAATCCCTGCGGTCCACATATGCAGGTGCACTGTTGACCCAGGAAGGTGAAAGGAAATTTGTATTGGCGTTCCCGTCTTAAGGAAATTCACCAAAATCTATTCCTGATATCTAAAACAGTAACATTTCGGGCTTGTGTAGTTCGTAATTTCCAAACCTCGGGATTGCTCACAACAGCGGGGAGGTCACAGGGGCTGTGTAAGTCAGTCTTCGGTCGTCGATAGTTAGGGGGTCAGGACACATCCGGCTTCTTTATTGAACAGATAGGTGAATTATTTGCTGAGATTACGAGAAGCTGGACACCCTGCCCCATTAATCCGGAAATTACTTTCGGCACATGTTCTCCTGATTGTTTGGGAAACCAACATGACTTCTGAGCTTTGGTCCAGCCCCTCTCCAGCGACCTCTCCTGACATTCCGCACTGTCAGAATTGAGTTGGGTAGAAACGGGCTCTCGATTCCAGAGCACATGTTACACCGAGAGATACCGTGACATTTTGCCCGGCTGAACGCGCAGTTGGCTCACGGTACACATTTGGTCCATGGATTTACACACATAAATCGTGGATGATGCTTTTAACTCTCCATCCATTTGTCAAACAACGCAATTTGCTGTTTTGAAGGATAAATTAAACTTTCTCATTCGATCGAAATCTAAGTTGTGTTCGGTCCTGGAGATAAATCATTCAAGATAGCAGAATGGAAAGTAAATATGTCTTCCTATGTAAACTCCAAAGGGTCAGTTTCTCCACCTTGTTGCAAATGGCCGTTGAAACCGCTCAACATGATTTTCCTTTCAATGCACCATTCAATTCGGGGTGAGCTGCTGGTGTTAAGTGTGGTCCACTATCCCATAAACATTTGCTGGATGCCTCCTACCCAACGCTCACTAGGAAACGCCCTATATTCTCAAATTTGACGCTGCGGATCCACTCTGCAGAGGCCTGACACCGTCATTGAGTACATAGCGGGCGCGTGGGGAGATTGAGTCAGGAACCTTTCCCCCTCAAAACTATGGCGACTCTTCTTTCGTGCATATTGGTGCCGTCCGAGCTGCTGCCGGCGCGTCCAAGGGCTGGTGAGTTTCCTCAGGACCTTGTGAATATTGGTTAGGTTCGCGAGAGTCTGGGAAAGAAGTGACGGACTCGGTCACAATTATACCTCCGGCCGGTTGACGCTAATCCTGGTCTTTTCGGTGGTGCGGCATTTCTCCTGCTTGCGGGTCCACCATGGATCTTATCTGGACCGTGTATCTCGGGATAGGGAGGGGAATGCACCTTTATTAGTATCTCTCTGTGTCCTCCGTCATGTTTCCAGATTGCCCTGTGTCCCTGAATTGGAACAACAACATTTTGCCGTTTTGGAGGCGATCCCGGTGGCCTGAGCTTCCCTTTGCCGTGCTCCGGTTAAATGGTGAAGGGGCCAGGTCACAGTGTGTGTTGAGTCAGGAGGGTCAACAGATTCCCAAGCTTTCTGGCCATTTTGGGCTGCATGTGAGACGAACGCATTAGTCAATCCGGTATCATTTGTGGTGCGCATATCTTGTCGCAAAGACTAATTTTGTCCCGAATTGATGATCTCTCGAAACTCACCACAGTTGACATTACAGAGATTGCTACAGTGATTATCAGTCTCTCCTTTCTTGTTATTCTTGTTCACTGTACACACCTCAATTCCTCGGCGTCACTGTGATATCCATGGCTGATTGTCAGATTTTCGTCAATGTCTGATGCAAATCCTGTCTCATTGAAAATAGTTAATTGCAACTGCTTTCTCACTGCGCAGGTTGCTATTATTCCCTGAAGGACATCAGTGAACCAGCTGGATTTTTACGACAAACGAAAAAGGTTTCATGACCACCAATCGGAATTTATTTCCAGATCTTTATTGCATTCAATCTCTCCGAATGCCCTGGTTGAATTCAAACCCAGACCCCAGAGCATTTTCCTGGATCCCTCAATTACTACTACCTGCTATTTTAGGGAGTGGAAATCGGATCAGTCTCCCTGGACCCAAATTGTTTCCCTTGAGGGATTCCATTTTCTGTAAAACGAGACTCCTTTCAAGCAGTTCTCCCATAATCTCTTTGGCAGCATCGCTTTGGCAACTGAGAGAGATCAGCGGCTGCAGGCGGTGCGAGGGGAGATATTGAAATCTGAGATTCGCAGCCTGGCATGTTACAACAATGGCTGTGATTGTGAGAACAATGGATTGGAATAATACGAAAATGTTTCCGAATCTGCGATCAGTGTGTAGGAATGTTCCATCAATGGATGAAAATCTGGAAACAATCCAAGTTGGCCAGAATCTGAGAACAAAAGACTGGAATGTTCCAACAGTAAACAGGGGTTTATTCGGCGCGCTTTACCAACTTTCTACATTTTATAAATGGATGTCATTGGAAAAACGGATCTATTTCACACTCCAGATCATTCAGGCGGGTTACTATCCCTTCCTTGCTGTTTTCGGTGTGCCTGGTCAGTAACTATATCTCTATTAATTTTACAATTCATTGATACACACGGGACTTTGTTTGATTGATATTTGGATGTGAAAATGCATTTTGTGCAGTTCATTCTGAAACACCTTTACTCTCCATCAATGTAATTTCCCTGATCTGTCAAATGCCTGAGCCTTAAAATAATATGATGTGGAGATCCGGCGTTGGACTGGGGTGAGCACAGTACGAAGTCTGACAACACCAGGTTAAAGTCCAACAAGTTTGTTTCGATGTCACTGGCTTTCGGAGCGCTGCTCCTTCCTCAGGTGAACGATATAGATATACAATAATATAGTTCACAATCTCTGCAATTGCTTTCACATGGTGGAGAGTTGCTAACCCACGTCATTTCCAGTACTAAAACTGTATAATATCATCTCCGAAATATCACTTCCCCAATTCTGACTTAGAGACCCCTTCACATATTCTCAAATGTGTCTTTGTTAAAGTCGGACTCGAGAACTCCAATGCCATCAGCGCAACACTTCAGATGACCAAACTCTGCAGCGCGCTGAAAATCCCTGCCTCTGTTCAATCACCATTCTGATGCATGACGTGGAGATGCCGGCGTTGGACGGGCGTGGGCACAGTTAGAAATCTTGCAACACAAGGGTAAAGTCCAACAGTTCTGTTTCGAATCACTAGCTTTCGGAGTGCAGCTCCTTCCTTAGGTCCTTCCTCACCTGACGAAGGAGCTGCGCTGCGAGATAGTGATTCGAAACAACCTGTTGGACTTTAACCTGCTGTTTTTAGACTCTTTTCTGACGCAAGCATTGCGCACATATATTCCCTTTCGCGCTGCTCATTGACCTTTTCCACATTTCTGCAACATCTGTCCACTGAAGGCTGTTCTTTCCACCTTTTTGACGTAAATTGACTTATAAATGTATCTCTTCATTGTGGCAATCTCCGGCGCACTCTGTCAACAGGAGCCTGCGCTGAGATTGCTGCGTGGCTGACGAGAGTGCTTTCGAGCTGGGTAAAATACAGCAAGTTCAAGTGGTGAGTTCTAACGGGTTCTAAGGGGGTAACTAGCAATTAAACTGATCTTCAATTGAAAGCTAAATTAGCCCTCACATCGGGTAATTGAATGCTACTCGTTTGGCGAGTTGTATTCCTGAAACAGGATTCAGCTGAGTTACACTCAACTGTATCTGTTGGATTGTGCAAATGATTTAATTCTGTTTCCAGAGCATTGGATATTGAGGCCGATAAACAATGAAGCCAGTCAGTATTGTTTGTCTGCACTGTTTGGCAGTACTGTTTTTCTGCACTGTGAGAGCTACTTGGCAGGGCGAGAGTGCTTGACAGTTGGGTGGAAAACACGGAGTTGGGTGAAATTGGCTGAAGGTGAAACGGAAATATCGGACGCAGAGCTGAGCAGGAGATTATCGAACAGACCTTGGGAATGTAAAGCGGTTTCATGATTCACTGACACACTGTTCCGACTTGAGGGGAGGGGGGCGGCGAGGGATGAAGTGTGTCATTACAGGAAGGAGTGATTTTCTTAGCGAATAAGGAATCTGTTCAAATTTGAAAATCCATTTGAAATTTCTTGTTATATATTGAGGTAATGGGGAAATATTAAAAATGCGTGGTGTGTTCTTCCGGCATGATGAAAGAGCTGATGTGCCCCATTGTGGTATCTAGTGACGTCATTTGTAGTAAGTGTTGGTTGCTCGAGGAACTCCGGCTCACAGTTGATGAGTTGGATTCTGAGTTTCAGGCGTTGCGACAGATCAGTAAGGGGGAGAGGTACCCAGACACTGTGTTCCAGGAGGTAGTCCCACCACTTCGGCTCACTACCTTGAATTCAGCCAGTGGTCAGGGACAGACATTGATGTAAGGGTGCCTCAGCTCTTGACCTTGTCCAACAGGTAGGAGGTACTTGATCCATTGTTGATGAGGAGGATGAGTTAGCTGACCACTCTGCCGTGGTACAGGAGGACATTCAAGCGTGGAAGCAAAAAGACAATTGGTAGCAGTAGGGGATTCAATGATTAGGGAGACAAAGAGCATCCTTTATAAGCAGGACCAAGTGTGTCACATGATATGTTGGCTGCCCGGTGCCAGTGTGCGGGACATCAAGCGCAGCACGGTAGCATGGTGGTGAGCACAATTTCTTCACAACTCCAGGGTCCCAGGTTCGAGTCCCGGCTTGGCTCACTGTCTGTATGGTGTCTGCACGGATGAAAATGAAAATGATAATCGCTTATTGTCGAAAGCAGGCTTCAAATGAAGTTACTTTGAAAATCCCCCAGTCGCCATATTCCGGCGCCCGTTTGGGGAGGCTGGTTCGGGAATTGAACTGTGCTGCTGGCCTGCCTTGGTCTGCTTTAAAAGCCAGCTCTTTCGCCCTGTGCTAAACCAGTCCCTTGGACCTGTTTGAGGATCTGTTTGTGAATTACCATGAACTAGAACCAAAATTAACGAACAGGTCCTCGAGGGTTATAATCTCTGGATTTCTACCCCAGGCATCTGCAAATTGGCCTAGGAATGAGAAAATTAGGGAAGTAAACACGCGGCTAAACGAGTGGTGCAGGAAAGGGGGGCTACATTTCATGCGGCACTGGCATCAGTATGTTGGCAAGATGGATCTGTTCCGTTGGGATGGTGTCCACCTGAGTTGGACTGGGAACATTGTTCCAGCGGAAAGGAGAAAATAGGGTGGTCACAAGGACTTTAAACTAGCAAATAGCGGGGAGGGGAAGGATAAAAAATATAAGGTGACTGGGAGAGCGAAAGTTGTGGATGCGGCACACTTTTACCAGAGGTTAATGAAGGAGGTCAGAATGTGTGAAAAGAATAGTGCGCCAGAAAATCTTCAAAGTGAAAGACAAATCAGTCGGACATATTTGGAAACCCTGTGCCTGAATCCACGCAGTTTTTGGAACAAGGTCAATGAGCTGACAGCACAAATAGATACAAATGGGTGTGATTTGGTGGGGATCACTGAAACATGGTTGCAGGAGGACCGGGACTGGGAGTTAAATGTCCAAGGGTACTCAGCATTCCGCAAGGACAGACAGAATGGAACAGGAGGTGGAGTTGCTGTGTTGGATAAAGATGACATCAAGGCTGTATTAAGTACTGATATAGGTACAAAGGAGAAAGATGCTGATTTGGTGTGGGTGGAAACAAAACAAAATCAAAGGGCACACTCGTTGTAAAGGCAATGAATCGACAGCACAACTGGACACAAATGGGTATGATTTGGAACGGATCACCGAGAAATTATTAGAACAAAGAACAAAGCACAATACGGCACAGGAACAGGCCATTCGGCCCTCTAAGAATGTACCTGTCATGATATCGACATTTACCAAAACCCTCAGTACGTCCTTGTGCCCTATCCCTCTATACCCATCCTATCCATGTTTTTGCAAGTTGCCTTTTGAACGCCGTTAAAGTATTTGCTTTCACAACCTCCTCTGCCAACGCGTTCCAGACACTCACCACCATCTGCGTAAATAACCTGCTTCGCACATACCTACACTTTGCCCCACGAACCTCAAACCTATGGCCCATGGTGCCTGGCCCGTCCACCATAGGAAAGAGTGCCTGCCCATCCACTCTATCCATGCCCCTTCTAATATTGTAGACCTCTATCAGGTCACCCCTCAACCCCTGTCTCTCGAATGAAAACAGTCGTACCAGCACTGTTGCACAGCTAAGACCCTGCAGACCAGGAAATATCTTGGTAAACCTCCTCTGCAAACTGTTCAAAGCCTCCACACACTTCTGTAATGTGGCATCCAGAATTGTGCGCAATATTCCAAGGGCGGCCTTACCAAGGTTCTATCCATGAACTGCTAGTTGTTATGCTAAATCCACGTCCAATGAAGGCAAGCATTCCGTATGCTATCTTCACTACATTGTCCACTTGTGTTGCCACTTTCAAAGATCTGTGGACCAGTATACCCAGATCTCTCTTTATCCCAAAGAGTTTTGCTATTTACTGCATATTTCCACTCTATGTTAGATCTACCAAAATGCATTAATTCGCATTTATCCTGATTAAAATCAATTTACCATTTCACTATCGAAGTCTCCAATCTATAAATGATCTGCTGTATCCTCGGACAATCCTCAACAGTATCTGCCACTGCACTAAACTTGGTGTCATTCACAAACTTACTAATCAGACCAGCTACAGGTTCCCGTGGAACATCGCGGGTCACTGCCTTCCATTCAGATATAATTTCCTGGATTATCGCTGCTGCCTTTCTTAAACAGCGGTATCAGATCAGCTATTCTCCAGTCCTGTCGTATCTCACCTGTGGCCAATGAGGACACAAAGATGTCAGGTAAGTCCCTACCAATTTCCTCCCTTGTTTCTGTCAGTATTCTGGGGTAAACCGCATCCGGCCAAGGAGACGTATTTACTTTAATATAATATAACATACCCAATACTTCCTCCTTTTTGATTTCAACATGGCCCAGACTATCCACACACCTTACCCAAGAATCGTCTTCCACAAAGTCATTTTCTTCGGTGAACACTGATGAAAAGTACTCACTTAGTACCCTTTACATACGAATAAGATGCTTTGCGATTCACCTTAATCTTCCTTGCCGAGGAGATTTCATAGTCCTTCCCAGCCCTCCTAATTTCCCTCTCAATCACCTTCCTACTTTTTTTGCACTCCTCTATAAAGCATCGAGGTTTTCATCATAAAGAATTCTCATCAGCCAATAGCGCCTGTGTCCTATACAAAGCAACCACCTAAGAATGTGACTGGATTCGGTGACATATTTCATACAATCATAGAAATTACTGTGCAGAAGGAGGCCATTCGTCCCATCAAGTCTGCACCGGCCTTGGAAAGAGCACGCTGCCCAGACCCAAGCCTTAACAGTATCCCCGTAACCCAGTTACCCCACCAAAACATTTTTCACATTATGGACAATTTAGAATGGCCAATACACCTAACCTGCACATCTTTGAACTGCGCGAGTAAAGGGCAGCACCCGGAGAAAAAAAACCATGCTGACACGGGAGAACGTCAAGACTCCGCACAGACAGTGACCCAAGCCGGGAATCGAATCTGGACCTGGAACTGTGAAAGAACAGTAACAACCACTGTATACCGTGCCGACCTAATATTTGAAACGGACCAATCAGCATTCTGTCAAACTAACGTTTTTCTCTCCATCCAGATGCAGAATCTCACTGTTTATTTTGCTTCCCTCCAGCTAATGTAGCTACGATTCTAACCCTGACCATTCGGAACTGTGGACTTTCCAGATGTGTCACTCGCTACCTGTTGGCCATGGCAGCAGCAGATCTACTGGTCATTATTATCGATCTAATATTCAGGCACATCCCGATTGTTTACTGGGAGCGGTTTTATTTCCTGTGGTCTATCCGTGTGTGTAATATCCATGCTGTCTTTCTTTATGCAGCTACGGACTGTTCTGTCTGGTTTACTGTGTCTTTCACCTTTGATCGATTTGTTGCCATTTGTTGTCAGAAGCTGAAGAATAAATATTGCACTGAGAAAGTGGCGGCGGTGGTTCTCGGAACAGTGGCAGTGCTGAGCTGTTTCAAAAACATTTTTTGGTACTTCATGTTCTCAGACTGGTACTCGATTAGTAACACACGCAGCTTTTGCTTTCAATCATTCTCCACTCAAGTATCTCCTGTTTGGATAGCCTTCGAGTTTCTGCATCACATTGTGACTCCGTGTGTCCCATTCGTCCTGATTCTGTTGCTTAATGTTGCAACCATCAGACACATAGTGGTGAGCAGTAAAGCCCGCAGCCGACTTCGGGCAAACAATGCTGCGAAGAGGTCCAGAGACCCAGAGATGGAGAGTCGAACAAAATCAATCATATTGCTGTTCGTTATCTCGTTAAATTTCATCCTGTTATGGACAGTTTTAATGGTATATTCTATATGGAGACGGACATATTATTTGATAGATGATTCTGTGTTGCTGAGTGATGTTGTTCTGGAAATTGGCTTCATGTTGCAGCTCCTGAGCTGCTGCACAAACACTTGTATTTATGCCCTGACCCAAACTATTTTCAGGGAGCAGTTGTTGAATGTACTGAAGTATCCATTTGTTTCGATTTTTCGATGCATTCAGAGATATACAGAAATGAATAATTGAAAATTTGGAGAAATTAATTGCTTGTTTCAATTTTCCCATCGGTGTCGTTGGAAGAGAGCGGATCGGAAGTACTCTGATGGGAAAAAGTCGCAACATTAGCAAGTGTTGCCCTCTTTGATTGGCTCTGAGTATGCTGGTCAATATGGTCGCCTTTCTTAATCCTAATTATGTTTGCTCTAGAGTCGTCAGATATCTTTGGATACCGCCACAAGGTTCAAACCCGAATACTGATCAAAAAGTCGGTACACCAGTTAGTTAGTTCAAAGTCAATGCTATTTATTTCGACACACAGTAATATCTACTCATGCACGGAATACTACAGACTAAACTATCACTACTGCGAAAGCCTATCCTTAGCTTCGGGCGCCCACTCAGTCAGGGGAACAATGGCCGTTGTTCGGTTCTGAGGCTGCAGGGGTCGAAGTGGTGAAGGGAAACAGCTAAGGTCGCCCGCCTGGTAGCGAGCGTTGACCTTGGACTGCTTCGGGTGCAGCTGGTGGACGGGTTTCTCCGCTGTGAGAGCCAAGTCCAAGAGAGCAATGCTCTCTTGGGGCCTTCCACTTATACCTGAAGGGGCTTTGCGCGCTTTTGGGTGTGCCTTGAACTTGACCCCAATCAATTGGGCCGTATCTTGATCACTCGTATTGATCTTGACCAATAAAGGGGTGGGTGCCCTGATGGCTGGGCGTGTCCTAGGAGGCCGTTGGCATGCTTTGTTTTCTGCTTTCGGTTTGGGGAACTGGAGCCGCGAGTTCTGGGGCCAGATCGGTTACTTAAGTATCTTCCTTTGTTCCCGGAGATGGGCCATCCATATGCTAATGGGCCTACAGTTTCCGGCTTGTCTCGGAGCTGCGGTTCCAATATGCAGACAGGCTCTGTGCCGATTTGCTTTCTTACTATTATCCATTTTTCCCTGCAATCTTTGCAAATGTCCATTTGTATTCTTGAAGTGGCCATCCCAGGTGGCTACACACCCTCCTTGTGATCCTCAACGTGAAGCGTGAAGGATCAAATAACCGCGTCATCTTCGTTCTCTTCCCACGTTGGGCACCCGTAAGCACTTTATAGGCTCTACACTGCTCTGTCCTATGAATTGCAACTTTTACCTCAATTATTTATGTGCATACATCATTATAACCTTCTACGGGGCATTATGACATTCAGGCATGCATTGCAAAATAAAAAAACTGGAACCTCTGACTATCCTTAACTGAACTATCGTTACTCAAGCAATGAAAATAATTTAAAGTATTTTAAACTACAAATAGCAGCAACACAGGTCTCTCTGGCTTGGCAGTCAAGCACAGAGTTTGACATTTATTTTTGTTGGAACGAACAAAACACACACAAAAAAAGCGGATGCACGTTAATTCACTTAAATGGGTTGGGGTGTTTCTTGAAGTCCGAAAATAGGGGCTCTGAGGGTGTATATCGGAGTGCGAGTGCGGGAGGCTTTCCTCCGCCATTTCCGCAGTCTTAGAGTCTGAACGACACTGCAGAGTATCGCAAATACTAATAGTGATTCCACAAAGTAGGATAGGGAATACCAGGTGATGAGCCGGTCACACCAGGTCGGTGTAACGGTAACTATCTCGGGGTTTAGTGTATGGCAGAGTTGGCAAACATTCACGACCTGTGTGGTAGGGGGTCAGGGTGGTGGCACCCGCGTGCAACTGGAGGGATCCCGCTAAGATCCAACTGTAGAGCATGGTGGTTGTCTTCATCTTTCTTTCTTTCTGTCTTCTTCTTTTCTTCTTCTGAGTTTCCCGAGGTTCCGAAGTTCTATGGACACAAGCATAATGTCTGTTATTATCTTGCTTAAGATTTCGTATGTCTGTCTGTCTGTCCTATTATTGCCAATTGCCCATTATAATTGGTCACCATCTGTGACAGCCACATTTATTATTTGAATGAAATATTTTGGACAAGACATCCGAGAAAAAACTGACACAGTGCGAGCCGTCTCGCAGCCTGTGCTATCTACCATCCCAGTGTTCGAGGATGTAAATAGCATTTGGAAGCAACCTAATAAACAAAAAAAAGAGTTTTGAACTTAGAGAACCAAAATGGAGTGCGTATGGGCTGCGGCGGGTAAGAATGGGTGGAGTCCCCGGGTAGGACGGTGACCAGTGCTGTGTGTGCTCTACCCGAGCGTAGTTGACCAGAGGAGGATCCTTAGGCAGAGCGGGGACCAGTGCCGTTTCTCCACTGCCTGAGCGACCGGCAAGAACGGAACGGTCGCCGTGGGGGCTGCCTTTCGTGATTACCTTCAAATCAGGAGAGTTGCTATGATTGCTTGTCTGCCGACAAACTAGGTCCTCTGAACGGTTGTCTGTCGACAAACTTGTTCCATTAACTGCCAGTTGGCGTTAGAAGAGTGATGGCAGGGGCCATGAAAAAGTTGAAATGGACAAACAACATTTAAAATTCACAATAACAAACAAACATACATTACAAACATGGTGCAGGTTGCATCAGAAAGGTCACCGTAACTCTCCATCGGTTCCTTTTTACCATCATCTGGACATCTCATTGCTCAGTAGCGAACAGAGCCGCAAAGGAATTCGTTTGTTGGGACTCAGACTCTATGTCTTCATCTTCTCCCAGCTGCCATACTCTTGACTGGTGTAGGGTTGCTAAAGCTGTGAGGGGCTAATTGGGGTCCATCTCATCATTCCGGATGAGCCTGAACGAATTGTCTCGGTGCCAGAATCTTGTGTCGAGGTTGGAGCTGCTAGGGGTTAATCCATAATCGTCGGGCGGTGGGTCTGGGTCAGGAGATTTAATGTATGTTATCTCGAAGGTGTCGCTGGAATCATGTTCGATATCCCTGGGACTGGGGCCTGGTGCAGAGGTGTAATCGTAGCGTGGTGTGCTGGGGCTGTCGCTGTCGCTGTCACTGCTGGTTGAAGGAAGGGAAAGGCGGTGACGTGCCTATGGAGTTGGAGTCGAAGTCGTGTCTGAGGACGGGCTGGACTGGTTGGGGAGGGTAGGAATGCGTCATTCGTGGGCGTGCGTGCTCATCTGCTGCTGCAAACGACATGACATGTGGTGTGCATGGTTGTTCTGCGAGCCACAAGTCTTAAGCTGGTGTATGTGAAACCACGCAGACTTGCCATTGGGATATGTGATCTTGTGCACAGACTTTGTCAGGGATGGAATACGTTCCGGAAGGTTTGAGGGAGATGAATGAACTGGGGTTGAATAGGGATAGCATCACTTGCTGCCTTACAGCAAACTCGGTGGCGTGTACCGTTTTATCAATGCAAGCCCTGCTTTGCTTCTTCCCTGTCCCAAGTCTAACAGCTGCAGCGAGCTGGGCTGCCTTCACATTATCATTAATCTGCTGGACTGATTTTTCATGCGTGAGGGCGGTGACTGTGGGGCTGGCCAAATCCAGTCCTAATAAATATTATGTCCCTTTCATGGGGCATCCGGTCATGAGGGTGAGGGGGGTGTATCCTGTGGGCGTGGATACCGTGTTTCTTATGAACATCAGTGCAAAGGGGAGAACTGAGTCACAGGTGCCATTGTGCTGTTGCACCATTTTCCTGAGGGTGGCTTTCAGAGTTCTGTTCATCCTCTCAATGTGCTTGATTGGGGCTGGTATGTTACATGAAACTTTTGCTTTATTCCGACATTTGTGAGGACGTTTTTCATCAGTCGTCCTGTAAAATGGGAGCCTTGATCGGACTCTATACTGCGTGGGAGGCCCCATCTTGTAAAGATGTGCTGTGCTAGGATTTTAGCTGTCGTTTTGGCAGTGTTTGTTCTGGATGTAAAAGCTCCCACCCATTTTGTGAAGGTGTCGATGACCAGCAGCACATACTTAAAACAATTTCTGCAATTGAGGGGGTGGGGTGGGGTAGGGGTCCTATATAATAGGGGTGTGACTTAGCTGAGCTTTTCTTGCACATCTGTCCGGATTGTTCTGGGCACAGATTAAGCAATTCTCAATGAAATGAGTAACATTGGTTTTTAAATCAGGCCAGCAGCAGAAAGGTCTGAGGTGGGCTAGGGTGGGTTCAATGCCCTGGTGCCCATGATTGGCATGGAACTGACAAATAATTTGGTTCCTGTCCTGGCTAGGGAATACATAAATGCCGTCTTTTAAAATCACACCGTCATGTATGGTTATCGCGTTTTTAATCTTATCATAAGGGGCTGTGAAATTGCCTTTTAAAACTTCACTGAGCTTCTCATCTTCATTTTGAGCCTTTGCCAAATCTTGAACGTTGGTCTGTGAGAGCTGATCCGCGTGTACTGGGGCGCTTTCGGGGGGTTCCAAAAGTGACCATGTCTGGAAACTGCCTTCCGTAGGGCGTCTGCTTAAAGTTACCGGAGGGGGGGGCGCGGGGGGGGGGGGTGGGGGGGGGGGGGGGGGGAAGAACGATGATGACTACGAACTTTAATAATGCCGTATTTCCTATCTTGAGCTGTCTCTAGGATATGTAGGAATAATGGGGCTGAGGGTAGAGGCTTTCTGTCTGCGGAAACGAATCCTCTATTTTCCCACAGGGGTAGGAATTCGGTTAAACTGTTGCAGACATATAAACTGTCCGAATATATGTCGGCTGTGGTCGGAAACGAGTCGAGTTGATCTACAATGTGCGCTCTGGCTGCCAGCTCTGCTGCCTGCGAGCCCAAGTGTCCTGGCAATTTCAACGAAACCTCTTCTGGGGGGCGTCCCTGTGCGTCCTCTTACGTAATTACCGCAACCAGTATTTCTTTTCCCATTTAAAACTATGGAGGAGCCATCCACATAGGTTACAATGGGTGCGCACGTGTCTGTGGGCTGGGGTCTCTGGGGTGTAGTACCTGCTTTCCTGGGAGCTCACTTAAGTATCAAGGATCCTGTATTATGTTTAGTGGAGATGATCTCACACGCGTGTGGGGTACCTGCATGGCGTAAATTATCGGCTAGGAAAGTGTGGGTCTTGGTTCTTTTAACTGTTATGTCCCGCCCCTGTAAAAGAAGGGTCCAACGGGTTGTACGGATCTGGCTGACTGTGTCATCCTTAAGTCGACCATCTAGTAGTCGCTGAGTTGGCGTCTGTTCAGTGAGAATGGTGATGGGGTTGAGTCCTGTAATGTAGGCGAAGTATTGTACTGCCCACAAATCTGCGAGCAGGTGCCTTTCGCAGGCAGAAAATCCTTGTTTGACAGGATCTAACACGCATGAGGCGTATACCCCTAAGCGATCATGTCGTTCTTGGAGGAGCACGGCCGAAAGGCTTTGGACGGTGCTTGCTACTTCGAATGCGTACGGGGAAGTGGATATGGGACCTGTAATGCGGAGGCTGTGCTGAGGGCTCTTTTTAAAGCATCCACGGCATCCGTGTTCTGTGGAAGCCATTCCCAAGTCGCTTGTTTCTTGAGAAGTTCGGATAGGGGCGCTGCTTTTATGGCAAAACCGTGAATGTGGTTTCGGCAGTAGCCAACCAGTCCTAGAAATGACCGGAGAGCTGTTATGTTATGGGGAAGCGGCAATTTGATGATCGAGTCAATCATCTTTTGCTCGATCACGCGTTTACCATATGTGAGTACTGTACCCAAGTAAATCACTTTTTCATGCAAAATCTGGGCCTTCTTGGGGTTCACTTGACATCCATTCTGTTGTAGGAGTCCGAAAAGTTCGGCGAGAAGCGAAACGTGCTCTCCCTTTGTGTTCGCCTGTAGAAGCAGATCATCTACATATTGGACCAGACAATCGGTTCGGGGACATTTTGCTGATCCATTTGCCAGCTATCGGTGGAAAATGGAGGGGGAGATGTGGAAGCCTTGTGAAAGGCATGTCGACGTGTATTGCCTGGAATATAAAGGCGAATATATATTGGCACGCTTTATCATATGGAATGGACCAAAAGCCTTTGCTAAGTTCAAAATCGAAAACAATTTTGACTGTAGTCCCTTTTTTAGCATGGTCTCGGGACTCGTGGCTACGGTGCGGGCTGCTACTGGGGTTACTTTGTTCAGTTCCCGGTAATCAATGATCAGTCGCCATGATCCATCGGGTTTCCTGACGGGCTAAATTGGTGCGTTATTCTTGGAGGCTATTGATATGAGTACGCCTTGATCAACCAGACTGCATTACCTTTGACATTTCTCCCTCTGCTTCTTGGGGAAAACCGTACTGCTTTTGGGGTCTGGGGTCGGGACCTGTAATATTCACTAAGCTATCTTGCCACAGTCGTGCTTGTGCTGTGCAAATGCTGCTTTGTGTTGCTGCAGGACTTCCCTAACCTGTTTGTCCTGACTAATGGCTCGAGGGTCGAACCAGAAGTCTCGTACTGCGCTGATTCTGTTTGCATATTCTCCAACTCTAAGCGTGGCGGTTTTACGTGCTGCCTTTGCCATTCTCCATACACATTTATTTACCGGATCAAATGAGAGGTTGTGGAAGCTCAAAAAGTCAATTCCAGGATGTGTTCAGCTGTCTGGGGTAGATCGACCACAACTACGGGGTGTTTAGTCGTAATGTTCCCTCTTTGTATCGCTGCAGGGGCTGTGAAGTGTCCCTGTTGTAAATGACCTGTAAAAACCCTGAGTGTGATGTTGTCTGTTGTGGGCCACGTGTCCCGTTGAAACATTGTGGAGGAATGGAGTGTGGTGCGGGACCCTCCTGTGTCCCAAAGAAATTCTATGGTGTTTCCCCGGACTTTGCCTGCTTCTACTGGACAACCGAACTTGTTCCAAAGAGTGTCGCAGATCCAAGTTGAGGATCCCGTACACCGTCAGTCGGTGCCGTTCATGTCTGCGTTCTCAGAACGGGCGCTAACGTTATGGATTGGCTTTGCCCCATTCTTATTACGGTGCCTGTCTGTTGGGTTCTCTGGTGCTTCTGGGGCGCATTGCACTCTCGTGCATAGTGTCCTAATTGTCCACAATTGTAACACTCCTGGGATTTGGGTTGCTGTGGGCTGTTCCTGCCCTCATTTACCCATGCGGGGTCCTCGTGCGTCCTAACTGGATGCATGTCTGCCTGCTTTTCATCTGGTTTTAAAAATGCGGTTTTCAGAGATTATCATAGAATTTACAGTGCAGAAGGAGGCCATTCGGCCCATCGAGTCTGCACCGGCTGTTGGAAGGAGCACCTTACCCAAGGCCAACACCTCCACTCAACCCCCATAACCCAGTAACCCCACCCAACACTAAGAGCAATTTTGGACACTAAGGGCAATTTATCCTGCCCAATCCACCTAACCTGCACATCTTTGGACTGTGGGATGAAACCGGAGCAACCGGAGGAAAGCCACGCACACAAGGGGAGGATGTGCAGACTCCGCAGAGATAGTGACCCAAGCCGGAATCGAACCTGGGACCCTGGAGCTGTGAAACAATTGTGCTATCCACAATGCTACCGTGCTGCCCACGATTTCGCCTTGGATGGACTGTTCCTAAGCACGGGACAATCTTTTCAAAACCCATTTCTCGTTGTGCGGCTCGTCTGAGGGGGTCGTAATTTGTGCAAGCTCTCTGCCCTGCCTCTGTCGCATGAGAGAATTGGATTCGAGTCCACTTGGCCATATTATCCATGGTCAAATGGGCGCGGGCTACCTCTCCGAATACTGCTGTGAAATCTATCCACATGCGTTCAGCATACGCTGTGGGGTGCTCTCTCTTCTTTTGCCTCCACTTGTTTAGGCCTTCTACGTGGTCTCCTTTGTTATAGCCGATCGCATCTAGGATCGCTGTGTGCATTTCTTGTAGGGTGCCTCCTCCTACATTCTGTGGGTCGGGAAGGGATGCCACGACTGAAGGGTCGAGGCTTAAAACTGTAAGCTTCACTTGCTCCTTTTCATCCAGGCCGTACCATGATCGCCTGCTCTTGCAAAGAACTGGTGGGGGTCCGATGTGGGTAGGAACGGTGTTATTTTATCAGACGTGTCTCTTAATTGAGTGACGGTTAATGGGTTAGTGTGGAAGAAATCTGTGTTCCCTTCTGCTGTGGCCCTGCGCTGTGTGGTGACAGGGTTCATCGGGGTGTGTTCTGCCTGTTCAGTTGGGCATTGGGGTACTTTTCGTTTCTGGGGTTTTTCCTATGTACATGTCCCATGTACATATCTATGGGGAGTCTCATTTAACTCCTGCCAATCGGGGCCATTTTCTTGCTCTAGCTGGGGTCCGAACGTGCTCTGCAACCCATTCTGAACAGAAACCAGAGACTGCAATTTGCTTCCGGCACCTTGCGTGGTCTAACAGCTCTGCCTTTGTTCCGTTGTGAAAGTGTGGAGCGCTCGTAGGGCTGCTTTTAAGTTGTTGCACTGTTTCTGCAACTGCTCGACCTGTTGTTCGTTTTCCTGTCTTACCGACACCGCGCGTTGCGTGTCCTGGTAGGCTTTGTCATATTTGGACTGAAAGCTGCTCAAATAGGCGAGACAAAACTGGTGTGCCCGCTTGGCATCAGCCACCTCCTTGTCCCTCGCCGCTAACTGCTCTCACAGTTCCTTGTTCTCTCTCTCATATCCACTCACATCTCCTTTACTATTCTTGTCTCTCTCCTCAATCACTCAATGGAGCATCCTCACGACATCCACTTGTACCTCTCAATTGTGCCAAGCAGGACACGATTGCCATCGGCTTGCGAGCTTTCCTTAAGCTCTTCTTATGGATCTCTGTCAGGTTCTCCCACCAAGTATGCCCTATACTTCCGGGACCTGTTTCATCATTGGCGCAGAATTCACTCCAAAGGGCCCAAGCTTTTCCTTTGAGATATTTTCTGATCTCTTCTTCCCATACGGGACACTGTCCTACTCTACTAGTCGTGGCAACGTCGAATTCCTGGGAGTTAATAAGGCGTTCCATTGTCTTCATTGCCATTTTTCTCTATCCCTGTGGTGTCTACCGAATTTGGAACAGAGGTTGATAAAGTGGTGATGTAAACACGGGTACGGCTTATGCTAATATCCGGCCTACCAAACTCCCAATAGTTTTACGCAACAAAATCTCTCAGGTTTACCTTATATCCCTGTTAGTACTCATGCATTAACAGACTTTCGAATCTTGGAGGTTTGATCAGTATTGTTCTTACACTTGTGGTTTTTCTGTTTCCAATTGGATTCCAATTCAAATTTGGGGTCTCTCGGAGTGACTAGGCCGCTTCCAGGTCGAGTCCCGTCAGAGGTCGCCAGTAAATGTTGCTCTCTTTGGTTGTTTCTGAATATGGCGGTCAATATGGTCGCCTTCCTTATTTCTAATTTCGTTTGCTTCAGAGTCGCCAGGTATCTTTCATTACCGCCACAAGGTTCAAACCCGAATACTGATCGAAGAGCCAGTACACCAGTTAGTTAGTTCAACGTCAATACTATTTATTTACACACACAGCAAGTTCTACTCATGCACTAAATACTACAGACTAAACTATCACTACTGCTAAATCCTTTACTTAGCTTCGGGCGCCCACTCAGTCAGAAGAACAATGGCTGTTGTTCGGATCTGTGGCTGCTGGGGAGGGAGTGGTAGAGGGGAACAGCTAAGGTCGTCCGTCTGGTTTCGTGCGTTGATATTGGCCTTACTTGCTTCTGGTGTAGCTGGTGGAAGGGTCTCTCCGCTTTGAGAGCCGATTCCAAGAGAGCGATTCTCTCTTGGGGCCTACTTCTTATATCTGAAGGGGGCTTCGCGCGCTTTTGGCGGGCCTGGAACTTGGCCCCAAGCAATTAGGCCGTTTCTTGATCATTCGCATCGATCCTAACCAAAGAATGGGTGGGTGCCCTCATGGCTGGGCGTGTACTAGGTGGCCATTGGCCTGGCTTTGCTTGCGCTTTCGGTTTGGGGTACTGGCGCCGTGAGGTCTGGGGCCAGATCGGTGACTTAATTATCTTCCTTTGTTCACGGAGATGGGCCATCCATACGCTAATGGGCCGACAGTTTTAGTCTCGTCTTGTAGTTATTTCTCCAATATGAAGGCAGATTCTGTGCCTGCCTGCTTTATTAGCATTGTCCATATTTCCCTGCAATCTTTGCAATTGTCCATTTTGTATTCTGGAAGTGACCACCCCAGATGGCTGCACGTCCACTCCCGTGTTTATGCCATGCAAGATACCGTTCCCGTCCATTCCAGCATGGTTCCTAGTATCCCCAATATCACTCCCTCCACAGGTTCAGATGTATACCGTGTCTCCCGGTTGAACACCTCTGTCCTGAATCTGCCTGCTTCAATACTGCCTCTGAAGATCTGAATTCCGTTGCACTACAACGCCAATGTCGGGTAACGCCATATGGTAGCTGAAGAAAAAAACATACCAACCTCGTATCTACAGCATGGACTGTTTCTGCATGTCCCTCATGAAAGTCTGCACTGCTCGTTCAGTCACACTGTTTGAGGAAGTTCAGTCTGCGGCGGTGTGGATGTGATTCCTTCCGTTTGTCTCGCTAGTAAATCTTTATCCATTAACTCCAGGGTGTCAAGACTACTAAATGTGAGGCCTACCTTCTTGGTGGCAGCCGTCGAAGTGGTGAATGGTATACTTTGGATGTCTAACGTTTTGGAATGGACATCCACTATCAATACGAACATTGAGCCCTGAAAATACCGGGCAAAATCCGCATGCAGGTGTACCCAAGGTCTGCCGGGTGATTGCCATAGATGAAGGGGTGTGACTGATTGCAACTTCTGGTCTGTTACATTGATGGCCCAGCCGCACGATGCCAGGCTCCAGGTCTGACCACCGTATGTAGCTCCTGGTTGTCATTTGCATTTGCTGCTGCCTCACGCCGCTGAGTTCTTAGTTTCAATTCCGGCTCTGGGTCACTGTCCGTGTGGAGTTTCCACCTTTCTCCCCGTTTTTGCGTGGGTTTCTCCCCCACTACCAAAGATGTGCAGGGTAGGTGGATTGGCCACACGAAATTGCCCCTTAATTGGAAAAAAGGAATTGGGTACTGTATATTTATTTTTGAAGGTTGGAGACCAGTTCATACAGGCCCCAGAAATTCAAAGCACTAATGCATAAAAATATCACTTTTACTGGATGTGAGAGTTGCTGGTTGGGACAGAATTTATTGTCCATCCCTAGTTGCCCTTCAGAAGGTGGTGGTGAGCTGCAATCTAGAATCGTTGCAGGCCGTGAGTTTGGGGTACACCCAAGTGCTTTTAGGGAGGAAGCTAAATGATTTTTCCTCGTTATCGAGAAGGAACGTTTTTATGGTTCCAAGTGGGAGTGTTGAGTGATTTGGAGGGGGAATTGCAGTTGGTGATTTTCCCAAGTAGGGGCTTGTTTAGTTCTTCAAAATGACAGTGGTCGTAGGTCTGGAAGGTGCTGCCGAAGGAACAATTGCCTGAGGAACTTTGTTGAGTTATTGCGGTGCATTTTGGGATGTCTGTGGCGGAGGGATTGCATGCCTGTGGCAGGAGGAGCAATCAAGCGCACTGCTTGGTCCTGGATGTTTTCGAACACATTGAGTGTTCTTGGAGATCTGGGGAACAGCGCTTCACGGGAAAAAAATGGATTAATCAATTTGCCTGCGTAAAGAATCTTGTTCCGAAATTTCAAAAAATGTATAGTAGATAATCATTAATGCTCTTTTCCTCCATTTAGGTTGTGAGTAATTGGCAAAGTGTAACAGGTCACTTATAGTACAGAGCTGGAATCGAACTCTGGTTTCCGCAGCGCGAGCCCAGAAAGCAAACACGTGGCAGAAGCTGCTTTTTAAAACAGATCAATGCAGCCTGTCGCAAAATACACCGACTCCTAATTATAAATGAGCTGCTGCTTTTATTTATGAACCGCACATGTTTTGGAAATTTAATAAACGCCAGGCAGCACCCACGGTGAGACAGGCTCGAAGTTACTCGAAAGTTGATGCTGTGAAGTAACCAGTGAGCTACAGCTGACATCAAGCACGGGCACATTGTATATAAAGGATTACCGTGATCAAACTCGCCGTGGTGGGTAACATTGACGGGAAACTCCAGGTGTCGCTGCACATCACCTCATAGCCAGACTTGACCAAAAATGTAAAAGTGCGTGAAGTAACAACGGAGGACATTCATTCCACTTAACCTCAGCGGCTCTTTAGATTAGCAGTTCATTCAATCGCACTCGACCGAACTTTCCCCAGAGGCATGCATTTCATTGCTGTTGTTTCTCGCATTGAAATTCGAAATCATTGTTGTATCTGCCTCCACCTATCTCACAGGCAGAGCAGACCAGATAATTGAACTGTGTCGCAGAACATTGTAATAATTGTTCGAAAGATGTAATTTAAAAATCTTACCTCGCAGTTATATTGACCTGCGAGCTGCGAGTGCTGTGGCAACTGGAACTGATAGAAAATTACAATACGGCCACTCACTCCTGCACCAACATTCAGTTTGATCACAGCTGAGCTTCTGCCTCAATGTCAATTCCTGCCTGTTCCTCAGATACTTTCATTCCCTCAAAGTTCACTGTCGTTAAGATAAATCGAGGCAGACACCCACAGCAAAGTTTCAAACCGATTTGGACTTTAGGTGGTGTGCTCGAATCTTCAGCGACACAGATCTGGAAGGTGGGACAGGTCATAGAGTAATCGAAGTTTACAGCATGGAAATAGGCCCTTCGGCCTAACTTGTCCATGCCGCCCAGTTTATACTACACAACCCCGGTCCAGTTGTCCACATTTGGTCATATTCCTCTATACCCATCTTCTCCACATAACTATCTAGATGCTTTTTAAAGGCAGAATTGTATACGCCTCTACTACTGGCTCTGCCAGCTCGTTCCAGACACTCACCACCCTTTGTGTGAAACAATTGTTCTTCTGGACCCTTTTCTATCTCTCCCCTCTCACCATAAAACTATTCCCTCTAGTTTTGGATTCCACTACCTTTGGGAAAATCTACTTCATCAATGCCCCTCATTATTTTATAGCCGACGTCAGGATCATCCCTCGCCTCCAAGAAAAATGTTCCAGTCTATCCGGCCGCTCCGTTTAACTCAAACTATCAAGTCCGTTAGGTGCCTCGCAAATCTTTTCTGCCTCTTTCTAGGTTAATAATATCCTTTCTATATTAAGGTGACCAGAACTGTACACAGTATTCCAACAGTGTCCTTCCCAATTTCTTGTACAACTTCAGCAAGACGTCCCAACTCCTGTATTCAATTATCTGGCCATGTATCTGTATAATAGTAATAACGGCCACAGACACAGTAATTGTGGAACAAAGAGCCTCCTTGAGTGCTATGAATTTCCAATTATTCATCATGTTTGCTGTGGTTGCAAAGAGCAACAAAGTCGCAGAATGTGTCTGACTGGAAAAAGATGAACAAGAATATCTTGCTCAAGAGACCCACAGCAAATCATAACTTCACCCGATACCAATAGAAACAAAACAGAAACAGAATAAAGGAGTGGTAAAGAGAGAAAGGAGGAGAGAGCGTTTAATGCTGGAGTACATTGCATACCACTCCCTTCCAACTTACTGCAGCAAGCACATTATTTCTGTCTTCCAGGATTCATGCTGTTAGAAATACCTTAGATCCAGTTTCCTCTGAAGCACATTGAACATAGAACATTACAGCACAGTACAGGCCCTTCAGACCTCGATGTTGCGCCGACCTGTGAAACCACTCTAAAGCCCATTTACACTATTCCCTTATTGTCCATATGTCTATCCCATGACCATTTGAATACCCTTAGTGTTGGCGAGTCCACTACTGTTGCAGGCAGGGCATTCCACACCCTTACTACTCTCTGAGTAAAGAACCTACCTCTGACGTCTGTCTTATATCTATCTCCCCTAAATTTAAAGCTATGTCCCCTCGTGCTAGACATCACTATCCGAGGAAAAAGGCACTCACTGTCCGATCCAATCCACTGATCATCTTGTATGCCTCAATTAAGTCACCCCATAACCTTCTTCTCTTTAACGAAAACAGCCTCAAATCCCTCAGCCTTTCCTCATAAGATCTTCCCTCCATACCAGACAACATTCTGGTAAATCTCCTCTGCACCCTTTCCAATGCTTCCACATCCTTCCTATAATGCGGTGACTAGAATTGCACGCAATACTCTAAATGCGGCCGCACCAGAGGTTTGTACAGCTGCAACATGACCTCATTGCTCCGAAACTGAATCTCTCTACCAATAAAAGCTAACACACCAAAAGCCTTCTTAACAACCCTTTCAACCTGAGTGGCAACTTTCAGGTATCTATGTACATGGACACCGAGATCTTACTGCTCATCCACACTGCTAAGAATCTTACCATTAGCCCAGTACTCTGTCTTCCTGTTATTTCTTCCAAAATGAATCACCTCACACTTCTCTGCATTAAACTCCATTTGCCACCTCTCAGCCCAGCGCTGCAGCTTATCTATGTCCCTCTGTAACTTGTAACATCCTTCCGCACTGTCCACAACTCCACCGACTTTAGTGTCATCTGCACATTTACTCACCCATCCTTCTACGCCCCCCTCCAGGTCATTTATAAACATGACAAACAGCAGTGGCCCCAAAACAGATCCTTGTGGTACACCACTAGTAACTGGACTCCAGTCTGAACACTTCCCATCAACCACCACCCTTTGTCTTCTTCCAGCTAGCCAATTTCTGATCCAAACTGCTAAATCGCCCTGAATCCCATGCTTCCGTATTTTCTGCAGGAGTCTACCGTGGGGAACCTTATCAAACGCTTTACTGAAATTCATATGCACCACATCAACTGCTTTACCCTCATCCACCTGTTTGGTCACCTTCTCAAAGAACTCAATAAGCTTTGTGAGGCATGACCTACCCTTCACGAAACCGTGTTGACTATGTCTAATCAAATTATTCCTTTCCAGATGATTATACACCCTATCTCTTATAAACCTTTCCAAGATTTTGCCCACAACAGAATAAGGCTCACTGGTCTATAGTTACCGGGGTTGTCTCTACTCCCCTTCTTGAACAAGGGGACATCATTTGCTATCCTCCAGTCTTCTGGCACTATTCCTGTTGACAAAGATGACTTAAAGATCAAAGCCAAAGGCTCAGCAATCTCCTCTCGAGCTTTCCAAAGAATTCTAGGATAAATCCCATCCGGCCCAGGGGACTTATTAATTTTCACCCTTTCCAGAATTGTTAACACCTCCTCCTGATGAACCTCAAGCCCTTCTAGCCTAGTAGCCTGAATTTCAGTATTCCCCTCGACAACATTGTCTTTTTCCTGTGTGAATACTGACGAAAAATATTCATTTAGCACCTCGCCTATCTCCTCGGACAACAAGCACAACTTCCCACTACTGTCCTTGACTGGCCCTACTCTTACCCTAGTCATTCTTTTATTCCTGACATATCTATAGAAAGCTTTAGGGTTAGTTATCCTTGATCCTACCTGCCAAAGACTTCTCATGTCCCCTCCTGGCTCTTCTTAGCTCTCTCTTTAGGTCCTTCCTAGCTAACTTGTAACTTTCGAGCGCCCTTACTGAACCTTCATGTCTCATCTTTACATCAGCCTCTTTCTTCCTCTTGACAAGTGTTTTGACTGCCTTAGTAAACCACGGTTCCCTTGCTCGACCACTTCCTCCCTGCCTGACAGGCGCATACTTATCAAGGACACGCAGTAGCTGTTCCTTGAACAAGCTCCACATTTCCATTGTGCCAATCCCCTGCAGTATTCCTCTCCATCCGATGCATCCTAAGTCTTGCCTTATCGCATCGAAATTGCCTTTCCCCCAGATATAACTCTTGCCCTGCGGCATATACCTATCCCTTTCCATCACTAAAGTAAACGTAATCGAATTGTGGTCACTATCACCAAAGTGCTCACCTACCTCCTAATCTAACACCTGTCCTGGTTCATTACCCAGTACCATATCCAATACGGCCTCGCCTCTCGTTGGCCTATCTACATACTGTGTCAGGAAGCAGAAGTTACATGATTCATTCCACCGTTAGAATGAAAAAGTAGGGTCAGCACGGTGGCACATTGGTTAGCACTGCTGACTCAGGGCGCCCAATTTTCAGGTTCGATCCCGTCTCTGCGTTACTCTCCGTGTGGAGCTTGCACTTTCTCCCCGTTTTTGCGTGGGTTTCTTCCCCACAACCCAAAGATGTGCAGGGTAGATGAATTGGCCACGCTAAATTGCTCCGTAATTGGAAATCATGAATTGGGTACTCGATGTTTTTTTTTAATGAATGGAGAACTGTTCATCCCAGGCCCCAGAAATTCAAAGAACCAATGTATTAAAAAGATCACATTTACTGGATGTGAGAGTTGCTGGTTGGGACAGAATGTATTGCCAATCCCTAGTTGCCCTTCAGAAGCTGGTGGTCAGCTGCTTTCTTGAATCGTTGCTGGCCCTGACGTTTGGGTAAACCCAAAGTGATTTTTGGGAGAAAGCCAAATGATTTTTCCCCGTTAACCTGCAGGAACGTTTATGTGGTTCCAAGAGGGACTGGTCAGTGATTTGGAGTGGAAATTCCAGTTGGTCATTGGCCCAAGTAGGGGCTTGTCTAGTTCTTCAAAATGATAGTGGTCGGAGGTGTGGAGGTGCTGCCTGAGGAACAATTGCCCGAGGAACTTTGTGGAGTTATTGCGGTTATTTCGGGATGGTTGTGGCGGAGGGATTGAATGCTTGTGGCAGGAGGAGCAATCAAGCACACTGCTTGGTCCTGGACGCTTTCGAACTACCTGAGTGTTCTTGGAGATCTGGGGAACAGCGCTTCACGTCGAAGAAAATGGATTAATCAATTTGCCTCCGTAACCAATCTTGTTCCGAAATTTCAAGGAACCTATCATAGATAATCGTTCATGCTCTTTTCCTCCATTTAGGTAGTGAGTAATTGACAAAGGTTGATAGGTCAGTTATTGTACAGAGCTGGAATCGAACTCGGGTTTCCGCAGTGTGAGATCAGAAAGTGAACCGGTGGCACAAGGCTCTTTTTAAAACAGAATAATGCAATCTCTGGGAAAAAAACACCTTCTTCTCATTATAAATGTGCTGCTGTTTTTGGTTGTGCAACACACATGTTTTCGAAATGTGAAAAACGCCACCAGCGACCACGGTGAGACACGTCCGAAAGTGCAACCAAGTTGAATCTGTGACGTAACCAGTGAGCTAAAGCTGACATTTTATATAAATGATTACCGTGATCATACTCGCCGTGGTGGGTAACATTGACGGGAAACTCTAGGTGTTAGTGCACATCACCTCACAGCCAGACGTGACCAAAACATAAAAGTGCGTGAATTACCGACGGGGGACATTCATTCCGTTTAACATCAGCGGCTCTTTAAATTAGCGGTTCATTCAATCCCACTCGATCGACCTTTCCCCAGAGGCATGCATTTCATTGCTGTCGTTTATCGTATTGAAATTTGAAAGCCTCTGCTGTGCCTGCGATCACCAAACTCACAGGCAGTGCAGACCAGATAATTGAAATGTATCCCAGAACATTGAAATAATTATTCGAAAGATGCAACTTAAATATCTTATCTCGCAGTTATATTCATCTGCGAGCTGCGAGTGCTGTGCCAACTGGAACTGATAGGAAATTACAACATAAGGAAACTACAAGGCCGGTCACTCCTGGCCCAACATTCAGTTTGATCACAGCTGAGCTTCTGCCTCAATGTCAATTCCTGCCTTTTTCAGATACTTTCATTCCCTCAAAGTTCACTGTCGGAAAGATAAATCGAGGCAGACACCCAGAGCTAAATTTCAAACCGATTTGGACATTAGGTGGTGTGCTCGAATCTGCAGCGACACAGATGTGGAGGGTGGGACAGGTCAGAGAGTCATCGAAGTTTACAGCATGGACATTGGCCCTTTGGCCTAACTTGTCCATGCAGCCCAGTTTTTACTACCCAAAGCCTGCCGATTGCCCACATTTGGTCATATTCCTCTATACCCATCTTCTCCTTATATCTATGTAAATACTTTTTAAAGGCAGAATTGTAGACGCCTCCATTACTGCCTCTGCCAGCTCGTTCCAGACACTCAACGTCCTCTGTGTGAAACAATGGTTCCTCTGGACCCTTTTGAGTCTCTCCCCTCTCACGTTAAACCTATGTCCTCTAGTTTCAGATTCCACTACCTTTGGGAAAATCTACTTAATCTATGCCCCTCATTATTTTATAGCCGATGTCAAGATCATCCCTAGCCTCCAAGAAAAATATTCCAGTCTATCCGGCCGATCCTTATAACTCAAATCATGAAGTCCGGTAGCAGTCTCGCAAATCTTTTCTGCCCTCATTCTAGGTTAATAATATCCTTTCTATCTTAGGGTGACCAGAACTGTACACAGTATTCGAAGTGTGTTCTTCCCAAAGTCCTGCAGAACTTCAGCAAGACGTCCCGACTCCTGTATTCAATAATCTGACCATGTATCTGTAGAATAGTAATAACGGCCACAGGCACAGTAATTGTGGAACAAGGAGCCTCCTTCAGTGCTGTGAACTTTCAGTTATTCATCATGTTTGCTGTGGTTGCAAAAAGCAACAAAGTCGCAGAATGTGTCTGACTGGAAAAAACGTAGAAGAATATCTTGCTCACGAGACCCACAGCTAATCCAATCTTAACCGGACACCAATAGAAACAGAACAGAAAGAGAATAAAGGAGAATGGTAAAGAGAGAAAGGGGGAGAGAGCGTTTAATCCTGGAATATATTGCACTCCACTCCCTTCCACCTGACTGCAGCAAGCACATTGTTTCTATCTTCAAAGATTCATGCTGTTAGAAATACATTAGATTCACTTTCCTCTGAAGCAGAAATTACATGATTCATTCCACCGTTAGAATGACAAATAGGGACAGCAGGATGGCCCAGTGGTTAGCATTAAATGCCTCACGCTGAAGAGTTCTTAGGTTCGATTCCGGTTCTGGGTCACTGTCTGTGTGGAGTTTGCGCATTCTCCTCAATTTTGCGTGGGTTTCTCCACCACAACCAACCACGTAGTGGATTGGCCACACGAAATTGCGCCTTAATTGGAAAAAAGGAATTGGGCACTGTATATTTATTTTTGAAGATTGGAGAACAGGCACCAGAAATTCAAAGCATCAACGCATTAAAAAGATCACTTTTACTGGTTGGGAGGGGTGCTGGTTGGGACAGAATTTATTGCCCATCCCTGGTTAGCATTCAGAAGGTGGTGGTTGCTTTCTTCAATCGTTGTGGGCCCTGAGGTTTGGGTACACCCACGTGCTTTAAGAGAGGAAGCTAAATGATTTGTTTCCCTTTACCGTGAAGGAACTTTTATATGATTCCAAGTGGGAGTGGTGAGTGATTTGGAGGGGGAATTGCAGTTGGTGATTTTCCCAAGTAGGGGGTTGTCTAGTTCTTCAAAATGACAGTGGTCGTAGGTCTGGAAGATGCTGCCGAAGGAACAATTACCTGAGGAACTTTGTTGAGTTATTGCGGTGCATTTTGGGAAGTCTGTGGCGGAGGGATTGAATGCTTGTGGCAGGAGGAGCAATCAAGCGCACTGCTTGGTCCTGGATGCTTTCGATCTACCTGAATGTTCTTGGAGATCTGGGGAACAGCGCATCACGTGAAGAAAATGGATTAATCAATTTGCCTGAGTAAACAATCTTGTTCCAAAATTTCAAAAAATGTGTAATAGATAATCGTTAATGCTCTTTTCCTCCATTTAGGTAGTGAGTAATTGACAAAGTGTGACAGGTCAGTTATTGTACAGAGCTGGAATCGAACTCGGGTTTCTGCAGCGCGAGCCCAGAAAGTAAACACGTGGCAAAAGCTGCTTTTTAAAACAGATCAATGCAGCCTCTAACAAAATACACCGACTTCTAATTATAAATGTGCTGCTGCTTTTATTTATGCAGCACACATGTTTTGAAAATATAAAAACCGCTAGGCAGCGCCCACGGTGAGACAGGCTCGAACTTACTCAAAAGTTGATGCTGTGAAGTAACCAGTGAGCTAAAGCTGACGCTGACGTCCAAGACGGACACATTGTATATAAAGGATTACTGTGATCAAACTCGCCGTGGTGGGTCGCATTGAGGGGAAACTCCAGGTGTTGCTGCACATCACCTCACAGCCAGACGTGACCAAAAATGTAAAGGTGCTTGAAGTAACAACGGAGGACATTCATTCCGTTTAACCTCAGTGGCTCTTTAGATTAGCAAATCATTCAATCCCACTCTACCGAACTTTCCCCAGAGGCATGCATTTGATTGCTGTTGTTTCTCGCATTGAAATTTGAAAGTCACTGTTGTATCTGCCTCCACCAATCTCACAGGCAGTGCAGACCAGATAATTGAAATCTATCCCAGAACATTGTAATAATTGTTCGAAAGATGTAACTTAAAAATCTTACCTCGCAGTTATATTGACCTGCGAGCTGCGAGCGCTGTGGCAACTGGAACATATAGAAAATTACAGCAGGGCCACTCACTCCTGCCCCAACATTCAGATTGATCACAGCTGAGCTTCTGCCTCAATGTCACTTCCTGCCTGTTCCTCAGATACTTTCATTCCCTCAAAGTTCACTGACGGTAAGATAAATCGAGGCAGACACCCACAGCAAAATTTCAAACCGATTTGGACATTAGATGGTGTGCCCGAATCTGCAGGGACACGGTTCTGGAAGGTGGGACACGTCATAAAGTCATCGATGTTTACAGCATGGAAATAGGCCCTTCGGCCTAACTTGTCCGTTCCGCCCAGTTTTTGATACACAAAGCCTGTCCAGTTGTCCACATTTGGTCATATTCCTCTATTCCCATCTTCTCCATATAAATATCTAAACGCTTGTTAAATGCAGAATTGTACACGCCTCTACTGCTGCCTCTGCCAGATCGTTCCTGACACTCACCACCCTCTGTTGGGACAATTGTTCATCTGGACCCTTTTCTATCTCTCTCCTCTCACCTTAAACCTATGCCCTCTAGTTTTGGATTCCACTACCGTTGGGAAAATCTACTTCATCAATGCCCCTCAAATGTTCCAGTCTATCCAGCCGCTGCGTTTAACTCAAACTATCAAGTGCGGGAGGAGTCTAGCAAATCGTTCCTGCCTTCTTTCCAGCTTAATAGTATCCTTTCTATATTAGGGTGGCCAGAACTGTACACAGTATTCCAACTGTGTCCTTCCCAGTTTCTTGTACAACTTCTGCATGACGTCCCAACTCCTGTCTTCAATAATCTGACCATGTATCTGTAGAATAGTAATAATGGGCAGGCACAGTAATTGTGGAACAAAGAACCTCCTTCAGTGTTGTGAATTTCAAATTATTCATCAAGTTTGCTGTAGTTGCAAAAAGCAACAACGTCGCAGATTGTGTCTGACTGGAAAAATATCGAAGAATATCTTGCTTCAGAGACCCACAGCTAATCAAATCTTCACCCGATACCAATAGAAACAAAGTAGAAAGAGAATAAAGAAGAATGGTAAAGAGAGAAAGGGGGAGAGAGCGTTTAATGCAAGAGTATGTTGCACACCACTCCCTTCCACCTTACTGCAGCAAGCATATTGTTTCTGTCTTCAAGGATTCATGCTGTTAGAAATACGTTAGATTCACTTTCCTCTGAAGCAGAAGTTACATGATTCATTCCACCGTTAGAATGACAAATAGGGACAGCAGGATGGCCCAGTGGTTAGCACTGCTGCCTCACTTCGCTGAGTTCTCAGGTTCGATTCCATCTCTGGGTCACTGTCCGTGTGGAATTTGCACATTCTCCCCGGGTTTACGTGGGTTCCCCCCACAACCAAAGATGTGCAGGGTCGGTGGATTGGCCACACGAAATTGCCCCTTAATTGGAAAAAAGGAATTGGGTGCTCTATATTTATTTTTACAGAATGGAGAACAGTTCATTCCCAGGTCCCAGAAATTCAAAGCACCAATGCTTAAAAAAGATCACTTTTACTGGATGGGAGAGTTGCTGGTTGGGACAGAATATATTGCCCATCCCTGATTGCCCTTCAGCAGGTGGTGGTGAGCTGCTTTCTTGAATCGTTGTGGGCCCTGAGGTTTGGGAACACCCACGTGCTTTAAGAGAGGAAGCTAAAAAAAAATTCCCGTTCCCGTGAAGGAAAGTAAATATGGTTCCTAGTGGGAGTGGTGAGTGATTTGGAGGGCGAATTGCAGTTGGTGATTTTCTCAAGTAGCGGATTGACGAGTTCTTCAAAATGACAGTGGTCGTAGGTCTGGAAGGTGCTGTCGAAGGAACAATTGACTGAGGAAATTTGTTGAGTTATTCCGGTGCATTTTGGGATGTCTGTGGCGGAGGGATTGAATGCATTTGGCAGGAGGAGCAATCAAGCGCACTGCTTGGTCCTGGGTGCTTTCTAACTACCTGAATGTTCTTGGAGATCTGGGGAACAGCGTTTCACGTGGTAAAAAAATGGATTAATCAATTTGCCTGCGTAAACAATCTTGTTCCGAAATTTCAAAAAATGTACAATAGATAATCGTTAATGCTCTTTTCCTCCATTTAGGTAGTGAGTAATTGACAAAGTGTGACAGGTCAGTTATTGTACAGAGCTGGAATCGAACTCGGGTTTCCGCAGCGCGAGCCCAGAAAGCAAACACGTGGCAAAAGCTGCTTTTTTAAAACAGATCAACGCAGCCTGTAACAAAATACACCGACTCCTAATTATAAATGTGCTGCTGCTTTTATTTATGCACCACACATGTTTTGGAAATATAAAAACGCCAGGCAGCGCCCACGGTGAGACAGGCTCGAACTTACAACTAAGTTGAAGCTGTGAAGTAACCAGTGAGCTAAAGCTCAGGCTGAAGTCAACCGCGGACACATTGTATATAAAGGATTACCGTGATCAAACTCGCAGTGGTGGGTAATATTGACGGGAAGCTCCAGGTGTCGCTGCACATCACCTCACAGCCAGACGTGACCAAAAACTTAAAAATGCATGAGTTACCATCGGAGGACATTCATTCAGTTTAAGCTCAGCGGCTCTTTAGATCAGCGATTCATTCAATCCCACTCGGTCGACCTTTCCACAGAGGCATGCATTTGATTCCTCTCATTTGTGGCATTGACATTTGCAAGCCACTGTTGTATCTGCCTCCACAAATCTCACAGGCAGTGCCGCCCAGATAATTGAAATGTATCCCAGAACATTGAAATAATTATTCGAAAGATGTAACTTATCAATCTTATCTCGCAGTTATATACAACTGCGAGCTGAGAGTGCTGTGCCAACTGGAACAAATAGCAAATTTTAACATTGAGAGACGACACGACCACTCACTCCTGCCACAACATTCAGTTTGATCACAGCTGAGCTTCTGCCTCAATGTCAGTTGCTGCCTGATCCTCAGACACTTTCATTCCCTCAGAGTTCACTGTCGATAAGAAAAATCGAGGCAGACACCCACAACAAAATTTCAAACCGACTTGGATATTAGATGATGTGCTCGAATCTGCTGCGACACAGATCTGGAAAGTGGGACAGGTCAGAGGGTTATCAAAGTTTACAGCATGGAAATAGGCCCTTCGGCCTAACGTGGCCATGCCGCCCAGTTTTTACTACACAAAGCCTGTCCAATTGCCCACATTTGGTCATATTCCTCTATACCCATCTTCTCCATATGATGATGTAAATGCTTTTAAAAGGCAGAATTGTAGACGCCTCCATTACTGCCTCTGCCAGCTCGTTCCATACACTCAACACCATCTGTGTGAAACAATTGTTCACCTGGACCCTTTTGAACCTCTCCTCTCTCACTTTAAACCTATGCCGTCTAGTTTAGGATTCCACTAACCTTGGGAAAATCTACTTCATCTATGCCCCTCATTATTTTATAGCCGACGTCAAGATCAACCCTCGTCTCCAAGAAACATGTTCCAGTCTATCCAATCGCTCCGTATAATTCAAAACATCAATTCCGGTAGCAGCCCAGGAAATCCTTTCTGATCTCTTTCTAGGTTAATGATTTCCTTTCTATATTGGGGGTGACCAGAACTGTACATAGTATTCCAAGTGTATCCTTCATAATGTCCTGTGGAACTTCATCAAGACGTCCCCACTCCTGTCTTCAATAATCTGACCATGTCATAGAATAGTAATAATGGGCACAGACACAGTAATTGTGGAACAAAGAGCCTCCTTCAGTGTTGTGAATTTCCAATTATTCATCAAGTTTGCTGTGGTTGCAAAAAGCAACAAAGTCGCAGATTGTGTCTGACTGGAAAAAATATCGAAGAATATCTTCTTAAGAGAACCACAGCTAATCAAATCTTCACCCGATACCAATAGAAAGAAAACAGAACCAGAATAAAGAAGAATGTGAAAGTGAGAAAGGGGGAGAAGCCTTTAATGCTGGAGTATGTTGCACACCAGTCCCTTCCACCTTACTGCAGCAAGCACATTGTTTCTGTCTTCAAGGATCCATGCTGTTAGAAATACATTAGATTCACTTTCCTCTGAAGCAGAAGTTACATGATTCATTCCACCGTTAGAATGACAAATAGGGGCAGCAGGATGGCCCAGTGGTTAGTACTGCTGCCTCACGCCGCTGAGTTTTCAGGTTCGATTCCATCTCTGGGTCACTGTCCGTGTGCAGTTTGCACATTCTCCACGGTTTTGCGTGGGTTTCTCCCGCACAACCAAAGATGTGCAGGGTAGGTGGATTGACCACACGAAATTGCCTTTTAATTGGAAAAAGGGAATTGGGTACTGTATATTTCTTTTTACAGATTGGAGAACAGTTCATTCCCAGGCCCCAGAAATTCAAAGCACCAATGCTTTAAAAATACCACTTTTACTGGATGGGAGTGTTGCTGGTTGGGACAGAATTTATTGCCCATCCCTGGTTGCCCTTCAGAAGGTGGTGGTGAGCTGCTTTCTTGAATCGTTGTGGGCCCTGAGGTTTGGGTACACCCAAGTGCTTTAAGGGAGGAAGCAAAAAAAAAAAATCTCCGTTCCCGTGAAGGAACGTAAATATGGTTCCTAGTGGGAGTGGTGAGTGATTTGGAGGGCGAATTGCAGTTGGTGATTTTCCCTAGTAGGGGCTTGACTAATTCTTCAAAATGACAGTGGTCGTAGGTCTGGAAGGTGCTGTCATAGGAACAATTACCTGAGGAACTTTGTTGAGTTATTGCAGTGCATTTTGGGATGTCAGTGGCGGAGGGATTGAATGCTTGTGGCAGGAGGAGCAATCAAGCCGACTGCTTGGTCCTGGATGCTTTCGAACTACCTGAATGTTCTTCGAGATCTGGGGAAGAGCGTTTCACGTGGAAAAAAAATGGATGAATCAATTTGCCTGCGTAAACAGTCTTGTTCCGAAATTTCAAAAAATGTATCATAGATCATCGTTCATGCTCTTTTCCTCCATTTAGGTGGTGAGTAATTGACAAAGTTTGACAGGTTAGTTATTGTACAGAGCTGGAATAGAACTGGGTTTTCCGCAGCGAGAGGCCAGAAAGCAAACACGTGGCAAAAGCTGCTTTTTAAAACAGATCAATGCAGCCTGTAGCAAAACACACCGACTCCTAATTATAAATGTGCTGCTGCTTTTATTTATGCACCACACATGTTACGGAAATATAAAAACGCCAGGCAGCGCCCACGGTGAGACAGGCTGGAACTTATAATTAAGTTGATGCTGTGAAGTAACCAGTGAGCTAAAGCTGACGCTGCCGTCAAGCACGGACACATTGTGTATAAAGGATTACCGCGATCAAACTCGCCGTGGTGGGTAACATCGACGGGAAACTCCAGGTGTCGCTGCACATCACCTCACAGCCAGACGTGACCAAAAACTTAAAAATGCATGAGTTACCATCGGAGGACATTCATTCAGTTTAAGCTCAGCGGTTCTTTAGATCAGCGATTCATTCAATCCCACTCGGTCGACCTTTCCACAGAGGCATGCATTTGATTACTCTCGTTTGTGGCATTGACATTTGAAAGCCACTGTTGTATCTGCCTCCACCAATCTCACAGGCAGTGCCGCCCAGATAATTGAAATGTATCCCAGAACATTGAAATCATTATTCGATTATACAGCTATATACAACTGCGAGCTGCGAGTGCTGTGCCAACTGGAACTAATAGCAAATTATAACATTGAGAGACTACACGACCACTCACTCCTGCCCCAACATTCAGTTTGATCACAGCTGAACTTCTGCCTCAATGTCAGTTGCTGTCTGATCCTCAGACACTTCCATTCCCTCAGAGTTCACTGTCGATAAGGAAAATCGAGGCAGATACCCACAGCAAAATTTCAAACCGATTTGGATATTAGATGATGTGCTCGAATCTGCAACGACACAGGTCTGGAAGTTGGGACAGGTCATAGGGTCATCAAAGTTTACAGCATGGAAAAAGTCCCTTCGGCCTAACGTGGCCATGCCGCCCAGTTTTGACTACACAAAGCCTGTCCAATTGCCCACATTTGGTCATATTCCTCTGTACCCATCTTCTCCATATGATTATGAAAATGCTTTTAAAAGGCAGAATTGTAGACGCCTCCATTACTGCCTCTGCCAGCTCGTTCCAGACACTCAACACCCTCTGTGTGAAACAATTGTTCACCTGGATCCTTTTGAATTTCTCCTATCTCACCTTAAACCTATGCACTCTAGTTTTGGATTCCACTAACCTTGGGAAAATCTACTTTATCTATGCCCCTCATTATTTTATAGCCGACGTCAAGATCACCCCTAGTCTCCAAGAAAAATGTTCCTGTCTAACCAATCGCTCCGTTTAATTGAAAACATCAAGTCCAGTAGCAGCACAGCAAATATTTTCTGATCTATTTCTAGGTTAATTATTTCCTTTCTATATTGGGGATGACCAGAACTGTACACAGTGTTCCAAGTGTGTCCTTCCCAATGTCCTGTCGAACTTCAGCAAGATGTCCTGTCTTCAATTATCTGACCATGTATCTGTAGAATAGTAATAATGGGCAGGCACAGTAATTGTGGAACAAAGAGCCTCCTTCAGTGTTGTGAATTTCCAATTATTCATCAAGTTTGCTGTGGTTGCAAAAAGCAACAATGTCGCAGATTGTGTCTGACTGGAAAAATATCGAAGAATATCTTGCTTAAGAGACCCACAGCTAATCAAATCTTCACACGATACCAATAGAAACAAATTAGAAACAGAATAAAGGTGAATGGTAAAGAGAGAAAGGGGGAGGGAGCGTTTAATGCTGGAGTATATTGCACACCACTCCCTTCCACCTTACTGCAGCAAGCACATTGTTTCTGTCTTCAAGGATTCATGCTGTTAGAAATACATTAGATTCACTTTCCTCTGAAGCAGAAGTTACATGATTCATTCCACCGTTAGAATGACAAATAGGGACAGCAGGATGGCCCAGTGGTTAGTACTGCTGCTTCACGCCGCTGAGTTCTCAGGTTCGATTCCATCTCTGGGTCACTGTCCGCGTGGGGTTTGCACATTCTCCCCGGTTTTGCGTCCCGTCCCCCCCCAGCAACCAATGATGTGCAGAGTAGGTGGACTGCTCACACGAAATTGCCCCTTAATTGGAAAAAAGGAATTGGGTGCTGTATATTCATTTTTACAGAATGGAGAACAGTTCATTCCCAGGCCCCAGAAATTCAAAGCACCAATGCTTTAAAAAGACCACTTTTACTGGATGGGAGACTTGCTGGTTGGGACAGAATCTGTTGCCCATCCCTGGTTGCCCTTCAGAAGGTGGTGGTGAGCTGCTTTCTTGAATCGTTGTGGGCCCTGAGGTTTGGGTACACCCACGTGCTTTAAGGGAGGAAGCAAAAAAAAAAAATCTCCGTTCCCGTGAAGGAACGTAAATATGGTTCCTAGTGGGAGTGGTGAGTGATTTGGAGGGGGAATTGCAGTAGGTGATTTTCCCAAGTAGCGGTTTGTCTAGTTCTTCAAAATGACAGTGGTCGTAGGTCTGGACGGTGCTGCCGAAGGAACAATTACCTGAGGAAATTTGTTGAGTTATTGCGTTGCATTTTGGGATGTCTGTGGCGGAGGGATTGAATGCATGTGGCAGGAGGAACAATCAATCGCACTGCTTGGTCCTGGATGTTTTCGAACTACCCGAGTGTTCTTGGAGATCTGGGGAACAGCGCTTCACGTGAAAAAAATGGATTAATCAATTTGCCTACGTAAACAATCTTGTTCCGAAATTTCAACAAATGTATCATAGATAATCGTTAATGCTCTTTTCCTCCATTTAGGTTGTGAGTAATTGACAAAGTGTGACAGGTCAGTTATTGTACAGAGCTGGAATCGAACTCGGGTTTCCGCAGCGCGAGGCCAGAAAGCAAACACGTGGCATAAGCTGCTTTTTAAACAGATCAATGCAGCCAGTAACAAAATACACCGACTTCTAATTATAAATGTGCTGCTGCTTTTATTTATGCACCGCACATGTTTTGGAAATATAAAAAACGCCAGACAGCGCCCACGGTGAGACAGGCTCGAAGTTACTCGAAAGTTGATGCTGTGAAGTAACCAGTGAGCTAAAGCTGACGCTAACGTCAAATACGGACACATTGTATATACAGGATTACCGTGATCAAACTCGCCGTGGTGGGGAACATTGAGGGGAAACTCCAGGTGTCGCTGCACATCACCTCACAGCCAGACGTGACCAAAAATGTAAACGTGCATGAAGTAATGATGGAGGACATTCATTCCGTTTAACCTCAGTGGCTCTTTAGATTAGCAGCTCATTCAATCCCACTCGACCGAACTTTCCCCACAGGCATGCATTTGATTGCTGTTGTTTCTCGCATTGAAATTCGAAAGTCACTGTTGTATCTGCCTCCGCCAATCTCACAGACAGTGCAGACCAGATAATTGAACTGTATCCCAGAACATTGTAATAATTGTTCGAAAGATGTAAGTTAAAAATCTTACCTCGCAGTTATATTGACCTGTGATCTGCGAGTGCTGTGGCAACTGGAACTGCTAGAAAATTATAACAGGGCCACTCACTCCTGCCCCAACATTCAGTTTGATCACAGCTGAGCTTCTGCCTCAATGTCAATTCCTGCCTGTTCCTCAGATACTTTCATTCCCTCAAAGTTCACTGTCGTTAAGATAAATCGAGGCAGACCCCCACAGCAAAATTTCAAATCGATTTGGACATTAGATGGTGTGCCCGAATCTGCAGCGACACAGATCTGAAAGGTGGGACAGGTCAGAGAGTCATCGAAGTTTACAGCATGAAATAGGCTCTTCGGCCTAACTTGTCCATGCCTCCCAGTTTTAACTGCACAAACCCTGTCCAGTTGTCCACATTTGGTCATATTCCTCTATACCCATCTTCTCCGATCCTTTTTAAAGGCAGAATTGTATACGCCTCGACTACTCTCTCTGCCAGCTCTTTCGAGACACTCACCACCCTCTGTGTGAAACAATTTTTCCTCTGGACACTTTTATATCTCTCCCCTCTCACCTTCAACCTATCCCCTCTAGTTTTGGATTCCACTGCCTTTGGGAAAATCTACTTCATCAATGCCCCTCATTATTTTATAGCCGACGTCAAGATCACCCCTACCCTCCAAGAAAAATGTTCCAGTCTATCCAGCCACTCCGTTTAACTCAAACTATCACGTCCAGTAGGAGCCTAGCAAATCTTTTCTGCCCTCTTTCTAGGTTAATAATTTCCTTTCTATATTAGGGTGACCAGAACTGTACACAGTATTTCAACTGTGTCCTTCCCAATTTCATAGTTTTCATAGAATTTACAGTGCAGAAGGAGGCCATTCGGCCCATCGAGTCTGCACCGGCTCTTGGAAACAGCATCCCACCCACGGTCGACACCTCCACCCTATCCCCATAACCCAGCAACCCCACCCAACACTAAGGGCAATTTTGGACACTAAGGGCAATTTCTCATGCCCAATCCACCTAACCTGCACATCTTTGGACTATGGGAGGAAACCGGAGCACCCGGAGGAAACCCGCGCACACACGGGGAGGATATGCAGACTCCGCACAGACAGTAACCCAAGCCGGAATAGAACCTGGGACCCTGGAGCTGTGAAGCAATTGTGCTATCCACAATGCTACCGTGCTGCCCAAGTTCATTGTACAACTTCAGCAAGACGTCCCAACTCCTGTATTCAATTATCTGACCATGTATCTGTAGAATCGTAATAATGCCACAGGCACAGTAATTGTGGAACAAAGAGCCTCCTTCAGTGTTGTGAATTTCCAATTATTCATCATGTTTGCTGTGGTTACAAAAAGCAACAAAGTCGCAGAATGTTTATGACTGGAAAAAGATGAACAAGAATATCTTGCTCAATAGACCCACAGCAAATCAAAACTTCACCCGATACCAATAGAAACAAAACATAAACAGAATAAAGGAGAGTGGTAAAGAGAAAAAGGAGGAGAGAGCGTTTAATGCTGGAGTACATTGCACACCAGTCCCTTCCACCTTACTGCAGTAAGGACATTGTTTCTGTCTTCCAGGATTCCTGCTCTTAGAAATACCTTAGATCCAGGTTCCTCTGAAGCAGAAGTTACATGATTCATTCCACGGTTAGAATAAAAATATAGGGGCAACACGGTGGCGCAGTGGTTAGCACTGCTGTCTCACGGCGCCGAAATTTCAGGTCCAATCCCGTCTCTGGGTCACTCTCCGTGTGGAGCTTGCACTTTCTCCCCGTTTTTGCGTGGGTTTGCTCCCCACAACCCAAAGATGTGCAGGGTAGATGGATTGGCCGCGCTAAATTGCCCCGTAATTGGAAAACATGAATTGGATACCCGATGTTTTTTTTTAAAGAATGGAGAACAGTTCATCCCAGGCCCCAGAAATTCAAAGCACCAATGTATTAAAAAGATCACTTTTACTGAATAGGAGGGTTGCTGGTTGGGACAGAATTTATTGCCCATCCCTAGTTGCCCTTCAGAAGGTGGTGGTGAGCTGCTTTCTTGAATCGTTGCTGGCCCTGAGGTTTGGGTAAACCCTAAGCGCTTTTAGGGAGGAAGCCAAATGTTATTTTCCCGTTAACCTGCAGGAACGTTTATGCGGTTCCAAGAGGGCGTGGTCAGTGATTTGCAGGGGTAATTCCAGTTGGTGATTGGCCCAAGTAGGGGCTTGTCTAGTTCTTCAAAATGACAGTAGTCGTAGGTATGGGAGTCGCTGTCTAAGGAAAAATTGCGTGAGGAACTTGGTTGCGTTATTGCGGTGAATTTTGGGATGTCTGTGGCTGAGGGATTGAATGCGTGTGGCAGGAGGAGCAATCAAGCGACCAGCTTGGTGCTGGAAGCTTTCGAACTCACTGAGTGTTCTTGGAGATCTGGGGAACAGCGTTTCACGTGGAAAAAATGGATTAATCAATTCGCCTGCGTAAACTATCTTGTTCATAAATTTCAAAAAATGTATAATAGATAAACGTTAATGCTCCTTTCCTCCATTTAGGTTCTGTGTAATTGACAAACTGTGATAGGTCAGTTATTGTACAGAACCGGAATCGAACTTGGCTTTCCACAGTGTGAGATCAGAGAGCAAACACGTGGCACAAGCCGCATTTTAAAACAATTAATGCAACCTCTAAACAAAATACACGCACTTCCAATTATAAATGTGCTGCTGTTTTTATACATGCAACGCACTAGTTTTGGAAATATTAAAAACGCCACGCAGCGCCCACGGTGGAACAGGTTCGAACTTACAATTAAGTTGATGCTGTGAAGTAACCAGTGAGCTAAAGTTTAAGTTGGTTGCCAGCGTGGACACATTGTATATGAAGGATTACCGTGCTCATACTCGCCGTGGTGGGTAGCATTGAGGGAAACTCCAGGTGCTGGTGCACATCACCTCACAGCAGGAGGTGACCAAAAACTTAAAAGTGCGCGAAGTACCGACAGAGGACGTTCGTTCCGTTTAATCTTAGCGGCTCTTTAGATTAGCAGATCATTCAATCCCACTCGACCGATCTTTCCCCACAGGCATGCATTTGATTGCTGTTGTTTCTCGCATTGAAATTTGAGAACCACTGTAGTATCTGCCTCCGCCAACCTCACAGGCAGTGCAGACCAGATAACTGAACTGTATCCCAGAACAGTGAAATAATTGTTGGAAAGATGTAACTTAAAAATCTCATTTCGCAGTTATATTCGTCTGCGAGTACTGTGGCAACTGGAATTGATATCAAATGACAACATAGTGAGACTACACGGCCACTCACTCCTGCCCCAACATTCAGTTTGATCACAGCTGAGCTTCTGCCTGAATGTAATTTCCTGCCTGTTCCTCAGATCCTTTCTTTCCCTCAGGGACCAATGTCCATGAGAGTGATAGAGGCAGACACCCATAGCAAAATTTCAAAATAACTTGGACATAGAGAGGGAGAGCTCGAATCTGCAGCGTTGCAGAGCTGGAAGGTGTGATAGTGTCACAGAGTCACAGAGATTTACTGCATGGAAACAGGCCCTTCAGCCCAAATTATTCATGCCGCCGTGTTTACCAGGAGGCTTGTCTCAATTGCCAACATTTGGCCAACATCCCTCCATACCAATTTTTCGGATGTAACTCTCGAAATGCTTTTTTAAAGACCATAACACCATAACACCATAAGACTAGGCGCAGAATTAGGCCACTCGGCCCATCGAGTCAGCTCCGCCATTAAATAATGCTGATATTTTCTCATTCCCATTCTTCTGCATTCTCCCCATAAGCCCTGATCCCCTTAATAAGACAAAATTTTACCCGCTTCTATTCCTTCCTCTGACAACTCGGTCCAGACACTCAGCACACTATTTGTGAAGAAATTACTCTCTGGACACTTTAACTTTAAACCTATATCCTCTTGTTTTCCACTCCCCTATATTTGGGAAAATATGTTGACGATGTACATTACCTCTGCCCTATTAACTTTATAGACCTCTAGAATTTCACCCCTGTGCCTCCTACACTCCAAGGGAAAATGTCCCAGCCTACCAAACGCACCTTATAACTCAAACTATCAATTTCCGGTAGCATCCTTGTAAAACGTTTCTGCACTATTTCTAGTTTAATAATATCATCTCTATAATAGTGAGACCAGAACTGTACACAGTGTTCCAAGTGTAGACTTACTTATGTCTTGTACAAATTCAACAAGGCGTCCAAACTCGTATATTCAATGTTCTGACCATGTGTCTGTATAACAGTAATGATGGGCACAGACACAGTAATGATGGAGCAAATACCCTGCTTTCGTGTTATGTAGTGCCAATTATTCTTCATGTTTGCAATGGTTCCACAAAGTAACAAAGTCACAAAATATGTCTTACTGAACAGAAAATATGGAGCAATATTCTGCTCAACTTAAATCTTCACCCTAAACCAAGAGATACAAAAGAGAAACAGAACAAAGGAGACTGTTAAAGAGAGAAAGGGGAGAGAGTATTTAAATCCATGATGGATTGCACGCCACTCCGTTCCACCTTACTGCCGCAACCACATTGTTTCTGTTTTCCTGGATTCATGCTGTTAGAAATACCTTAGATCCAGGTTCCTCTGAAGCAGAAGTTATATGATGGACTCTACCGTAAGAATGGAAATCAGTTCACCCCATGTCCCAGAAATTCAAAGCAGCAATGCTATAAAAAGTTGACTTTTACGGGATTTGCGAGTTTCTGTTTCGGGCAGCATTGAATTCCCACCCCGAATTGCTCTTCAGTAGGTGACGGTGAGCTTCCTTGTTGATCCGCTGCTGTCCGTGAGGTGTGGGTACATCCAACGTGCTTTTAGGGAGTTCTTGTCCTTCAAGATGATAGTGGTCGTGCGTTTGGAAGTTGTTGTCTAAAGGAACCTTGGTGAGTTACTGCAGTGCATTTTGGGATGGTAAACAGGGCTGCCACAGTGCGTTTGTGATGCAGGGATTGAATGTTTTTGAAGGGGGAGCAATCAAGGGCGATACTTGGTCCAGGATGGTGTCGAACTACTTGAGTGCTTTTCGTGATATGTGGAACACTGTATCATGTACAAAACGCAAAATGGATTATTACATTTGCCTGAGTAAATAATTGTTATAGGCCAGGGTTAATAAACTCCAAACAATGTTATGAAGTCCAACTGACCGAAAATCTTTATGTTGAATTTGGCTAGAATGAACACACCCTTCAGGTGTGATTCAACAGTCTTCCGAAACACTTTAATCAACAGAAGCTTTATTCTAAGACCTTAGTTCGCATGTGTATATAAACAAACACAGAAAGCATTATTATCAATTACAATCATACCGACACCCTATAGCTACAGTAATCTATGTATAATACTTAATGAATTCCCCCTTAACTGCTCCAAATCCAAAGCAAAATCCCATGAACGGAAAACCACATTTCAAGGGCGTGGCCCAGCACTCAGCTTTCTCTCTTGAATAAGACTGACTTTTCCTGAGAATGTAATTTCGTCTCACCAGCTGGTTTAAAACTATTCCGGAGAGAAAACTATACATTTTTAATTTACCAAAGCAGATAACTATAATCAATGTTTTGTTTTTTTACTGAGTCAGATATTAACAGTGAAAATAGATAAACAGGCAAAAACACTTCTTTTCTCTGTCTGAGTCCACAATAATCAAAATTGAAAGCGAAAGTAAAAAGATCACACAAGCACAGCTCAGCTTCACCCACAGAATTACATCACTGAAGCAATGTGATGGGACAAAAACCTTTCTTAAAGGCACACTCCCACGACATAATCTCGTTTCTAAATTATAGAATCAGATAATCAATAAAGTAAATAGCCTTAATGCACGTTTCCTCCATTTAAGGTGTGAATAATTGACAAAGTGTGATAGAGAATATGGTGAACTGGTGCTACGAAAATAATCTTTCCCTCAATGTCAACAAAACGAAGGAGATTGTCATCGACTTCAGGAAGCGTAGTTGAGAACATGCCCCGGTCTACATCAATGGGAATTAAGTACAAAGGCTTCAATCTATTAAGTGTCCAGATCACCAACAACCTGTCCTGGTCCCCACATGCCGATACTATAGTTAAGAAAGCTCACCAACAACTCTACTTTCTCAGAAGACTAAGGAAATTTGGCATGTCTGCTACGACTCTCACCAACTTTTACAGATGCACTATATAATGCATTCTTCCTGGTTGTATCACAGCTTGGTATGGATTCAGTTCTTCCCCAAGACTGCAGGAAACTACAAAATGTCGTGAATGTAGTCCAATCCATCACGCAAACCAGCCTCCCATCCATTGACTGTATCTATAATTCGTGCTGCCTTGGAAAGGCAGCCAGCACAATTAAGGCCCCCACGCAACGTGGACATGCTCTCTCCCACCTTCTTCCGTCAGAAAAAATATACAAAAGTTTGAGGTCACGTACCAACCGACTCAAGAACAGCTTCTTCCCTGCTGCCATCAGACTTTTAAATGTACCAACCTTGTATTAAGTTGATCTTTTCTCTACACCCGAGCTATAACTGTAACATTACATTCTGCAGTCGCTCCTTCCTTCCCTACGTACAGTATGCGTTCTCTGTATAGCATGCAAGAAACAATCATTTTTACTGTAGACTAATGAAGTGAGAATAATAACTCAAATCAAATCAAATAGGTCAGTAATTGTGCATAGCTGGAATCGAACTTGGTTTCCGCAGTGAGAACCAGAAAGTAAACACAAGCCTCATTAAAAAATAATTGTAGTGCAACCTCTAAAAAATTTTGAATTCTGGGTCTGCTTTTAATCGGTGCAAACACATGTTTTGGAAACATTAAAAACGTCAGACAGCGCCCACGGTGAGACAGGTTTGAACTTACAATTAAGTTGATGCTGTGAAGTAGCCAGTGAGCTAAAGCTGACGCTGGCCTAAGGCACGGATACAATTTATATAAAGCAGGCATTTTCAAAGTGGAGGTGGCGACACGCAGGTGGGTCGCGGGCAGATGTCGGGAGGATCACGGGGCCAGCCGTTGCGGCGTTCATCAGCGCTCATGCGGCCCGGAGTGCTGGGACCTGAACTCGGGGTCAAAGTGCCATCGCGGATGGTGGCGGCTTTCGGCGCGGTGAGCACTGATGATGAACAAGGCTATTATCTCGATCTTTGTTGCACCAATAAACATTCTCAAGTGATCTGGAGAGAGTCTATATCCCTCATGGTCTCACCATGCACTGAACTGAACGGTTGGCAAGGGATATAATGAGAGCCATGGGAATGCATCACATCGTCGCGATCGAAGGATGGCTGAAAGTGTTTTGCTGACCATTGAGGCTACATTAAAGCATTGAATCGATACAGCGATCAGTCAATCCCAATGATCAATTTAATGATCAGGGGATTGGATAGGGTGGACAGTGAGAGCCTTCTCCCGCGGATGGATATGGCTGGCACGAGGGGACATAACTTTAAACTGAGGGGTAATAGATATAGGACAGAGGTCAGAGGTAGGTTCTTTACGCAAAGAGTAGTGAGGCCGTGGAATGCCCTACCTGCTACAGTAGTGAACTCGCCAACATTGAGGGCATTTAAAAGTTTATTGGATAAACATATGGATGATAATGGCATAGTGTAGGTTAGATGGCTTTTGTTTCGGTGCAACATCGTGGGCCGAAGGGCCTGTACTGCGCTGTATTGTTCTATGTTCTATGTTCTATGACGGTTGACATCAGCCGCTTGAAGAGTTACTGTAATGATCACTGACCAGGGGAGATATTCAGAGTTTACGAACTGAGGTACGAATTCCACACTTTCCTCCTCCAGAAATTGTCCTCTCTGGCTGATTCGATTGCTGATGAAATTTGGATGCTGACTATCATCTTTTCAATTCTAAATGAACTGAACCTCAAATAGCAAGAGAAGGATGGTGATTGCTTTCGGCTCTGTGAAGAACTCGCAGCGTTCCAAAATTCATTGACAGTTTGGCAATTGCGATGCAAAGTCAAAATCACTGCATGCTCCCCACACTGCGACGGGACATCAAAGAAAACAGCATTAGTAAGGAAAGTGTAGATGGACTGGATAGACTGATTCCAAATGAAGCTGACTGAACTTCTGCGCCTCAGTATTGACAGCGCATTAAAAACACGGCACGAGTCAATCAAACTGTCAGCATTTTGGACTAGCGTCTCCGAGGAGTATCCGGACCTGAGCAAAACAAGCATTTTGTTGCTTTTGACCTTCACAATGACCTCCGTGTACGAGGTTGGATTTTCCGTCCTCACTAAGACGAAGACGGCACAAAGGACCCGGCTGAATCCTGCACCCGAAATGTGCATAGCCCTCTCCCCCTCTGAACCTGCTTGGAGTGAGATTGTGAGGACCAAGCAGGCTCAGCTCTCGCATTAAAGGTAAGCAAAAATGGTGGGTCACGAATGACTGCCTTCCTGGGTCACGATGGACGGCCAGCGTGGGTCCCGAAGGTTGGTCGTTTGCTAAACATGGGCCCCTGGAAAAAAAGTTTGAAAAACTGTTCAGAAGGCAAATGCAATTAGCTTTCATGTCAAGAGGGCTCGAATAAGACCAGTGATGTACTTCTGAGGATGTATAAGGCCCCATTTGGAGTACTGTGAGCAGATTTGGGCAGATCTCTAAGGAAGGATGTGCTGGCCTTGGAAAGGGTCCAGAGGAGGTTCACAAGAATGATCCCTGGAATGAAGAACTTGTCGTATGAGGAACGTTTGAGGGCTCTGGGTCTGTACTCGTTGGAGTTTTGAAGGATGAACGGGGATCTCATTGAAACGTACAAGATACTGCAAGGCCTGGACAGAGTGGACGTGGAGAGGATGTTTCCACTTGTCGGAAAAACTAGAATCAGAGGACACCATCTCAGATTGAAGGGACAATCCTTCAAAACAGAGACGAGGAGGATTTTTTTCAGCCAGAGGGTGGTGAATCTGTGGGACTCTTTGCCGCAGAAGGCTGTGGAGGCCAATTCACCGATTGACTTTAAGGCATAGGTAAATAGATTCTTGTTTAATAAGGGGATCAGGGGTTATGGGGAAAAGGCAGGAGAATAGGGATGAGAAAAATATCAACCATGATTGAATGGCGGAGCAGACTCGATGGGCCAAGTGGCCTAATTTTGCTCCTATGTCTTATGGTCTTATGGTCTCATTACCGTGATCATACTCCCGTGGTGGGTAACATTAAGGGGAAACTCCAGATGTTGGTCCATACCATCTCACAGCCAGGTGACACCAAACAACTTAAAAGTGCGAGACGTATCGACGGAGGACATTCAATCCGATTGACCTCAGCGGCAATATGGATTAAAAGATCATTCAATCTCATTCGAACGCCTTTCCCCAGAGGGATGCATTTGATTCTTGTCACTCCCATTCCCTTACGAAACCACTGTTGTATCTGCCTCCACCGAAATCCCAGGCCGTGCAGACCAGAACCACTCGCTGTGGGAATCGGTTAGTAGTTTACCGTTCGGAATGCTGGGATACGCTGGGGCTGAGTTATTGGATATAAAAGATGAAGATGTGAGATCCGTTCGACACATCTAAAATTACGTTAGGTCCGGATAATGTGGCTCTAAATGAACTGTATCCATGAATATAGAAATAACTCTTGGATGTAACTTAGAAATCTTACCTTGCAGCCATATCCATCAGCAAGTAATGTGACAACTGGAACTGATAACCAGTGACAACATGGGGAGACTACACGGCCACTGACTCCTCTTCCATCATTCAATATGATCATAGCTGAGCTTCTGCCTGAATGTCATTTCCTGCCTGTTCCTCAGATCCTTTCATTCCCTTAAATATCATTGTCCATAAAAATAATGGATGGAACCACCCACAGCAACATTTCAAACGGATTTGGACAGGGTGTGCTCCAATCTGTTGCATTCCAGAGATGGAAGGTGGGATAGAGTCATACAGGTTTGCAGCATGGAAACAGGCCTGTAGGTTCAACTTGCAAATGTCGCTCAGTTTTTACCACTTAGCCTGTCCCAATTGCCCTCATTTCGCCCATATCCCGCTGTACTCATCTTACCCATTTAACTATCAAAACGTTTCTAAAAAGCAAAATTGTAACCGCCTCGATTACTGCAATTACAGATCGTTCCAGACACTCAACGCCTTCAGTGTGAAAAACTGCCCTTTTTCTGGTTTAATAATGTCGTTTCTATAACAGAAATATACACCGTATTTCAAGTGTGACATTACTAATGTCGTTTGAAACTTCAACAAGACGTCCCAACTCCTGTATTCAATGTCCTAACCATGTGTCTGTATCACAGTAATGATGGGCACAGACACAGTAATGATGGAGCAAATATCCTCCTTCAGTGTTGTGAAATTGCAAGTACACTTCATGTTTGCAGTGGTTCTAAAAAGCAACAAAGTCACAAAAAGATGTTGAAGATTATTCTGCTCAGGAGAACTGCAGGAAATAAAGCCTTCACCCGATACCAAGAGAAAGAAAACAGAAACAGAAACAGAACAAAGGGGAGTGTGAAACAGAGAAAGGGCAGAGCGTTTGAAGCCAGGTTAGATTGCACCCCACTCCCTTCCACTTTACTGCATCAAGCACATTGTTTCTGTGTACCAGGAGTCCTGTTGTTAGAAATACTTTAGATCCAGGTTCCTCTGAAGCAAAAGTAACATGATGCCCTCCACCAGAAGAATTGAAAACAGTTCATAATAATAATAGCAATCGTTTATTGTCACAAGTAGGCTTCAATGAAGTTACTGTGAAAAATGCCTAGTTGTCACATTCCGCCGCCTTTTCGAGGAGGCTGTTTCCGTAATTGAAGCCGCGCTGCTAACATTGTTCTGCATTAGAAGCCAGCTGTTTAGCTCACTGTGCTAAACCAGCTGCCAGAAATTCAAAGCATTAAAGCCATCACTGTTATGGGATTTGCGAGTTGCTGGTTCGGGCAGTATTTAATTCCCATCTCTAGTTCTTCTCAAGAAGGTGGCGGTGAGCTGCCTTCTTGAACCGCTGCAATCCATGAGGTGCAGGTACACCCACCGTGCGTTTAGGAGGGAGTTTCAGGATTTTTTTCCGGGACCGTGAAGGAACGATTATATGAATCCAAGTGGGATTTGTGAGTGACTTGAGGGAAAACCTCCACCTACGGCCTTTTGTTGTCCTTCCAGAGGATAGTGGTTGTGGATTTGGAAGGTGCTGGCTCAGGATCCTTGATGAGTTACCGCAATGCATTATGGGATGGCGTGCAGGGAAGGGGGAGCAATCAAGCGGGATACTTGGTCCTGGATGGTGTAGAACGTCTTGAGTGTTCTTGCAGACATGGGGTACAGTGTGTCACGTGAAAAACACAAAATGGATTCATTAATTTGCTTGAGTAAACATCCGCTTCTTAAATTCAAAAACGAGATAATCCATGAAGAAAATATTCTTAATGCACATTTCCTCCATTTAAGTGGTGAACAATTGACAAAGTGTGATAAGTAACTCATCAGGGAATCTCCTTAATCCAAACAAAATTGCATTCGCCCAAGCTTTTATAGTGCCTAATTGCATCTCTGGTCCTAGAATTTTTGTTGTCCTTCAACCTAAGAGTTTTCTTTAATCATGACTGCAGCAGTCGCGCACATCCTGGAACCCAGGCTTTTGGTTATTGGGCAGAGCTGGAATGGATTGGAATGGCTTATTGTGACGTGTACCGGGGTACAGTGACCCGCATTGTTCTGCGTACAGTTCTGACCGATTATTCTGTAAATGAAAAGAAAATACATAGGGTAAACATAAAATGCACCATGTAAATAGATAGGCACTGGCATCGGGTGAAGCACACAGGTGTAGTATTACTCAGTGGAGAAGCGTGCGAATAGATCAGACCAGTCCGGTTCGTTTAGGAGTCTGGTAACAGCGGGAATGAAGCTGTTTTTGAATCTGTTCGTGCATGTTCTCAGACTTCTGTATCTCCTGCCAGATGGAAGAGGTTGGAAGTGTGAGTAGGCCGGGTGGGAGGGGTCTTTAATTCTGCTGCCCGCTTTCATGGCAGCGGTAGGTGTAGACAGAGTCAATGGATGGGAGGTGGGTTCGTGTGATGGACTGGATATGTTCACGACTGTCTTTAGTTTCTTACGGACTTAGGTCGAGTATTTGCTATACCAGGCTATGCTGCTGCCAGATAGGATGCTTTCTCTGGTGCAGCTACTAAAATCGGTAAGGGTCAGTGTGGACATGCCGATTTTTCTTAGCTTCCTGAGAAAGTATAGGCGCTGTAGTGCTTTCTTGGTCTTAGCGTGGACCAGGACATATGTTCTGTATGTGCACACCTAATAATTTGAAGCTGTCAACCATCTCCACCACGGTTTCGTTGATGCAGAGAGGGGTGTATAAAATACTTCACTTCCTGAAGTCAATGACCAGCTCTTCAGTTTTGCTGACATTCAGGGTGAGATTATTGTCGTTAAACCATACCACTAGATTCTCTCTCCGTCCAGTATTCTGACTCTTCGCTGTTCGTGATCCTACCCAATACAGTTGTATGGTCAGCAATCTTGTATGGCACTGTTTACACAGACTATTTTTATAGTAGGGTGCGGTTCACATAAACACTGTTTACAGTATGCACTCTTTGCATATACTATTCATAGCAGTGTACGGTTTACATAAACACCGTTTACTGTAGGGCACTGTTTACGTCGACTTTACAGCAGTGCACTGTTTACATACACACTGTTTGCTGTAGTGCGCTGTTGACATAGACTATCTTTACAACAATATACAGTTCACATAAACACTGTTTACTGCAGATCCGGTTCAGATAGACTCTGTTTACAGCAATGATGTCCGGTTGAAACATTGTTTACTGTAGGGCACTGTTTAAATTGACTATGTTTACTTTAGGCACTGTTTGCATAGAATGTTTACAACAGTGTACGGTTTACATTAACACTATTTACTGTAAGGCATTGTTTGCAGCATTGTACGGTTTACATTAACACTGTTTAGTGCAGTCCACTGATTACACAGACATTGTTTACAGCAGAGTACGATTTACAGAAACACTGTTTACTGCAGGGCACTGATGACCCAGACTCATTTTACAGCAGTGTACTGTTTACATTAACACTTTTTAGTATAAGGCACAGTTTACAAAGGGTCTGTTTACATTAATGTAAGGACTAATTTCACTCTGTTTACTGTATGGTGCTGTTTAAATACTGTTTACTGGAGGGCACTTTTACATAGACTGTTTCCAGTGGTGTACGGTTTGATTTCTCTGTTTACTGTAAGGCACTGTTTTCACCGACTTTCCTTACAGCAGTGTACATTTTACAGACACACTGTTTACTCTAGGGCACTGTTTACATAATGTGGAGATGCCGGCGTTGGACTGCGGTCAGCATAGTAAGAAGTTCAACAGCTTTGTTTCAAATCACTAGCTTTTGGAGCACTGCTCAGTACAGCAGTGTACTTTTTACATAACAACTGTTTCCAGTAGGTCACTGATTACAAATACTCGGTTTGCAGCAGTGTACGGATAACGTAAACCCTGTTTACCGTAGGGCTCTGTTTACCTTGACGTCGTTTACATCAGCGGACGGTTCACATCAGCACTGTTTATGTTGGCACTGTTTATTTAGACTGTTTACTGTAGGGCATTGCTTAAATACTGGTTACTGTTTGGGACTTTTTATATAGACTCTGCTTACTGTATGGCACTGTTTCAATACTGTTTACTGTAGGGCACTGTTTGCGTAGACCCTGTTTATAACAGTTACGATTTACATAAACACTGTTTACTGTAGTGCACTGTTCACATAAACTCTGTTTATAGGAGCGTGCGATTTACATAAACACTGTTTACTGGAAGGCACTGTTTACTTAGACTCCGTTTACAGCAGCCTACGGTTTACATAAACACGGTTTACTGTAGCGCACTGTTAACATAGACTCTGGTTACAGCAGTGCACGGTGTATCGAAACAATGTTTTCTGGAGTGCATTGTTGACATAGACTCTGTTTACAACAGTATCGGGTTTACATAAACACTGTTTACTGTGTTGCACTGTTTACAGAGACACTTATTACAGCAGGGTACGGTTTGCAAAAACTGTTTACTGTAGGGCACTCTTCACATAGACTCTGACAGCAGTGAACGGTTTACATAGACACTGTTTACTGCAGGACACTGTTTACAGAGACTCTGTTTTCCAGCAGAGTACAGTTTATCTTGGCACTGTTTACTGTAGGGCGTTGTGTACATAGACACTGTTTACAGTTGCGTCCGGTTTACATGAACACTGTTTACTGTCGGGCAGTGTTTACATGGACTTTGTTTACAGCAGTATACGATTTGATAAACACTGTTTAATTTAAGGTACTGTTCACATAGAGTTTTTTTTACAGCGGTGTACGATTCACATAAACATTGTTTATTGTAGGGCACTGTTTACATTCACTCTGTTCACAGCAGTGTACATTTTACATAAACACTGTTTATGGCAGGACTCTGTTTAATAGACGCTGTTTACAGCAGTGTGCGGTTTACATTAAAACAATTTACTGAAGGGGACTGTTACATAGACTCTGTTTACAGCAGGCTACGGATTATATCAATACTTTTTACTGCAGATAACTGGTTTCATGGACTCTGATGACAGCAGCGCCTGGTCAACATTCACAGTAGTGTACGGTGTACTTTAACTCTGTTTACTGAAAGGCACAGTTTACATAGACACTATTTACAGTAGTGCACGGTTTACATAAAAACTATTTACTCTTGGGCACTGTTACAGATACTCTATTTAGAACACGGTACGACTTACATAAACACTGTTGCCTGTAGCGAAAGGTTTACATGGACTCTGTTTACAACAGTGCATGGAAACATTTCTCTCTGTGTATTTGAGGGCACTGTTTCCATAGACCAGGATTACCGTATTGTATGGTTTACGTAACCACTGTTTACTGTAGCGCACTGTATAAATAGACCCTGTTTACAGCAGTATATATTTTGAAAAAACTGTTTACTGTACAGCACCGTTTATATAGAATCTGTTTCCAACACTATACCGTTTACATAAACACTGTTTACTGTAGGGCACCGTTTATATAGAATCTGTTTCCAGCAGTATACTGTATCCATACATGACTGTTTACTGTAGAGCACCGTTTATATAGAATCTGTTTCCAGCAGAATACTGTTTACATAAACACTGTTTACTGTAGAGCACCGATTATATAGAATCTGTTTACAGCAGTATACCGTTGACATAAACACTGTTTACTGCAGAGCACCGTTCACATAGAATCCGTTTCCAGCGGTATACTGTTTAAATAAACACAGTTTACTGTAGGTCACCGTTTATATACAATCTGTTTCCAGCAGAATACTGTTTACATAAACACTGTTTACTGTAGGGCACCGTTTATATTGAATCTGTTTCCAGCAGTATACCGTTTACATAAACACTGTTTACTGTAGGGCACCGTTTATATCGACTCTGTTACCAGCAGTATACCGTTTACATAAACACTGTTTACTGTAGGGCATATTTTATATAGAATCTGTTTCCAGCAGTATATTGTTTACATAAACACTGTTTACTGTAGGGCACCGTTTATATAGAATCTGTTTCCAGCAGTATACTGTTTACATAAACACTGCTTACTGTAGAGCACCGTTTATATAGAATCTGTTACCAGCAGTATACTGTTTACATAAACACTGTTTACTGTAGGGCACCGTTTAAATAGAATCAGTTACGAGCAGTATACCGTTTACATAAACACTGTTTACTGTAGAGCACCGTTTATATAGAATCGGTTTCCAGCAGTATGCCGTTTACATAAACACAGTTTACTGTCGGGCACCGTTTATATATAATCTGTTTCCAGCAGTATACTGTTCATATAAAAACAGTTTACTGTAGAGCACCGTTTATATAGAATCTGTTTCCAGCAGTATACTGTGTACATAAACACTGTTAACTGTAGAGCACCGTTTATATAGAATCTGTTTCCAGCAGTATACTGTTTATATAAACACTGTTTACTGTAGAGCACCGTTTATATAGAATCTGTTGCCAACAATATAGTGTTTACATAAATTATGTTTACTGTACAGCATCGTTTATATAGATTTTGTTTCCAGATGTATACTGTTTACATAAACACTGTTTACTGTAGGGCACCGTTTATATAGAATCTGTTTGCAGCAGTATACTGTTTACATATACACTGTTTACTGTAGATCACCGTTTATATCGAATCTGTTTCCAGCAATATACCGTTTACATAAACACTGTTTACTGTAGGGAACCGTTTATACAGAATTTGTTTCCAACAGTATACTGTTTACATAAACACTGTTTACTGTAGAGCACCGTTTATATAGAATCTGTTTCCAGCAGTATACTGTTTACATAAACACTGTTTACTGTACAGCACCGTTTATATAGAATCTGTTTCCAGCAGTATACTGTTTCCATAAACACTGTTTACTGTAGGCCACCGTTTGTATAGAATCTGTTTCAGCAGTATTCCATTTACATAAACAGTGTTTACTGTAGGGCACCGTTTATATAGAGTCTGTTTCCAGCAGTATACCGTTTATATAAACACTGATTAGTGTATAGCACCGTTTATATAGATTCTGTTTCCAGCTGTATACGGTTTACATAAACACTGTTTACTGTACAGCACCGTTTACATAGAATATGTTTCCAGCAGTATACCGTTTACATAAACACTGTTTACTGTAGGGCACGTTTTCTCTAGAATCTGTTGACAGCAGGATACTGTTTATATAAACACTGATTAGTGTATAGCACCGTTTATATAGAATCTGTTTCCAGCTGTATACGGTTTACATAAACACTGTTTATTGTAGAGCACCGTTTATATCGAATTTGTTTCCAGCAGTAGACTGTTTACATAAACACTGTTTACTGTAGGGCACCGTTTATATATAATCTGTTTCCAACAGTATGCTGTTTACATAAATACTGTTTGCTGTAGGGCACCATTCATATAGAATCTGTTTCCAGCAGTATACTGTTTACATAAACACTGTTTACTGTAGAGCACCGTTTATATAGAATCTGTTTCCAGCAGTATATTGTTTACATAAACACTGTTTACTGTAGGACACCGTTTATATAGAATCTGTTTCCAGAAGTATACTGTTTGCATAAACACTGTTTACTGTAGGGCACCGTTTAAATTGAATCTGTTACGAGCAGTATACCGTTTACATAAACAATGTTTACTGTAGAGCACCGTTTATATAGAATCTGTTTCCAGCAGTATGCCTTTTACATAAACACTGTTTACTGAAGGGCACCGTTTATATATAATCTGTTTCCAGCAGTATACTGTTTATATAAACACAGTTTACTGTAGGGCACCGTTTATATAGAATCTGTTTCGAGCAGTATAGTGTGTACATAAACACAGTTTACTGTAGAGCACCGTTTATTTAGAATCTGTTTCCAGCAGTATACTGTTTACATAAACACTGTTTACTGTAGAGCACCGTTTATATAGAATCTGTTGCCAGCAAGATACTGTTTACATAAATTATGTTTACTGTACAGCACCATTTATATAGAATCTGTTTCCAGATGTATACTGTTTACATAAACACTGTTTACTGTAGGGCACCGTTTATATAGAATCTGTTTGCAGCAGTATACTGTTTACATATACACTGTTTACTGTAGGGCAGCGTTTATTTCGAATCTGTTTCCAGCAGTATACCGTTTACATAAACACTGTTTACTGTAGGGCACCCTTTATGAGGAATCTGTTTCCAGCAGTTTACCGGTTACATAAACATTGTTTACTGTGGTGCTATTAAACATGGCCTCTTTTTGCAGTAGTGCATGATTTAGATTTACACTGTTTACTGGAGAGTACTGTTTACATAGACTCTGTTTACAGCAATGTACGGTTTACATAAACTCTGTTTACTGTAGGGCAAAATGTACATAGACTCTGTTTACAGCAGTGCACCCTTTACATAAACACGGTTTACTGTAGAGCACCGTTTATATAGAATCTGTTTCCAGCATTAGACTGTTTACATAAACACTGTTTACTGTAGGGCACCGTTTATATAGAATCTGTTTCCAGCAGTATACGGTTTACATAAACACTGTTTACTGTATAGCACCGTTTACATAGAATATGTTTCCAGCAGTATACCGTTTACATAAACACTGTTTACTGTAGGGCACGTATTCTCTAGAATCTGTAGACAGCAGTATACTGTTTTTATAAACACTGTTTGCTGTAGAGCACCGTTTACACAGCATCTGTTTCCAGCAGTATACTGTTTACAGAAACACTGTTTACTTTAGGGCACCGTTTATATATAATCTGTTTCCAGCAGTATGCTGTTTACATAAACACTGTTTGCTGTAGAGCACCATTTATATAGAATCTGTTTCCAGCAGTATACTGTTTACATAAACACTGTTTCCTGTAGAGCACCGTTTATATACAATCTGTCTCCAGCAGTATACTGTTTACATAAACACTGTTTACTTTAGGGCACAGTCTATATATAATCTGTTTTCAGCAGTATACCGTTTAAATAAGCACTGTTTGCTGCAGGGCACCGTTTAAATTGAATCTGTTTCCAGCAGTATACCGTTTGCATAAACACTTTTTACTGTAGGGCACAGTTTATATAGAATCTGTTTTCAGCAGTATACCGTTTACATAAGCACTGTTTACTGTATGGCACCCTTTATATAGAATCTCTTTTCAGCAGTATACTTGTTACAAAAACACTGTTTACTGTAGGGTAACGTTTATATTGAATCTATTTCCAGCAGTAGACCGTTTAAATAAGCACTGTTTACTGCAGGGCACCGTTTATATAGAATCTGTTTCCAGCAGTATACCGTTTACATAAACACTGTTTACTGTAGGGCACCATTTATGAAGAATCTGTTTCCAGCAGTATACCGGTTACATAAACATTGTTTACTGTGGTTCTATATAAACATAGCCTCTTTTTACAGTAGTGCATGATTTGGATTAACACTGTTTACTGGAGAGTACTGTTTACATAGACTCTGTTTACAGCAGTGTACGGTTTTCAGAAGCTCTGTTTACTGTAGGGGAAAATGTACATAGACTCTGTTTACAGCAGTGTACCGTTTACATAAACACTGTTTACTGTAGAGCACCGTTTATATAGAATCTGTTTCCAGCAGTAGACTGTTTACATAATCACTGTTCGCTATAGGGCACTGTTTATATAGAATCTGTTTCCAGCAGTATACCGTTCACAGAAACACTGTATACTGTATGGCACCGTTTATATAGAATATGTTTCCAGCAGTATATCGTTTACATAAACACTGTTTGCTGTAGGGCACCGTTTGTATAGAATATGTTTCCAGCAGCATGCTATTTGCATAAACACTGTTTCTTGTAGGGCACCGTTTATATATAATCTGTTTTCAGCAGTATGCTGTTTGCATAAACACTGTTTACTGTAGGGCAACGTTTATATATAATCTCTTTCCAGCAGTATACCGTTTACATAAACACTGTTTACTGTAGAGCACCGTTTATATAGATTCTGATTCCAGCAGTATACTGTTTACATAAACAATGTTTACTGTGCAGCCCGGTTTATTTACAGTCTGTTTCCAGGAGTATACTTTTTACATAAACAAAGTTTACTGGACAGCACCATTTATATAAAATTTGTTTCCAGCAATTTACTGTTTACATAAACACTCTTTACTGTAGAGCACCGTTTATGTATAATCTGTTTCCAGCAGTATACTGGTTACATAAACATTATTTACTGTGGTGCTATATTAACATAGCCCCTGTTTAAAGTAGTGCATGATTTAGATTAACACTGTTTACTGAAGAGTACTAATTTCATAGACTCTGTTTCCGCAGTGTACTATTTACATAAACACTGTTTACTGTAGTGCAAAATGTACATAGACTCTGTTTAAAGCAGTGCACCATTTACATAAACACTGTTTACTGTAGGGCACAGTTTATATAGAATCTGTTTTCAGCAGTATACTGTTTACATAAACACTCTTTACTTTAGGGCACAGTTTATATAGAATCTGTTTCCAGCAGTATACCGTTTAAATACGCACTGTTTACTGTAGGGCACCGTTTATATAGTATCTGATTCCAGCAGAATACTGTGTGCATAAATACTGTTTACTGTAAGACTCCGTTTATATAGAATCTGTTTCCAGCAGTATACTGTTTACATAAACACTGTTTACTGTAGAGCACCGTTTATATAGATCTCTTTCCAGCTGTATAGTGTTTACATAAACACTGTTTACTGTAGAGCACCGTTTATATAGAATCTGTTTCCAGCAGTATACTGTTTACACAAACGCTGTTTGCTGTAGGGCACCGTTTATATAGAATCTGTTTCCAGCAATATACTGTTTACACAAACGCTGTTTGCTGTAGGGCACCGTTTATATAGAATCTGTTTCCAGCAGTATACTGTTTACATAAACGCTGTTTGCTGTAGCGCATCGTTTATATATAATCTGTTTCCTGCAGTGTACTGTTTACATAAACACTGTTTACTGTATAGCACAATTTATATACAATCTGTTTCCAGCAGTATACTGTTTACATAAACACTGTTTACTGTATGGCATCGTTTATATTGAATCTGTTTCCAGCAGTATACGGTTTACATAAACACTGTTTACTGAATAGCTCTGTTTACATAGAATATGTTTCCAGCAGTATACCGTTTACATAAACACTGTTTACTGTAGGGCACGTTTTCTCTAGAATCTGTTGACAGCAGTATACTGTTTATATAAACACTGTTTGCTGTTGAGCATCGTTTACACAGCATCTGTTTCCAGCAGTATACTGTTTACATAAGCACTGTTTACTTTAGGGCACCGTTTATATATAATCTGTTTCCAGCAGTATGCTGTTTACATAAACACTGTTTGCTGTAGAGCACCATTTATATAGAGTCTGTTTCCAGCAGTATACTGTTTATATAAACACTGTTTCCTGTACAGCACCGTTTATATACAATCTGTCTCCAGCAGTATACTGTTTACATAAACACTGTTTACTTTAGGGCACAGTCTATATATAATCTGTTTTCAGCAGTATACCGTTTAAATAAGCACTATTTGCTGCAGGGCACCGTTTAAATTGAATCTGTTTCCAGCAGTATACCGTTTGCATAAACACTTTTTACTGGAGGTCACAGTTTATATAGAATCTGTTTTCAGCAGTAGACCGTTTACATAAACACTGTTTACTGTATGGCACCCTTTATATAGAATCTCTTTTCAGCAGTATACTTGTTACAAAAACACTGTTTACTGTAGGGCAACGTTTATATTGAATCTATTTCCAGCAGTAGACCGTTTAAATAAGCCCTGTTTACTGCAGGGCACCGTTAATATATATAATCTGTTTCCAGCAGTATACCGTTTACATAAACACTGTTTACTGTAGGGCACCCTTTATGAAGAATCTTTTTCCAGCAGTATACCGGTTACATAAACATTGTTTACTGTGGTGCTATATAAACATAGCCTCTTTTTACAGTAGTGCATGATTTAGATTAACACTGTTTACTGGAGAGTACTGTTTACATAGACTCTGTTTACAGCAGTGTACGGTTTACAGAAGCTCTGTTTACTGTAGGGGAAAATGTCCATAGACTCTGTTTACAGCAGTGTACCGTTTACATAAACACTGTTTACTGTAGAGCACCGTTTATATAGAATCTGTTTCCAGCAGTAGACTGTTTACATAATCACTGTTCGCTATAGGGCACCGTTTATATAGAATCTGTTTCCAGCAGTATACCGTTCACATAAACACTGTATACTGTATGGCACCGTTTATATAGAATATGTTTCCAGCAGTATATCGTTTACATAAACACTGTTTGCTGTAGGGCACCGTTTGTATAGAATTTGTTTCCAGCAGCATGCCATTTGCATAAACACTGTTTCTTTTAGGGCACCGTTTATATATAATCTGTTTTCAGCAGTATGCTGTTTGCATAGACACTGTTTACTGTAGGGCAACGTTTATATATAATCTCTTTTCAGCAGTATACCGTTTACATAAACACTGTTTACTGTAGAGCACCGTTTATATAGATTCTGATTCCAGCAGTATACTGTTTACATAAACAATGTTTACAATGCAGCCCCGTTTATTTACAATCTGTTTCCAGCAGTATACTGTTTACATAAACAAAGTTTACTGTACAGCACCATTTATATAGAATTTGTTTCCAGCCTTTTACTGTTTACATAAACACTCTTTACTGTAGAGCACCGTTTATGTAGAATCTGTTTCCAGCAGTATACCGGTTACATAAACATTGTTTACTGTGGTGCTATATTAACATAGCCCCTGTTTAAAGTAGTGCATGATTTAGATTAACACTGTTTACTGGAGAGGACTATTTACATAGACTCTGTTTCCGCAGTGTACTACTTACATAAACACTCTTTACTGTAGTGCAAATTGTACATCGACTCTGTTTAAAGCAGTGTACCGTTTACATAAACACTGTTTAATGTAGGGCACAGTTTATTTAGAATCTGTTTCCAGCAGTATACCGTTTAAATAAACACTGTTTGCTGTAGAGCACCGTTTACATAGAATCTGTTTCCAGCAGTATAGCGTTTGCATAAACACTGTTTACTGTAGGGCATAGTTTATATAGAATCTGTTTTCAGCAGTATACCGTTTACATAAACACTGTTTACTGTATGGCACCGTTTATATGGAATCTGCATCCAGCAGTGTACTGTTTACATGAACACTGTTTACTGTAGAGCACCCTTTATATAGAATCTCTTTTCAGCAGTATACTTGTTACAAAAACACTGTTTACTGTAGGGCAACGTTTATACAGAATCTATTTCCAGCAGTAGACCGTTTAAATAAGCACTGTTCACTGCAGGGCACCGTTCATATAGAATCTGTTTCCAGCAGTATACCGTTTACATAAACACTGTTTACCTTAGGGCACCCTTTATGAAGAATCTGTTTCCAGCAGTATACCGGTTACATAAACATTGTTTACTGTGGTGCTATATAAACATAGCCTCTTTTTACAGTAGTGCATGATTTAGATCAACACTGTTTACTGGAGAGTACTGTTTACATAGACTCTGTTTACAGCCGTGTACGGTTTACAGAAACTCTGTTCACTGTAGGGGAAAATGTACATAGACTCTGTTTACAGCAGTGTACCGTTTACATAAACACTGTTTACTGTAGAGCACCGTTTATATAGAATCTGTTTCCAGCAGTAGACTGTTTACATAATCACTGTTCGCTATAGGGCACCGTTTATATAGAATCTGTTTCCAGCAGTATACCGTTTACAGAAACACTGTATACTGTATGGCACTGTTTATATAGAATATGTTTCCAGCAGTATATCGTTTACATAAACACTGTTTGCTGTAGGGCACCGTTTGTATAGAATTTGTTTCCAGCAGCATGCCATTTGCATAAACACTGTTTCTTGTAGGGCTCCGTTTATATATAATCTGTTTTCAGCAGTATGCTGTTTGCATAAACACTGTTTACTGTAGGGCAACGTTTATATATAATCTCTTTCCAGCAGTATACCGTTTACATAAACACTGTTTACTGTAGAGCACCGTTTATATAGATTCTGATTCCAGCAGTATACTGTTTACATAAACAATGTTTACTGTGCAGTACCGTTTATTTAAAACCTGTTTCCATCAGTATACTGTTTACATAAACACTCTTTACTGTAGAGCACCGTTTATGTAGAATCTGTTTCCAGCAGTATACCGGTTACATAAACAATGTTTACTGTGGTGCTATATTAACATAGCCCCTGTTTAAAGTAGTGCATGATTTAGATTAACACTGTTTACTGGAGAGTACTATTTACATAGACTCTGTTTCCGCAGTGTACTATTTACAGAAACACTGTTTACTGTAGTGCAAAATGTACATAGACTCTGTTTAAAGCAGTGTACCGTTTACATAAACACTGTTTACTGTAGGGCACAGTTTATTTAGAATCTGTTTCCAGCAGTATACTGTTTACATAAACACTGTTTACTTTAGGGCACAGTTTATATAGAATCTGTTACCAGCAGTATACCGTTTAAATACGCATTGTTTACTGCAGGGCACCGTTTATATAGAATCTGTTTCCAGCAGTATGCCGTTTGCATAAACACTGTTTACTGTAGGGCACAGTTTATATAGAATCTGTTTTCAGCTGAGTACCGTTTACATAAACACTGTTGACTGTAGGGCACCCTCTATGAAGAATCTGTTTCCAGCAGTATACCGGTTACATAAACATTGTTTACTGTGGTGCTGTATAAACATAGCCTCTGTTTACAATAGTGCATGATTTGGATTAACACTGTTTACTGGAGAGTACTGTTCACATAGACTCTGTGTACAGCAGTGTGCGGTTTACATAAACTCTGTTTACTGTCGGGCAAAAGGTACATAGACTCTGTTTACAGCAGTGTACCGTTTACATAAACACTGTTTACTGTAGAGCACCGTTTATATAGAATCTGTTTCCATAAGTAGACTGTTTACATAATCACTGTTCGCTATAGGGCACCGTTTATATAGAATCTGTTTCCAGCAGAATACCGTTTGCAGAAACACTGTATACGGCATGGCACCGTTTATATAGAATATGTTTCCAGCAGTATATCGTTTACATAAACACTGTTTGCTGTAGGGCACCGTTTGTATAGAATTTGTTTCCAGCAGCATGCCATTTGCATAAACACTGTTTCTTGTAGGGCACCGTTTATATATAATCTGTTTTCAGCAGTATGCTGTTTGCATAAACACTGTTTACAGTAGGGCAACGTTTATATATAATCTCTTTCCAGCAGTTTACCGTTTACATAAACACTGTTTACTGTAGAGCACCTTTATATAGATTCTGATTCCAGCAGTATACTGTTTACATAAACAATGTTTACTGTGCAGCCCCGTTTATTTACAATCTGTTTCCAGCAGTATACCGTTTAAATAAACACTGTTTGCTGTAGAGCACCGTTTACATAGAATCTGTTTCCAGCAGTATAGCGTTTGCATAAACACTGTTTACTGTCGGGCACAGTTTATATAGAATCTGTTTTCAGCAGTATACCGTTTACATAAACACTGTTTACTGTATGGCACCGTTT